>NW_006441955.1:15307992-15318609 GCF_000325575.1 Pteropus alecto
AGCTGCAAGCAAGGCAGTAATTTGGCTGCTGTTTTTTTCTGAGTTTCGAGGTCTTCTTCCAAGCTCATATGACTGTTTACAGAATTTATTTCCTCTCAGCTGTAGAATTCATGGCAGCTTGTTTCTTCAAAGCCAGTAGGGAGAGAGGGATATTCTACTACTTTGGGTTGTTCACGACCAGATTCTGCTGTAAAGAGCTCTCTTGATTAGGTGAGACCCATCCAGGAAAATCTGTCTTTTGATTAATTTAAAGTCAACTGATTGGAGACTTTAATTACATCTTAAAAATTCCTTTGCCTTTGCCATATGTTGATTAAAAGCAAAGTACAGGCCCTACCAACATTCAGGGGAGGAGAATTTACAAAGGCATGGAGGCCAGGGGGCAGGAATCATTGCAAACCATCTTAGTCTTCTACCTACTGTAATCTCTTTATACTTTCCCCATGGATACAATTGACCCAGGTCCATTTATCATTTACACTTCATAAAGTTATTGCCAACACATCAGAGGAAGGGTTGATTCATATCTAACAAATGAGACCATTTAAAGGGGAAAATGCTGAAAGGAAATGAAATCTTGGTGGAGTGGATAAAAGGTACACAGGAGGTGGTATTTTTTCTGAGCTGAGAGGTGTTTGACCTTCAGCAGAGGGCACTTGAAGTGAGAAATGTTCATTATTTTTTCCAGGGCAACAGCCCCATTAGAGTTCTTGTTGCAAATTGATTTGAATTCCTTCAAATCCCCTTTCACCAACTTCGGCAATATGTGCCTAGCCTTGTTTGGTACAAGGCTCTCTCTTCTGCATGCTTGGGTCATGAAGACTGGGCAGAGAAACTGCTCCAGCTGAGATTTATAGCTGGATTCAATAGCTCAGCAGATGTGGAGGCCAAGAGTGCTGAAGAATAAGAAAATTAATAGAGATGTTATGACTGTGGGGAGTATAGCATAGTAGAAAAGAGGGAAAATATTTAGAGAGAAAAATCAGGCTTGGAAGGAAGGAAGAGATTTATGCTGAGTACCTGGTGGTATAAGAGATGCAGGTCAGCCATAGTACCCTACCTTCACCAGAAACATATGTACCTAAAGTCAGAAAAATATATGACTCTAAAACATTACATTTGAGGAAATTATTTTTCTAAAATAAAAATTCCTTACAGACATGAAAAGTTAACCCCAAATTAATGAAAAACATGTATGTTAAGATTCAGGAATCATAAGCTCAAATTGTGAATAAAACTAAATCTATACACAGACACATGATGAAACTTCCAAACTATGAATGCAAAGAAAAAAGATATTAACAGAAACCAGAAAAAAAAAATAACAATCTACAATTAAGATCAAACTCTATACTTCTCAAAAGCAAGAGTGAAAATCAGGATAGAATAATATCTGTAAAATCATGAGAGAAAATAACAGTGCACTTAGAGTTTACCACTGATGGACCTTTGCTGAAAGAACCCCTAAGTGTTATTGATAAGAAATAAATGAAACCCAGAACAACAGAGTGAGATACAAGACTTATTCTTCAGCAAATAAATAAGTAAGTATGTGGGTAAACTGAGTGTATTAAATGATAATAAAAATTTTGACCAACTCACAAGGAGAAATTTCTATATCAAAAGATAACCTTGCAAATTTTTGGTTGATATAGGCAACTGCAATGTATCCTTAAACCTTACCACAAATTCACAACCTCTCCCTTGAAACCAACAAACTCAAATGGTGGTTCTCTCTAATAATACTCATATATTTCTCATGCTCCAGCCCATGACTGGGCTCACTCTCAGATCTTTCATCAAGGAACATTCTTATCTCTTCTGTGATATCAGACCTTCTAACTTGATAGGAACACAGAAATGCCAGATTAGTTTACCCACAGGGATCTGAGGTGATGGCTATTGACTAATTGATCACAGAGTCTCTTGAAATGGAATAGATGGGCAGCCTAGTAAGGTGTTGCTTGACATATATCGGAAGAAAAATTTGAGGTTTGCTGAGAAGACATGAGGACACATAATAGAGATTCAGAGCTTTTTAGCAAGTTCCTAGAACTTAATTCAGTTTGCGGAACTAAAGACCCTCAGTTGAGAGCAACTGCAGCCATTTATCCAGTTAATTCACACTGAAGACCAGGAAATATATAGCTTTTCCATGGGTTATTAGATACTGGCTCTGAATTTACACTGATTCTTATAGATCAGAAACACCACTATTCCACAGGTGATAGATGGAGTCTTGGCCTAAGCCTCAGATTTATCTTGAGTTTCTTTTCTTAGTCCCGGATTATATCAGGGGAATAAACTTTCTTTGTAACTGTCAGAATCACCACATTTGTTCTCTGACCCAAAGAGTGAGAGCTATTATGGTGAGAAAGGCCAACTGGAAGCCCGTGGAGCTGCAACACCGCTCAGGACAGTTGTAGAGCTAACTGTCACCATTAAAATCCTGAGAGCTATAATCATGGTGCTCCTACCAGATTTCAAGCTGAAGATTCTTAGGGATCTTCTAGAAATTGATGGTCTCCCAGAAGGTGACAGCTTCTACCTAAACCAAATAGATGACTGCATGAAATATAGTTTTTTCCTCAAATTCGATGGACAAGACCAAGATTGTCATGCTTTAATCTTCATTCATTTGTTCTCAATTTTCCTAGCTATCTTCTTCCCTTTTTTTTTTGTTGGTTTAAGCTTCCTTTAAACATTCCAATGAACTTCCGGTGGCTTACAATGATATTTGTGCCAACTTACTGATGATTCTTAAGTGCCATCACCTGGCCTCTACCATGCCACTATCTTATTTTTCCCATTGAAGTTAGAAACCCAATTCTGTTTGTATCATACTGCATGGTCATTTCCAGTCTCAGAGGATGGTCACCACAGAGCCCTTCAATAATGCACATGCCCCTTCATGAAGACATTTCTTAATTGGTGAAGAGAGTATCCTCTGGTCCTCTAAGGAAGGTGTCTGACAAGAGATGGCTGAGCAGGTTGCACATAATAGACCCATTCCAACTTACCTATTTCTCTAAGACTTTGGATTCCTTTTTCAAAATGAGGTCAGGAAAGTAACAGCCAAACTATACCACCTGTAGGCCCCAAAATATGAGGGACAGAGCTCCCACTAGAGAACATAATGAAAGAAAGAGTCAGCCACTTTGAGAGGAGCAGTAAGCTTCAGTTGCGGGATGTAGAAAGCTGGAGACTTTTCAGGTCCTGACAGGGAGAAAGCCTAGTACATAACTACCTCAATGTTACTTCCCTCCCCTTCCTTTAGTTTCCTCTCAAAGCTTCAATTATTCAAACCCAACAGACAAAGAGGGCCTGGAACTCTGTTGATGTAGTACATACAGGTTAGTCTTCAGAGGCAAAGAGAAGCATGTAAAAGAGGCGAGGATGGACAAAGAAAGGCAGAGAGAATTCTTGGTCTCCTCTCATCAGAAAAGAAGTGGAGATTCACAAGTAAGTTTAGTGTTTTGTAGCAATAAAAATGTTACATTTCTTCCAACATGGCACTGCAGTAATATATAAATGTTAAAACGGGCTGTGTTACTATTTTCTTGCTCCTCCTAAAAAGAGAAGGAAGATAAAGAAACCCACAAATAAGGGAGACCCACCAAAATCCTTGTGAAGAGGTCAAATAAATTAACCTGGATAAGAACATATTAGAATCTGACTATCAGAATGTGACAACCTGGTTCTCACTTAGTCTCTGTCAACTTGAAATGCTGTTCTCCATTTTTGCATGAGTCGCTGCCTCTCTTCACACAGTTCTCAGCTCAAGTTGACTTCATCATCTCAGAGAGACCATCCCAAACCAAAATATCCCAAATTGTGCCTTTTTTCAAGTCTTCTTTTTGAAATAAAATCATTTTCTAACTAAAGTTACATTAATATTTATTTTGCTTACTTTTTTATTGTCTGTATATTTCTGAAATATAAGCTTCAAGAGACTATGAAATTGTTTTTTTCAGTTTTATACCTTGTGCCTAGAACGATGCCTGAAACAAAGCAAATCCATTTTTTTTCCTAAATAAATACATAGTGAAATGCCAGAACCCTAATCATAATCTCAGTGCATTGAGCTCCTCTTAAGCCAGGTGCATCTCAGTGCATTGAGCTCCTCACCATATCTTAAGCCAGGTGCTTTCCAAAGTCAGTCTTTCCCTGGGTATTATTTTCTGCCCATCATGCTCTCTGTTCAATAGCTTAGAGTGGCACAACTCAGTCAAAATTTGGAGACTACAACTCACGTAAATTTCACCAAGTCCTTGAAAGAAACAAACTACTAAAGCCTAGCCAAAAAGAAATAGTTAACCTGACTAGTTCTATATCTATTAAAGAAATTGAATTTGTTAAAAATCTTCCAACAAAGAAAGTGATAAGCCCAGATACTTTCAGTGGTGAATTTTACAAAGCTTTAAAGAAAGAAAGAAGGCCAATTTTGCACAACCTCTTCCAGAATAAAAAAAAAAGGATAAAATATTTCCTAATCCATTTTACAAGTCTAAAAATGCCCCAATACCAAAACCAGACAGAGACATGACAAGAAAGAAAACCACAGACATATAGACACAAAATCTTCAAAGAAACATTAACAAATTAAGTGTCTTACTCATATTTGTACCTCTAGTGTCTGTGATAGTACCAGGTACCTAGTAGGGCTTTGGTAAATTTTTATTGAACGCCATTGAACAAAATCACTTTGAAATGTTAAAGACAAGAAGTGTTGATATTACTTGTGCTGCATAGGATACTTACAAATAGGTTAATGAGGAAAATTCTGGTTTGAAAATAATTTTCTCTAGCTCTTTTAAACTATTTGAAACGACACCCCTTGCTATAATAGATTATCTCTTTACTCACTTCACCTTTATGTTGTTTTGGATGGGGCAAGATAATTGCCATTTATTGAGGACTTTCCATGTGGTCAGTGTTGTGCTGGTGATTTAACTCAATGTTTTCATTTTAATCCTGATAATGGTTAGTACCTCCAGTGAGAAAACGGGGCCTTATCCACTTTTCCAGCAACCCAGAAGTAGAGGCCGAGTAAAGAAAAGAGTACAGGCCTAAAGGCCTATAAACATCAAAACCAGCTTGTCAAATAGAGTGCTTCTCATAGGAAAGATCTAGCTTGGAGTATAAAAATGGAATGGCAGTGAGTGAGGACACAGTATTCCTAGATTCCAAATTTCCAAAGCGTTAAGAAATAATCATGAGCTAGTCGATTGGGGTAAGACTCATTACGTTATCTATAAAGTGAAATAAAAAAAAGTATCAAAACAACAACCCCAAAAACGTATGATGGTTTCAACTTCCTTCCCAGATTCTGCCAACAGTCCTCCTAATTTACATTGTGCTCTTCTGCCACCTGCTGGTCATCCTTGGGAATGCAGAAGGAAGCTTCACATAATCTGAGCTCCTCCGACTTCCCCAGCTCAGCTCTGCAGAGTAACTACAGCGTCACCTGCAGTTGTTCTCAAGGAGCTTGTTTCGAGCCTCTTGGCTTGCTTCCATTTTTTCGCGTGTTCTGAGTGAACGACCTTTGCCTCAAAGTCTGAAGTTCCAACTTTCGAACAGGATGCAGGCAGAAGCCTTTCCCCTGGGTCCTCCGAAACTTTGGTATTAAGGAAATAGATGGTTCTTCTGGAGGGCCCAAGCAGTACCTACTGGGGTAGTCGCGTTTTACAAATAGGAATTCTTCCTTCTTCTCCCTTCACCAGAGCTATCCGTACGCCCAACCCAGGAACTGGTTGGCCTTTGCAGTCCTCCCAGTTGGAGTACACTTAGAGCCTGAAATAGTCCCAAGGATTTGCGTTTTCCTCGCTAGTCTTTAGGTCTCCCGGGGTGGAAAAAAATCAGCTCGTGGACTTACGCAAGAGAAAGCCCCTTTATTTGGGTTTTGTGTGCCATTAGGGGGTCTGCAGGCGGCTGACCTGGTTATGCTAAGGCTCTAGATAGCTAGGTGGGTTGTTGAGGTCAACAGGGGACTCAGACTCCAAATTGTGCAGTGGACTGGAAACCACCCACTAAGCACTTTAGAAGACTGCCCATTATTTTTTCTACTCGAACTCTGGGGAAAGTATTAAGAAGTAACATGGGATTGCATTTTTCGCACATATACAAAGAATTTAAATTTTTTCTTAAAGGCCAAATATCAATAGTACATCATCTGAGGGTGATGAGATCATTGTTTTCCCTTATCGCATTTTCTAGTTTTTTTTTCTACAGTGAACATTTATCACTGATATAATATTTTTTGAATTAAAAAATATTTCTTAATTAAAAAGTCCCTGTGTACCTGTGACTTTTTTTGTTGTGGGTGGGATGGATGTGGGTCTCTCAGGCAGGAGACGTGAAAGCAGAAAACAGCAGGTCTATTTCATTATTGCAGTTCACTCACATTGGCACTTTGAAGACAGAAGTCAGAGTTATTTGGTTTCTCTAATGCCATCACTAGCTTTGCTGGATAACATGCTGCTGATGCTGGAGTCCAGAGATCTAGCATTGGCCTCGAGTTCCCATGTTTTCATTTCTGCTTCACCCATGATCTCCTGCCACCACCTCTGTCCCTAGCCCACCCTGCTCACCATAATTGTTGCAACCTCTCTTTCCATTGCCACGTGAAATGATTGCAAGTAAGTGGCTAGAAACAGACATTATTTGTTCAGTATTAAGTCAAGGGAGAGAAGGAGAGGACCAGAGGACTTTTTTTTTGTCCCTGGAGAGGTTTGTGAATGTAAAAGTTTAAGACTTATTAACCTATACAGTTTAACTTGAGCTGAGTGGGGCTAAACTGTAGGCTTCCCTTCCCCTCCTTTAGCAAATGAAATACCACATGAGTGAAATCAACTTCTCCTGCTCCCATAAACTCTTTATTTTCCTCCTCCTCTTTTTGAAAACAGGACCATTATCTTTCCAGAAACCTAAGCATAAAATCTGGGAGTTACTTTTTACTCTTCCCACCATTTAGATAGTTGCCCAATCCTGACAGTTCTGTCTCCAGGATGTCTCTGCCTTCTTTCCACTGAAGTTTCCTTGTTTCATCCCATTGCTTCTAGCTTCCCGAGGCTTCCTGCTCCCAGTCTGCCCTTGTTCAGCCCATCTGACTTAGAGATGCTGCTTTCATCCATCTGAGGGCCAGTTTTGACTATTCTGCCAAAAACATTGACAAGTTACCCAGCACTGAACAAATAAAATCTGAATTCCATAGTGGGGCATATGAGCCCCTCCATAATCCAACCCTAGGTGTATGGTCTACTACTCCCCTATTTGTAACCGAATCAGCAGCCAAATTTGACTAATACATTCCAGGCACTATAATTGACACTTATACTATACAGACTAGTGAGACAGTGCTTGCCCTCCGGCAGCTCCAGGTCTTGTTGGAGAGATAGCCAACAGCGTAATAAATGCTCTAGAGGGGTGCCCAGAGCTCTCCAGGAGTCTAAGCCAGAGAATATCAGGCTAATGGCAGATTAGGAATGAGTGGAGATGGGAACTAGGGGATTGGTGAACATTTCAGACAGAGGTAACAGCCATGCAGATGCACGGAATTGCAAGAATACATGGCAAATACCACTACGAGTAGTTTAGAACCACTGGAGCTTAGGTTGCATGAGAGAAAAGCCTTGCAAGTGATGCTGGGGGCATAAGAACAGCAGCACAAACGTTGATAACTTCCTACAGGCATGGTATCCTGCTCAACACTTTTCATGGGCTTTCCTATTTACCTTTTACAAAACACTATGATATTGGTATAGTTTGTTCTGCTACAATATGTGTCTTTATAACATCAGTTAACTCATACATGATTGGAAAATAGGGGAAGGATTTCTGTAAGATGAAGTTGGTTGATTCAAACACAGTTTTTTCCTACGCAAGAAGAATTAGAAGAACAGGAGTAAAATTAGAACTTTCAACAGGAAATGAGAAAGCCCTCAGCCCAACTATGTTTTAGGCTGTTCTATTTTTAAGAAAATTAAACATGTTCTATTTTAAGAAAATTAAAAATGAGAGCAAGCCCACCCTTGCATGGGCTGTGGCTCATGGCAGGTACACGTCCCTCTCTCCGTCTACACTTGCTATGGCCCCTGGCTCAGAGCTTCACTTCTATCTGCATTTTCTTGGCTCCTACACATAACGTCTCCACTCTATAATTTTATGTTTTGAAAATATCCCCTGAAGCAGTCTTCAACTATGCTGAATAGCCTGCGTGGATGGTCTGGAGTTATCTCCTGAGATTACAACTATTGTTTTTATTAGTACTCTGTTTGCAAAGCTTCACAGCTTTCGAGAGATTTGCCGAATTTTATTTTTCCCTTTGGTTCTTTTCTTTTTAGTGTATGCTTTTGTAGAACATGATATTTTTTTCAGGTTCGTATATGCAGTGCAATAGGAGACACGTACTTTCAAATTCTCATTTTATAAAAGAGGAAATAGAGGCTTAGAGGCATGGAACTTGCAGATGTTTGCATAGCTGGCAAATAGTAAAGCTGGATTTCGCAGCTCAGGCCATATTGTTTTTGTGGATGCAGATTGTACAAGATCTTATGTGCGGTGAGGGCTGGTTTTTAAAAACCTGTTATCGCTCAGCAACAAACTAACTCTTTCATACGTGAGCTGTGATGCAATCTGTGATTGCATTTCTCAGTATTTTTTTTTTCCCGTCAGTTGTTGTCCCGTTAGAGTTTCCATTGGGAGGCACTGGAAAGAGGCTGGAGTGAGAGAGGAAGAAGGTTGACTTCCTTCCTGTCATCCTGTTCCTGTCCACGTTTCCCAGGAGTCATAGATAGCTGGCTCCAGCCTTTCCAGACTCCTTGGTTGCCAGCAGCAGCTGGGTGGCAACTCCTTTGGCAGTCAATGAATCGGCCATGCCATGGTCCTTCACCAGGTGGGCCTTAAAATCACTTGATAATCAATTAAGCCTGTGCTGGATTATTCTCCTTCTACAGTGCTTTGAGTAAGAGCTTTCAAAGTTTCTTCCCAGAAGTCTGAATTCCAGGCCTTCAGAACTTCTCCTCTAAGCTCTTCGGCTCTAGAAACACCACATTTTCCCTTTAGGTTCCTCATTTCTAGGAGCCGTGGTTTGCCTCCTGCAGTTCTTGGTCTCTGGATTATTGCTAGGCTTCCCTTTGCTCTTTCAAACTTCCAACACTTGCATAACCAATTCCTGGCATAAAATATCCTCTCTAAAAAAATTAATGTGTATTCTCCCTGAGCAGACCCTAACTGTTGCATCATGCTCATGAATATCTATATCTCTGTAGGGTAAGATGAGTCTTTGAAAGCACTTGTGCAGAAGACGGACTCCTTTTTGCAGCATTTGGCAGCATTTGACTCAGTTGACAACTTTTCCTTCCTTTAAACATTATGTCACCTGGGCTTCTGTAACGTTATACTCTCATGGTCTCCCCACAGCCCCCACCTCTCTGGTCACTTTTTCCCAGCCTCTTCTGATGTTACTTAAGGCCCTGATGGTGGTCCTTTTGTTTCTTCAATCTATAGCTTTTGCTGGAATAGCAAATCCATTCCCATAGCTTCAGTTATCTGTCTTCTGATGAAGATTCATGTCTTCATCAGGCAAAGATTCCTGTTTTCAGCCCAGACATTTCTCTTTAGTTTGCAGATCCATTTATCCAACTGCTCTCTGGGCCTTCCATTTGAATGTAACTCTAATTAACACTAGACAGCTTGTATTGTGATGGAAGGAGACCTTGTTTCAATCTAGAGTGTGGTTAGAAGGCTCTCTTGATCTGCATTAAACACGGCCATTTAAAACTGAGATGATCGTCCATTTCTACCACCAGTCTTTCTTCCTCTGTGTGTTCCTAGTGTTGTTGCAGAAATGATGTGAAACAAGACTGGTGAGAAACCAAGCACCACTCGGAGAGTTGGAGAACTCAGGTTTATTATGTTGGCGGTCCCAGAAGAGTTATCGCTCTGAAGATCTGGGCCCCGAGCTCAGGGACAATTTGGCTTTTATATCTGCGCTGTTACAGTTAGCATGGGCTATGGGCAGTTACAGAGCACGTGATTTAGGAATTTAGGTAATAGGTCTGTTATCGAGACAAAACAATCATAGGAGAGAGTGTGTCTTCAGTTGATCTCGAGATCACTCTGGCCTTTGGCTATGCAGTAAGCACATCCACAGAAGCAGAACAAAGAGGGGATTAGCTTTTTGAGTGCAAATTCCTCTTCATTTCCCCCTTTTGATGCCCTTTAAAGTCTTCTAGGGCATCAACCTCTTGATTTTCCTGGCCTAGGGGTTGGTATAAAGGTGGTCAGGATGTCACAACCATCTGTAACTTCATGGATTCTAGGCATGAGGAGACAGTTCAGGATACAGGGACCAAATAAGAGAGCTATGAAGAGGAGCATGAGGAGAGGATCGGTAAGTGGGAGAAGCCAGGATCCCCAACTCCATACTCTGGACCAGGACCCCCATGACCCATTTAATTGTTAGAGTGTACCCCTTCTAGGATATAATGACCTCAGTGTCTTTGCAGGCAGACCCGGAAACCCTTTAATTTTCCTGCCTAACTCTTTTCTAAGAGCCATGAACCCCTTATTATTAGTATGAATGTTGAGGGATAGGAGGTCTCCTTTTCCGTATCT
>NW_006441955.1:15318659-15321661 GCF_000325575.1 Pteropus alecto
TCCCTTTCTGCCTTAATCAGGGTGGGGTCTTGGGTTTCTTGCTGAAATGCTGCCTTGGTCCCTAGACAAGGAAAAGAAGATACGAACTGGTTATTTAAATCATATATCCATTAATTTCTATTATTGATCTGCTTATTAAGCGAGTAAAAGAAACCAGGGTTGGTTAATATACTTCTTAAAGAATACAAAACCTTTGACCTAAAGTTCCTTCCCCTCTCAGACTCTAAGGACCCTGCCTGGCTTAGGGCCATTCCCACATGATGGTCCGATGTTCTTTATCAAAAGCTGGAGGACCTGAGTTACTAGTTTCAGGGTCATTATCTGGATTTGGGGGAGAGGGTCTTTTTCCCAAAGAAAGGAGGGAAGAAAACTTAACTAGGTTTACTAAAAAATCAAGAACTCTGCAAGAGATAAGCCATATCATTTCCTGCTAAAAGATTAAGAATTTTACAGGCAGTGTCCTGTGTTATGTCCTCCTTCTTTTGATCAGTCTCATATGAGACCAGCTTAAGATAAAATTGATTGCTTTACTATGTAAGAAAATTCTTCCCTTCAGTTTCGGTTTTGATCTAGGTATCCAACTGGCAATGAACCTAGAGGCAGGAGTGCATTGGATGCAGCAACAAGAGATAATTCCTACAAAGATAAACAAAATGAAAATAAGAAATGCTTCTCTTACTGCAGAGAGACTGGGCAACCAGAAAGTGAGGGGGAGTGATCAAGACCGAAAATTCCTGTCCTCTGTTCAATATGGGACACAACTTCATGAATTTGTTTCACTTTTTCTTCAATGAGTTGTCAGAGAGGTTAAAACAACATAGTCCTTTAATTTCTTCACATCCATGGTTATATCTGAGTAATAGGTTGTCTACAGCGGTCCTGTTTTCAAGGATAGCTTCCCTGACCTGTCCTAATTCTTCTCTCTTGGCATGGATGGCCTGAGAAGTTGCATTTAAGCCATGGAGCAGGCTATTCTATTGCCTTCTATATTTAGGGTAATAGTCATAGCTGGTACAATAAATAACAAAAAAGCAGTATCTTTGGCTGGACTAAATAAGTGTAGGTCACTATTATAGCTGGGGTCAAGGGTGAGTTGCCTGCAGTGCCTAATTGGAGACTTTTGAGGCACAAATACAGTTAGTCTTCCCAAGGAACAAGGTCCCCTAGTACTATCTTCTATTAATAAGAGACCATCCAGCGAGTAATTTAACATGCGCACATTTTCATACCTTACAGAAATAGTGGAACTGCAGTTCAAGGTCATATTATTTAAGATGTTAAAACATAGTTAGTGCCCTTAGTAAATGTTACACATTTTTCTGCTGGTGTTATAGTAGAAACTTTTAAAGAAAACATAGCTTTATCCTTCTTGAGTTTCAGGTGGGGCCCTTTCTGTTTGCGTCGAGGGCTGACTTTCAACAGATTGAGGGGAGGTAGTTGCTCTGCTAGTAGGAAACCGTGACATAGAGGTGGGTTGCCTATGAATGGTTTAGCCGTAGATTCCCCACAAATGCGCTTTGTGTGGTGGGCAAAGGACTGCCCCCCTTTTTGGCTGTGACCCAGTTTTCCAGATGAAGTGCTTTCCGCACTGGCCCCTGGTCCTGATATGTGGTAGAGAACTTCATTGCTAGTCCTGGTCTCACAATGGGAAGAGTAAATTACATTAGGCTGACTATTCCTGTCACTGTATAATTAGCATTGGAGAGAGGCCCACTGGATGGGTCAGGACAGAGTAGGTAACTCTAGTATCTAGTAAAAATTCAGTTTTTTTCTTCCAGCCATGTTAAGGGTGACCTGAGCCTCCACTGTTGTGATCATGTTGGATTTCTCTAGGACTGGAGCTTGCAAGATGCCCCAGGCCTGATGATGCCAATGATGGCCAACTGAGATCGAAGCCTGCAAGGTTTCATTAGGTACTCTACTTACAGCTAAAATTTGCACCTTTTTGTACTCTGCTTCCTTCTCTGCCCTGTCCCAGTTATTGGACACCTTAAAGACCTCTGGCACCAAGGCAGCCTGTGGGGTTTGGATCTAGGCCCCAACTTTTGGAGCTTCCTTTGAATATTGGGCACAGATCAAGTTTTTAAATGTATAGCCAGGAGTGTCTGGCCCTCAGACTTTGGGCCAATGTTAGTATATTCTCTAAAAGTCTCAAAAAACTGGTCAAGGCCACATAAAACATAGAAATTATTTTGATGAAGTGCGGAATCCTTGTTTTCTACTCAGAAAACTTTTCTATAACATCAGTAGCAGCCTAATAGTCTAAGAAACATTAAAATGCAATTCTAATTTTGCATTAGCTTACTTTTGGCATTTAAATTTCCAATCTTGTTTAGCTTAATCACATAAAATTTCTCTCGGGATTTTTCTTCACAAACCTTCTACCACTTTCCTCATTCCTTCAGTTTGCCTCTTCCCATTCATTCAGAAATAACCGACTTTAAGACAAACATCTTTCCTTCAATTATCTTCAAAATAAATCTCCATACTTGATACTTTCTGTTACCAAAAACATTTTCCTTTCAATCAGAATTAGAATTTTATCTGAACCACCGTATTACATATAACACAGACAAATGTAGATCAGAGGTCATGCATATACTCATATTTCCCCATCATCAATATTTGTAACTTCCCTGAGGGTGCATTTCTAGTTTCCTCAGAGAGCAATGAAATAGATGGGGTCCCTAGAGAACTCGTTTCCCCCTCAGAGTCCAAGGGTGAGGGGGAGAAAATTCCTGATTATCGAGATCTCTGGGAAGGCACTCTTATCATTGGGCAAGCTAATAAGTCTGGGTCTTGGTGAAGGAGCAGAGAAGCTGAACTTTTACTGGCACAGCAGTCCTGGCTTGCCTGGGCTTGCCATTATACCAAACAACTGAATTAACTTGTTGGTTAATGTTTTCTGGTATATTAGCTGATTCTTGATTCATTAAAAGTCTGAGGAGTCTACATCCAAGTTGTAACATTGCTCCTAACTTCTTTAAAATATCCTGTCCTAA
>NW_006441955.1:15321766-15382597 GCF_000325575.1 Pteropus alecto
AGTAAAATGATTGACCTTGCCTTCCCCTTCTACTCCTATGATAATTATAGTTTGTGAGGTTGTTCCTGCAAATTCAGGAAGAACAGAATTGGTTGCCCCTGTATCTAAAAGAAACTGAATTTGCTTACACATTGCATCCAGAGTTACTTGGGGTAGTGATGACCACATTCCTGGACAGGGGCCTCTTCAGTCACATAGTTCCTGGTCCTGGGCTACTAGGGTGTTGGCTGGGTGCCCTCCTCTCTGGGAGTGTGGACAGTCAACTCTCCAATGCCAGGGATTAGTACCAGTTTCTTTGCATGTGTGGCAGGGGTTTGGGGGCTTTTAGGTACAGCCCTTTGCCCAGAGTCCTACTTTCTTGCATTTGAAGCAAGAACTCAATGTCTCCTTATTCCTCGGTCTCTTAAGGAACACTTGTCAGGAACCAAGGGCCCAGCCAATTGTGACAGCCATAATCCTGGCTTGTCTTGTCTTTTTTTTTCTTATTCTGTTCTCTTGTTCTTTTGTCAAGATCTCAAGTGTTATAGAGCATGAAGGCCATATATAGTATGCTGGCCTAACAAAGCTAACCCTGCAAGGGAAGTGCGGTCTACATTAGTATACATCCTAAAGGATTCTTCCAGCTGGCTAAAAAGCTGGCCGGGGTCTCATCTTTTTCTTGAGTAATGGTTCTAAGCTTCTCATAGTTCACAACTTTTGTATTCTTTCTCCCCATCTCTAACCCCGCCCCCCCAAAGGCCTCTAGAAATTTGGTGCATTTAGCCATGCCTCTTGGGTATTATAATTCCAATCAGGATCAGCTAAAGGTACTACCTCTGTTCCAGGGGCATGGCCCTAGGGGTTCCTGGCAAAGGCCTCATCTGCCTCCTGATGGGCCGCTGTTAGATTGCGGTCCTTTTCAATGATTGTACAGCAGGTGGCTAAAATAAATTGGATGTCTTTTGCTGGCTCTTCCTTGTTCTTTCCCGAGTTGGTCAGATTACTCAAGCTCACAAAGAGTATGAAGTTTTCCTGAGGTCAACTGACTTTGTAATCCCCTGAGAAGCTTTAAAAAAAAATTTTTTTTCAACATACAATTTGAGACAGTTGGCTTAGAGGAACCTCTCCCCCCATATTTGCCTTAGGGAGCTCTCTAATGGAGGGGGAAAATAGACATTAAAATTTCAAGAAAATAATTGGACAGAGGGCTCCTATGTCAAACAGGCTGTTTGGAGATAGACAATTCTTAAGCCGAATCAGTAATTAATCCCCCCCTCACCCATGTATTCCACCCTGTGTCAGTGATGCAAAGACAACCAAGTGTGGGTGCCTCCTCCAGAGAGGAGATGACTCAGGTGCTCATCTGCCTGTGTCCCAAAGGAGCTTAGGTGACACTTGGCTGTAGCAGACTCAACTTTGTAACTTACTTTCGGACACTAATCCAATGCTGCCCTAGTCTGTATGCTGTACACTACAGTGCTGCAGATGAGCCCACTTGGACTCCGTAGCCTTTAGAGGACCTAAAGGGTGCCCAGCCGTGGAGCCACAAATTCGTACTTGACCGAGTCAAGTGGGCCAGTCCGCCCATTCACTCACTCATTCACACGCCAGGTTAAAACATTGCCTCCCCTCTTTTGGAAGGCCTTGACCTATGTCTTCCCCCCTGAGAAGACCCTGATGTCTTCTCCTGCTGGGAAGACCCTGACTTGTATCTTCTAACTGAAAACTAGGAGGTGATCAAGCTCCTTTTCTGTCTGGAGACGGGACCTGACTAGGGGGCTGAGACTGGGGGCCTTACCTTATCCTGTAGCCATACCTTGTGAGTTGGTCCATCCCTCCTATGAGTCTGGTCGGGAGCTCAGCTGTCTTGGGAGTTGGGGTGCCAGTCCGAAAGAGAACCCGGAATACCATCAGGTGATGCCCCTCCTCGTTCGTCTCAGAGCCCCTCCTCTCCGACCTGGCTGAGCCACGGGTCTGGCAGCTCAAAGGGCCGGCATGGTTGGAATCTCGCTGGGGACTCCAGAAATGTTGCAGAAATGTTGCAAAACAAGACTAGTGAGAAACCAAGTGCCACTCAGAGAGTTGGAGAACTCAGGTTTATTACGCTGGTGGTCCCAGAAGAGCTAGCGCTCTAAAGATCTGGGCCCCGAGCTCAGGGACAATTTTGCTTTTATATCTGCACTATTACAGTTAGCATGGGCTATGGGCAGTTACAGAGTACGTGATTTAGGAATTTAGGTAATAGGTCTGTTATCGAGACAAAACAATCATAGGAGAGTGTGTGTCTTCAGTTGATCTCGAGATCACTCTGGCCTTTGGCTATGTAGTAAGCACATCCACAGAAGCACAACAAAGAGGGGATTAACTTTGTGAGTGCAAATTCCTCTTCAGTGTGAATAGATAACTCTGGAGTAGCTAACTCTGGAGTTCAGTGTGAGTAGCTAACTCTGCAGTTTGTGTAGTTGTCCAAGTAAAAAATCTGGGTGTCTATTTTGACCCCTGCTTCTTCTTCTTGTTCCATATACAAATAAGTCCTATAGATTAACTACCTTCACTCACTTTACTTATTTCTACCATTTCTGTCACTAGTCTGTCCTACTATAACTTTCAACAATCTCTTTACAGGTATCTCAGTTTCCAATTATGCTATTTTAAAGTTCAATTCCCACATAACACTTAGAATAATATTTCCTCCAAATAAGAACATAATCAGAGTCTTTCTTCTAATTAAAATCCCTAAGTTCCAATTCTACCTTTAGAATAAAGGACAAATAGCCTAACATATCTTATTATATCCTTTATCATCTTGTAGTGGAATGCTTCCAGGTGAGAGCTTTTTTTTTTTTTTTTTACTCCCAGCAAGGAAAATTGCCATTTTAAGGCTTCCAGTTCTAATGTGTCTAGGGATATAGATGAAAGGCATCCTTAGGAGCATATATTGCTTTGGGAAGAGTCACTTGGGTGATTGGGTAGTCTCTCTTACTTATGTAAATATTAGGAAAGCTGGTACCCTTTGCCTTGGGGGAGGCATAACAGGAGTTTTTGAAACTTGGTAATAGCTGCCCTTCAAAAGGCACATGCCCATTCTCCAGGGAGGAGATCAGTAGGGGTTCATTGAATTTCCCAGAAACAAAGGGAACATACCTTGACTTCTTCCTTGTTGAGTTTCAAAGTTATTAGAAACTCTGATGAATTGATGTAGTCACTACTGGTATCCCTTGGCAGCAAAGGTCACCATGGGATAAAGGTGAGTTTGGATACTAGAGGACCTTATACAGACATGGAGACATAACTGGTTCCATCCAGGTGTCAATATCTACCAGAAGAGTCCTGAAACTAACAGGAGGATGGAATGATTTAGCTTGTGGATGTCAAGCCAGCTTCTGTCCTCAGCCATGTCAGTGTTTATGCAATGAGATCATGAACATTTGAGCCATTTTTATAGAAATAGGCAATATTTTTGGGACCGACTGCATAGACTTCTCTCCAAAACCAACCATAGATCTGGCTACATAATTTACGAGGCTCAGTGCAAAATAAAAATGCGGGGCTTCAAGTTCAGGAAATATTGAGAATTTCAAGATAGCAGAGCAGAACATCAAACCAATGAGGGCCCTTCTGAGCCCAGAGCTCTGCATGACTGCCCTGGTCCTCACCAGCTGTCTACCTGGTGAAGTATTGACATCAGACACCTTCAAACATGGAAGAGGAAGCAATTTGTTCTTACAACTATTGATATGTGCTCCAATTATGGATATGGCTTCATCGTCTGCAGTGTCTCTGTCAGCACTACCATCTGAAGGCTTGTGGAAATCATGACCATTCAATATGATATCTGATGTAATATCTGATACAATATTGCTTCAGACTAAGGGACCAAATCACTGAAAAGAAAGTGCAACAATGGGTACACGACCACATTTCAACTATTGTACTATTTACTCTAGCACTAAGAAGCAGATGTCCTAACAGTAATGGCATGGGCTTTTGAAGGCTTAACTAAAGCATTATCCCTGGGACAGTACCAGTCAGGAGTGGTGCATTGTCATCCAGGATGTGCTGAAAAGTCAATGGCTAATATGGTGCTCTGCCCTCAATAGCTTCGGTAGATTGATCCAGGAAGCAAAGATGGCATTAGTTTTTACCATATTGCTCCCAGTGACTCAGGGTGTCTGTGCTTTCTGTGCTCACAATCTTAAGTTCTACTGTGTTAGAGGTCCTGATTCCCATAGGCTGGGACTGCCTCTTTCAGGGTGTCCCTCTGCATCGCTTCCTGAACTGGATGCTGTGACTGCCACCTGGCCACTTTGAGCTCCTCATGCACATAACCATCCAGAAAATAAAGGAGTTACTCTTTTGGTTGACATAGTAGAACCTGTTTATAGTGTGGTACTTACTAGTAATAGGGGGCATGAAAGAATATGTTTGGAATTCAGAAAATTCATTGAATTTATTCAAGCTTCTAGGTTGGGAGTTGGTATTTTTTTCTTGATGAGCCTAATAGTAAATATTTTCATTCTTACTGTCAATATGATCTCTTTGTCATAACTCTTCAACTCTACTGTTGTAGCAGTCATAGGAAATACATAAATAAATGAGCATAGCTGTGTTTCAAAAAAAGTTATTTACAAAAACAGGCAGCTGGCCCATAGGCTACATAATCTGTTGACATCTGCTCTAGATTTAACCTCAAATAACCAAGAATTACAGGGCATAGAGGAAGATATCAAATGATTCCATGAAGATACACTCAACCAAATACAAAATGTGGGAAATTCCACAAAACTAATGACTTTTTTCCTTCAACATATATATAATATGAAAAAAAGAAGGAGGAAGAACTGCCATATATTAAGAGACCTAAGAAGCCTAAATAAAATTCAATGTATGAAACTTCAATTAAAAATTATTTATTTTTTTCAATTCATTCAATTTTTTTTTTTTTTTTTTTTTTTTTTTTTTGTTTTTCAAGTCAAACATAGGTTGAAATTGCATGATATTAAGGAATTGAAAAAAATTTTATCGGATGCGATAATGGTAATGTGGTTATGTGAAAGTAAAAGGCCTCATCTACCAGCCATATACAGTGGGATATTTAAAGAGAAATAATGCAGAATCTGGGATTTGCTTTAATATAGTCCAGCAAAAGAAAAACATAATTTGTGTGTATGTATGTACGTGTGTTGTTGGAGTTTAAGTATTAATCAAATAATAATGGCAAAAGGTCGACATTTGTGGAAACTATTAGATACCTCAAATTTCATGATAGTATTCTTTCCGTTTTTGTAAATGTTTGAAAAATTCCATCATTATTAGGTTAAAAAACAGCCAAAGTAATTTTAATGGAATGTAAATGTTGAAAATGTTGCCATGCCGAATTTCCTATCACTTTGCTCATTTATTACTTAGGTACTTGCCAAATGGGGGGAAAAAATGTCGGATGTTCAATTCTATAACTATCTAACTTTCTCAGTTTCTCCTGCTGTAGTTTTCTTTCTAATCTAAACCATTGGATAAATAATTTGTCCTATTTTACTGGTCTAAAATATGTTTGCTGAATATGTACAAAAGTATACAAGGGATGACACCCTCCCCTTCCCTTGAGTTTATCAGTGAAAAATTTAGAGAAAAAGTATATCTACTCGTTTTCTTTTTTTCATTTAAATATTGAGAACATATACTCCTGATGCCATATACTGCACACATCCAATTATTTTACAACTGGCCGCTTCCAATAGTAATCTTAAGGGTCTAGTTCCTAAAGGCGTTTAGTACCCAGAAAATATCTATCACTGTCTTGTTTGCATGTTTGCTAAAGTTTTGTCTCTTGTTATGTCATTTCTCAATTAGAGTCTTCATCTTTAGCTCCCTTACCCCATCTTTTCAATGAATTTTATTGTCTCATTATGTGCACATAATGAAGATAAAAAATGACTTGCATTTGACCCCAGGCCCAAGGATTTTTAAATTACTTGTGCAAAGTTTAACCCTCCCGACTTCAACCTTAATCTGTGCTCAAAGTCAGAAAAGACAAGGCACACAGACTATTTTATTAGGAAGGAGGGATTGGGCTGGTAAGTTTAGATCTTCTGACTGTCCTTTTGAAGGATTGCCTGCTGAAAAGATGGGACAAATGTCACTGAGGAGAAGCTCAGGCTTCCCTACCTTGAGCCTTTAACCTCAGCTCACTCAGAAATTCAGATCCACCTTTATAGCCTTCCCAACCTTAGGAAGGTGGCTTCTTACCTCTGAAGCCCCTCCTATAACCCACTTAATTCTAGCTGGAAGTACAAAGACCTTGAATTAAACCGAGAAGGGTGAACATGTCTTCTGGGCTCCTATTTCCTTCTCAAGGAGGTTGAGGTCCTGTTTTTAAGGTCAGTTCGACTCAGCTGTTTAGCCAATGGAGACAATCTAAAGCAGAAGGCTCCTCATTCTGCCAAAAGCAGAGTCGTGAAGGAAATCCCTTTCTCATACTATTGTGGCGTGAATGATTCTGAGACCCACGGAGCCAATTGAGATTAATTATGAGCCTTTATTAGCTGGCCAGCGACTGACTCTCTACCACTCAGGGTTAGAAGAGATCAGCTCTGAGCTTCCTGAGCAGGCTGCTTATAAGGTTTTTTACTACATCTTTGAATGAACAGATTACAAGAAGCAGAAGTTAGTTGTTAACTCTTTGTACACAGATAAATGTATTCAGGGGAACTCTCAGCAAACAGGGCCTAATAGACAGTTTTATCATCTTTTCCTTAGAATGTTGCGCTTCTCCCTGGGGCTGGCGCCCGGGGATATTACCTCCCTGTAATTGAGTTACTGCTCTCCCTAGGAGATGGCGCCTGGAGATACCTCTTCCCTGAAACTGGAGAATTTCCACTTTTACGATACCTCCTAATCTTAATTATGATCCACCTCTCCCCCTACCACATACACACATACACACACACACACAATCATAGAAGTTCATGCAGCTCTGGGTTTTGCATGTAAGCAAATTGTCTTGGCTAGAATTGATGTGAAGCTCTGCACAGGGCTCTAAGTGTGAGCCAGGAAACCAGGACCCAAACCCCAGACTCCCATCCAGAAGTGATATTCTGGGTTCATTCTTCATCCCAATGAGGGGCTACCTGGTGGGAATGAGGAGAAAGAAAAGAACAAAGCGGCATCTATACCATTTCATGTCTTATTTAACAAATAAATTGTAACTAAGCACTCAGTCTGTGTGAAGTTCCTTGTTGCTTCTGACATCTGGCCTTTCCCAAGGCACCAAACCCCTCAACTCTTTGTATTTAAATTCGAGTGTTTTACAGGTCAAGTCAGTTCAGGCTGCCTCCTTATCTCAAGGAACAATGAGAAAGAGTGAAGCTCTCTGAAGTATCTGCTAGAATGGGCTTGTGTGGAATTTACATTTGAGGGTACTTCTATTTCCTGGAGACAGTGGAAAGAGGATGGGCTTTGGACTCCAGCAGAGTGTGGAGGTAAGCTCTGTTCTGTCAGTTATTTGCAGCGGGATCACTTTAGTCAATCTTTTTGAGTTCCAATTTCATCTTTTAAAAAATAGCGATAATTGTAAAAACAACTATGTAGACATTAATTGAGGGATTAAATGATATATGTAGGTAAATGGCTGGCCAATAGTAGATTCTTAACAAATATTAAATCTTCCTTGTACCTCCAGCCTCTAAAATGGTCTTCACTAAATATACACCTTGGGCTGCAAAAGCACTCTTTATTGAAAAAGCCAAACTGTTTTAGTTCCAAGACTTACATGATAGCAAAGGTGGAAATTTACTCTCATATGCACACTTCCAATGGGAGTGAGAATCGAACAGGAATAAGGCAGATGGTATTGTAGTCACTAATTGGAATAGACTGGGGGTGATGCAAATTAGTTTACTAAATGGAAATGATGCAGGACAGGGCAAATTCCCCCGAGTGGCCCTGTGTGATACCTTGACTGAGCACAGGAAAGAATTCAAGCGCAAGCCAAGGTTTGAGTCAAAAAGAATGTTTATTAGAGAAGGACAGAGAAAATGACCAAGACAGAAAAAGCAAAAACAAAAAAGCAGTGAGTGTTCAGGGAATTCATTTTATAATTCATTCTTTGTTTCTATGAATTACAGTTTAAAGACTGTTTACCCATTTTCCTTTGATGGTATGGGCATATCACCAAAATGTTCTCTGTATCTATAAGTTTGTTTCTGTTTGTTTATTTTGTTCTTTAGATTCCACATGTAAGTGAAATCATATGGTATCTTTTTTTTCTGTCCTATTTCACTCAGCACAGGACCATCCATATTGCTGCAGATGGCAAGACCCATTCATTTTTTTTTTTTTTATGGTGGAGTAATATTCCATTGTATATGTGTACAACCTCTTTATCTATTCATACATTGATGGACACCCAGGTTGCCTCCATATCTTGGCTATTGTAATAATGCTGCAATGAACATATGGATGCAATGTCCCATCGAAGTAGCATTTGGGTTTCTTCAGATAAATACCCAGAAGTGGGATCGCTGGGTCCTTCTTTGTCTCTTGTTATAGCTTTTGTTTTAAAGTTTATTTCATCTGGTATAAGTATTGCTACTCCAGCTTTTGTTTGTTTGTTTCCATTTTCATGAAATACCTTTTTCCATCTCTTTATTTTCAGTCTGTGTGTTTCTTTTGATCTGAAGTAAGTCTCCTGTAGGCAGCATATGTAAGGGTCTTGTTTTCTTATCCATTCAGCCACTCTATCTTTTGATTGGAGCATTTAGTCCATTTACATTTAAGGTAATCGTTGGTAGACATGTAGTTATTGCCATTTATTATTCATATTTTTGATCTTTTTTCCTTTTTTTCTTCTTAAAGAAGTCCCTCTAACATTTCTTGTAATACTGGTTTGGTGTTGATGAACTCTTCGCTTTTTCTTGTCTGGGAAGCTCTTAATTTGTCCTTCAGTTCTAAAAGACAGCCTTGCTGGGTAGAGTAATCTTGGTTGTAGTTCCTTGCTTTTTATCACTTTGATATTTTGTGCCAATCCCTTCTGGCTTGCAAAGTTTCTGTTGAGAAATCAGCGGACTGCCCCCTTGTAGGTAATGAATTGCTTTTCTCTTGCTGCTTTTAAGATTCTCTCTTTGTCTTTAACCTGTAGCCTTTTAATTATGTGTCTTGGTGTAGGTCTCTTTGGGTTCATCTTACTTGGGACTCTCTGCACTTCCTGGGCTTGTATGTCTACTTCCTTCACCAGGAAATACTTAAGGAAGTTTTCTATCATTATTTCTTAAATACATTTTCAATTTTTTGCTTTTTCTCTTCTTCTTTTTGTACCCTTATGATGTGAATGTTGGTATGCTTGATATTATCCCAGAGGCCCCTTAAACTAGCCTCATCTTTTTGGATTCTTTTTTCTTGTTGTTCTGATTGAATGTTTCCAAGTATCCATCTTATAACTGTGAATCCTATAATAAGCACTGCATTTGCAAACAAACCAAGTTTAATGTATCTTTGATATTTCAATCGTTCGATGAACTGGGAAAATAGCTGCCATTATTGAAAACTTTCTAAATGTAATTATCTTATTAATTGAACATGTGTCATCTCGTTTCATCCTCAAGACAATTCTGTGAGGTAGGTAGCATTTATGTTCATTTATAAAAGTGGCTCAGAGTCTTTGACTTGCCCAAGGTGACATAACTGGTAAGAAGCATGGTCAGATTTCAAACCAGTCCATTTGATTCCAAAGCCCATGCTCTTGGCTGCTTTGCTAAATGGACCCTTGCAATAGTTTCCAATTAGAACTGCATTTTTATTCATTGTACTTATTCTTCCATAGTCTAGCACATAGCAGGAATTTAAGAAATATTTAACAAATTAATGAATAAATGAGTGAAAAATGATGATCTGATTCAAGTTGTGAATAACCCAAATAATATACCAATTATTTCTTAAATACAGCGAGGCTCTATTACTTTTTTCCATCTCTACTATTAGCACTAGCCCAAGCCACTATCCATTTTGCCTAGACTCTGTGGACAAAAAAGGGATTCTATGGAAAGTAACCTCACAGGGTGATCTGATTATAAATTTCTAACAAGGCATTCAAACAAATCTTTGAACATTAAATATCTATTGAGGGATTACTATGGGACAGACACTGGTAGTCTTCACAAAAATGAGTGGAAAACAGACATAGTTCCTGCCCCATGGAGCTTACATTTGAACAGGGAGACAAAATAAATCAGATGAGGGTAATCTTGCAATAATCATAGTGGATAATCACTCCCCAGGCATGTAACCTCTTTAGTGAAGAGTTTTTAAGCCAGCCCTGTCCCTTGTTTTTGTGCAACTAGGCTAACACATCTTTGAGATGCAAAACAATACCCCTCAAGGCATAACCACACGTCAGCACTTAATCTTGTAATACAATCCCTTTTGCTTTCTCTCCCCCTCGTGTTATCTTCTTTAGTCTCCTCCTTAATTTCAAATGCTTTAAAAAACATGTTAAACTATGTTCTGAACATTTGAGATCTTGCTCCCAGCATGTGTCATCAGTTTAGCTCAAATAAATTCTTACAAAAATTATCCATGTTTGGATGTTTCTTACATCAATGACAACTTCAAAAACTTGGATGCCTACAATCTAGTCTCACCACAGCAAGAGAGAGCCCCCTGAAATGCAAAACATTTTCCCCTTCACTCTCATGAAACAATCTTCGGTGGTTTTCCATTGTTTCTAGGATTGAGTCTCACATCCTTAACATGGAATACAAAGCCCTTTCAGCCTCATTTCATACCATGTCCCTACGGCTCTCAGCAGTCCAACCACTCAGGTCTGCCGTCAGTTCTTAAGGTATTGCTTCCCACCTCGGGAATTTGTCTATGCCATTTTCTCTGTTGGAAATGCACTTTTGACTTCCTTCCATCTTCCACTCCTTGTAATTCCTCTTTACCCTTAAGATCTCAGTCAACTGTCTAGATCAAGTTCTTCTAAAATTCCTCCTTATGGCACCTTAAACTTTCTCCTCATTAGCACTGATTGCTATTGCAAGATTACCCTCATCTGATTTATTTTGTCTCCCTGTTCAAATATAAGCTCCATGGGGCAGGAACTATGTCTGTTTTCCACTCACTTTTGTGAAGACTACCAGTGTCTGTCCCATAGTAATCCCTCAGTAGATATTTAACGTTCAAAGGTTTGTTTGAATGAATGTATAAATACAATTGGGATATTGTGAGCTTGGGTTTTCTCATGTTTCCATTCTCCATTCTTATGATTATGAGTTAACATTTCTGGAGCAACTGTTTTGCTCAGGGCTTCGATTGGGTTTTAAAAATGTCAGCACATCTGTTGTCAGGGCTCAACTCTAGGGAAGCTCATATAGAGTTAGGATTAGAAAAAGCAAAGCACTTTCGTGTTGGGCAGGCAATAAAGGGAAGCAACAGTCTCAGAACGGCTGGGTCACTGACAACCTGCAGGCTGCCTTGGTTCTCTCATTACCACTTTCCTTTTGCCTTCACATGGGAGAAAAAGCAAGTATAGAATGCAGACTGCCTGCTGACCTGGGTGCTACAGAGAGCCACTGATTAAAGCTGGAGATGAAACTCTTTTTCTTAGTTTCATCTTCTTGAACCTAATACCAACTGTGTTTCATGCTGAGCTACCACACACCTGCTGGGATGCCCTTTGCTACCTGATGCTGTGAAAATGATGACATTTACTCTTTCAAGTGAGAGAGATGATCAGCTCATTAGGAGGCCAGAGGAAGAAAAACAATTTTCAATTAGGTGTATGTCTTTCACCCTCTGACCAGTTAAAGGGTTAAGAACAAAGTGTGTGTGTGTGTGTGTGTGTGTGTGTGTGTGTGTGTGCGTGTGTGTAGCAGTGTTGATCTGGGCTTCTCTATTTCCAGAGCATCTATCACTGTGGGCAAATTCAATTTCGTGAAATTGAAATGGTGGGTGTTGTGCTGGCTCTTGACGGCACTGCTAGCCTGAAGCTCTGGAGTCCTTCGTCTGCTTTGTCTCTGACCCCTCTGGCTCCATTTGTAAAACTACAGTCTGCAGAGGCAGAATATAGGCTCCCTCCTCGACCACATTATTAAAAAGCATGATTTCTCACCAAAAAATGACAAAGAGAAGCCAAAGAGAAGAACAAAGCTTTCCTCTCCTGGGCACAGCATGTTTATTTTCTAAAACCTTTTAGCACTCACTCTAGAGAAAAGAAAGGACTCAGTATGCAGTTATCGTTCTAAGGGAAAAAATAAAATGTGCTAAGATGAATATTTCTATTCAAACTTTCTCATCACATCTGCCCTACATTAGTACCACTCTGGAGGAGCAAGGAGTAAGAGGTTTTTTTTATAATTTTTTTTTTTTAAAGCTTCTTTATACTTTGAATTTAGAAGTGTTAAATGTTAGATGCTGCCTGAGGGTTGAGAGTTTTGGGGTAAGATTGTGAAATTTATAATCTAAATATTTTTCACCCTAATTTATAGGCTACAAGCCAAAGAAATTTGTGGAAGCTAGCAGCTCCCTATCAAAGTAAAGAACATTTACTTTTCCAGGTTGTCAATTTTTAAGGATGATAAATTTGGGATACAGTACAGAATTTACTTGGACCTGCTAGACCGTGTCTGTCTTGTTCTCTATTAAATTCCCATTGTAAAGGCACAGTGCCTAGGTCATAGTAATCCTTCAAGAAAATGTTTTAATGAGACAAGTAGCTAAATGATTCTTTCCATATCATTATCATTAACAACACTATCCTCTTGAGCACTCAGATTTTTTAGGGAACTCAGGAAGGTCCTTTTTTCTCCAGCTCTGCTTAGCTGTAGACACCAGTGACCATCATGTTGTAGATCAGCACCTTTCCCCCTATCTTAGCTGTGTTACTTTGCCATATGTTGCATCCTCACCGTGGGGGATTCGCCAGTAAGTTTTGTGACTATAAGCCCAGCACCCACTGTACCTGGATGAAACCTCAGAGTGAGATGATTCTATGCTTAGATCTCTTAGCCTCATTCCTGTGCCTGGGAATATGTCCCTCTTTTACTGTCTGGAAGGGGTTTTGCTTCAATAGCGGCCAAGTAATAGACAGTCTGACTGCAAGTTTCACCTCTGCCTGGTGCCTCTTCCTGTATTATGAGGGGGGAAGAATATGTGACTCCAAAATACACCACTTTGGCATGTGGATTATTTTGAGCTGAAGACAATCAAGGTCCTACAGACTCAGGAAGAGTAGTTTATCTTCCCCTCCACTGCCTAAAATAATTTAGATAGAGGGTCTGTACCAGGAAAGAACTGATATCAAAGATAAAATATTATCAGAAAGACCTATCTGCATGGCATGGCAAACATTTATTTCCCAAACATTTGCTCTCCTCATTTTCCTGTGAATTCTCTTCCTCCCCTTTGTAACACTGGGCTGTTACCCTCTTCTTATCTCAGGATGGCATATAAGCCTCAATTGCCTGACTGTCTTTGGGTTTCATGTTTTTGGGACTCCTGCACATATGAAATTTATTTTTCTCTTCTTAATCTGTCTTATGTCAATTTAATTATTAGCCTAGACAAAGAAATTAGAAGGGAAAAAGGGAAAAGTTATCTGTCCTGCAACTACATGCAGACTGGATCCCATAGCCCAGAGAAATTAACAATAATAACCAATAATTACTGATCATTTATGTGCTTGGCATAATTCTAAATGTGTTGTTTATCCTAGCATATTTAATCTTCATAACAACCTTATGAAGGAAGTACTATTATTATGCTATTTTTAAAGATGAGGAGATTGAGTACAGAGAAGCCAAGAAAATTTCCCTCAGGTTAAATAGCGGCATGATTCAATTCAGGTCATCTAATTCCAGAGTTCATATCCCTAAGTAGTATGCCATGACTCATATCCCTTTAGGCAGGGAGAATATTTAGCCATTAGACACTGATAAGTTTTAGCAGCCAGTATCAATTCTGCTTAAATATTTTGAATATCAGCTCTTCCCTGTGGGCATTGAGAAGAGAGAGGGTCTTGGCTATTTCTTGGACACTGCTATGTAGCTAAGTTCCATGATGCCACTCTACCTGGTTCTAGATTTCACTCCTTGACTAGTCCCACTACTGAGAGTACAGGGGCTTTAGGAGATATGAAGAATAAAATAAGGTCTTTAATCTCAGTCTTGTTAATACAGGCTGTGAATATAAAACAATAGATAAGGCCTGATTAGATGTAGCTTACACAAGACACCAGCTAAGAGGTACAGACAACGCCATTAAGAAATTCAGGGAAGGAGAAATCACTAACTCTTCACAGAGGAGATAAGACTTGAGCTGAGCTTTGAAGAAAAATTGGGCCAATAACATAATGAGGAAATACTGGGAACACTGTGTGTCTAACAACCAAGTCGAACTAACATGGCAATCAGTACAAATAACTACTAATCAGCAGAAAGTATCAAAGTTTAAACTCTAAAAGTCTGCCAGGTAGATGCTCACTAAAAGTGGGAATAAAATTTTGCTTCCGGGTATCCCTTTCCAGAACACTAACAAGCCTTCTCTTATATTTAAAACTAAGGACAGTAGAGGTTTTCATTAAGTTCTACTAGCATCTTAGACTTGTACAGGTACAGGGAGAAGATGACCAATAAGTTCTTGTCATGCCTAAGATACAGAAATAGAAGTCCCACATAAGACATATAGGGGCAAAGCTGAATGTTCATTTGGGGCAGTGGGTGTGTGTGACTCCTTTAAATCAGGGAAGGGAAGCGTGAAGAAAAGCATGCAAATCCAAGAGGCTATATTTTAAATCTAGTCTTTGTCCTTTATTAGGGTTTTTAGATCCTAATAATACCCAATGTCTTAGTCTGTTAGAGCTGCTGTAACAAAATACCACAAACTGGGAGGTTTATGAAGAGCAGAAACTTATTTCATACAATTCTAGAGGCTGGAAAGTCCAGGATCAAGGTGCAGGCAGATCTGGTGTCTGGTGAAGATCCACTTCCTAGATGGCTGTCTCTTTGTTGTAACTTCACATGGCAGAAGGAGCTAGGGAGCAATGCGGGGTCTCTTTTATAACAGCACTGATTCCATTCATGGAGGTTCCACTCTCATAACTCTCAAAGGCTCCTCCAGCTAATATCATCACCTTGGACATTGGATTTCAACATATAAAATTCACGGGGAGATACAGTCAATTTATGGTACCCAGAACCCCTGTTTACTTCACTGTAGGTAATTATAGTGTTTGAACACTTGAATGGGGTTTGTTACAGACTGCCTGGGTTCATATACCCACTCTACCATGTCTTTGTGGCAAAATCCTGGTGGAAAATTTTTTTACCTCTTTGTGCTCCAGGGATCTATAAAATGAGATAAATAATTCAAAAAATTATTGCAGAAATCGATGAATGAATTTAAAAATTAAAATAGTACCTAGCATAGAGGAAGTGCTCAAAAATGTTAGTTATTATTAAAAGCTGCCAAATGAAGATTATGGCAATTATCTCTGTTGTGAGCAAGAAAAGTGGCTACCAAGGTAACACTCTTGGACACATTTGTGTCTTTCCACAATGCCAGCTTTACTGAGTGGAACATTCTCAGATAAACCAATCAGGTACCCACAACACACAGAGAGGGAGAGTAGAGTCTTATGTGACAGAGCAAAGGGATGAAAGTCCTTAGTGTCTCCAAAGCGAGCTCTGTTGACTGGCGGCACAGAGAGCTGCACTTCATTCCCAAGCCTCCCAAGCCTCCCAAGCCAGTGGCTCCGACAGGTCAAAAGGTCAGAGTCTTCGGCTCTCGCCCACCCGTCTGTGACACTATAAGGTTAGGCTTGAGCATCTAAGGAGTTTGGCTTATATGGACCTTACGAGGTGAGATCCGCATGCTTGTCGACTCCTGCAGATGGGGGCTGATGTTTCTGTGGTTTTGGGTGTTTAATCACACCTTAAGGGCGTTCTCATTATGTGCAAGTTGACATTACTGCCATGGTTCCTATGAAATCCATTTTGTAAAATCTAAAACATCCTCATTTCTTTATGCTCTATACACTCTTAATTATCTCTCTTATAAGAATTCTACAAGGTAATAACCTACAATGAAATTATCTGGTATATAATAAATACTCAGTAGTTATTAACTCCCTCTTATTATCCCAGTCAATATTAAGTTCCAGATTACAAAAGAAAATATGGAAAAAGAAAGGCACATTTCACTAGCATTATTAGATCTAGCTTATGTTCATACTTCATTGGAAACTTATCTTGAATCAAGCTTGAATCGCTGGCAGAAAAAAGATTGCCTTTTCTGTGTTTCTTTATTTTAAATTTTATTATTTTTATTATTTAACAGTTTTAATGAGATATAATCTATATACAAAAATACACATATTTAATGTATACAATTTGATGAATTTGGACATATGTATATACCTGTGAAACCATCACCACAATCAAGCTTATAAACATACCTATCTCCTTCAAAAGTTTTCTCGTGCATTCCTCCCCAATTTTTGTGATAAGTAAACTTGAGATCTACCCTCTTAATAAATTTTTAAGTTCACAATTAATTATTGTTAACTACAGGCACTATGTTGTATAGCAGATCTTTAGAACTTATTCATGTTGCATAATTGAAACTTTATAACCATTGAGTAATTACTCATTTTCCCTGCTCCTGGCCTCTTGCAATCACAATTCTACTCTCTGCTTTATGTGTTTGACTGTTTTAGACACCAATATACGTAGAATCATGCAGTATTTGTCCATCTGTGATTGCCTTATTTCACTTAGCATGATGTCCTCCCAGGTAATCCTTATGAACAGGATATCTCATATGGCAGGATTTCCTTCTTTTTAAAGACTTAATAATATTCTTTTGTATCTATATCTTGCATTTTCTTATCTATTAATCTGTTGAACATTTAGGTTGTTTCCGTATCTTGGCTAATGTGAATAATGCTACAATGAACATGGGGGTGCAGATATCAAAGAAGACATACAAATGGCCAACTGGCATATAAAAAGGTACTCACCATCACTAATCAGGGAAATGGAAGTCAAAAGCACAATAAGATACCATCTCACACCTGTTAGGATGACTATTATTTAAAAAAAAAAGAAAGGTTAAGTATTGGTGAAGATGTGGAAAATTAGAACCTTTTACATTTCTGGTGGAAATATAAAGTGGTGAACCCGCTATGCAAAACAGTATAGAAGTTTCTCTAAAAATTGAAAACAGAGCTACCATATAAGCAAGCAATTCCTAGATATATAGCCAAAAGAACTGACATAAAGATTGTCTTTTCTCTTTATATTCTCTTAAATTCATGAGTCATCATCTACAGATGCTAATTATAGTCCTCCATAGGCAATATTTAGGCAAACGAGATCGCTACATTTTCTCTACTCTCAAGAAACTTACAATTTAGTTTGAGAAATATGATCTTTGCCCCTCGAATTAATTATCTCTAGAGGTGTGTTCCCCAGGCAATTGATGATATTCTTATGCTATGTGCTGGGGAGGAAAATAGATTCTCCGTGATTTGTAAGCCCCCAAAGTCTTTTTCCCTACCACGTGCATCCATGGAAAGTTTCAGATATTTGTTCTCTAAAATTTTTAATGGATGTATCCAACTTTGGAGGTTGATGGAGTCTGGACTCATATTGTTAAGTATCTAACCTTGGCTCTGCTACTTACTAACTATGTGAACTTGGTCAAATAAGTTAAATTCTTTGTGCCTTAGATTCCTCATATGTAAAATAGGGATTAAAATAATGCCTACCTCCTGGTATTATGGTGGAGATCAGAAGAGTTAAAATTGGTAAAATGTTTAGAACAGTGCCTGGCACATAGAAGTTCCTATATATATCTTAGCTATCATTAAGTCTGCCTTTTCTTCCTTATTTTTTTTTTTTCAGGAAGGAAATATTGTCTTTTTCCTGAATAGAACCTTGTCTCCGTTAGACCAGGTAGACAGTAAATTCTTTAAGTTTCAAATCAATCTGGGTTTTAATTTTTAAATGTCTAATCTAAAATACTAATTTTCCCTTATATATTAATGGAAAGTTCAGACTTCTCCTAGTTGGTGAGCTACCAGCTTCCAGGGAAGCTGCTCTCTGTTTGTTCACTTCCTCTCTGATAAGCTAGCTGCTATTTCTGACCTTGACCAAATGGCTTCATGATCTTAGTGTTTCAAGTGGACTTGCTATTTTGGATGCTTTTGTGGCCTCTCAGCACTGCTCTCTTGATGCAGGCAATGCTTTGCCTTTGACTTGTCACCCAATCCTACCATGACACCTCCAGGCCCCAGTTTTCTAGCTATCTCTCCAGCAGATTCTCCTTGTCAGAGTTCTTCACCCTCCTGGAAAATCCTGTAGACAAAACTTAACATGGCTCCAGGTTAGTCTTCTTTCCTATCTGGCTCATTGCAGGACCACAGTGATGGATATTCATCTCTCTGAGAATCCTGGCTCATTGCAATTCAGTAACTTTTTAACTTTTATCTCCAGGCCACTTTGTCCTTCTCTCTTGAGAGTCAAGGCAACATTCTTTTGTGTTTTCCAGCCTGAGAGAAAAATCTAAAGCTCTCAGAGTATACCGTAATCCCCTCTGCAACTTTCCCTGGTGAGCTGAGATGACAGAGATAAACCTTCCTCTCATTTTGAGTGGAATAGGTTGGGGTATCAAAGCAAAGCCATGAGGTCTTCAAAAAAGTTCCTTTACAAATCTTTCCATTTCTGTATTTGCTCTCTCAACGCCTTATAGGCTGTACCTGCAATTTGATATCTGCTATGTACCATATTAGTCAGAACTGAGATACAAAAATATCATTTTAACATCCATTTTTTAAAACCTCACAATTGGGAACAAAAGCGCACAGAATTTTATTTTTCTCTTTTTTTCACTATATTGAGGACCTGGCGATTCAGTTTAAGCAAAATATCTGGCAATCTATTTTGAAGAATAGTGGAGAAGAATTACCTATATAGAAGCAATTAGAAGTAAAAAAAATAGCTGGGTCAAATCTCAGTCAGATGATGGCAGAAGTCCCAAGTTAAACCGGCAGCTCGATTTAAGCCTATTTTCTTTGCTGCTTATTTCATTAAAGTACTGGGAAAAAATGCCAATATTCAGCCTTAGGGACTTGGCTAAAAGCTTTTTAGATTGATAGCAGCAGGATCTTGAAATGAATAATATTCTGAGTTTAATAACGGCTTTGCTGAAAACAAATTCTTAATACATTTAATTTAACTACAATAATAATTAAGGTATATGGATTTATATTAATAATACGAGTTAGAGATTTGAGGTGGGGCTCTGATGGTTCAGTAAATGGAAAACAGCCAACAATTCTTTCAGGATTCTCAAAAATTGTATTGATCTTCCTTTCTTCATCCTTTTTAACCCATATCAACCACTTGATAATAAAAAAAGATGCCCTTTAGAAGGAAATTATCATAAGTATGTAAATACTTGGTATTTACAAGGCATGGATAAGTAGCAACTTTTACATAATCCAGGTGGAAGTGTAATTGTATTAGGCAAAACAGTTTCTGGTGCTTTACATGACTGCTGCCATCCTAAGAAATAAGTTGCTCTCAGTGACCACTAGTTCACCCCCGGAGGGGTGGGCCCATATCACCTGAAAGGGATGTTCTTACATAGATAAATAGGCCCATTATTACTTCTTTGGAATAGATAGCTCCTAACAAGCAAGGGCCACTTGGCAACAAACCACCTCTGTTTCTGGAGGCCATATATATCAAGCCCCATCCAGTTTGAGTGAGGTGATCTACTGTATTACTGTTACCCAAGATTCTGCTTCTGTCGATAAGTTCTCTTAATCATTCTTTGTTTAATTCTGGCGTTATCTTTCTTTGGTTGCACCGCTCAGTCCTCCTTTGGAGGTTGGTTGCAGGACATCTTGGGAAATTTCCCCAACAAATTGTTACAATTTGACAAAATGTCTCAACAGCCTTAAAAATTACATACTTTTAAGTCCAATAATTCCCTTCTAAAATCTATCTTAAAGAATGAAAAAAAAATGCAAAGATTCTTTTTCAAAGGCATTTTTGTAAGTAAAGAAATCTTAAGTTTCAACAATAAAGATTTTACTTAATTAATTATCATGTATACATGTGATAGAATTTTGTGGAATCTTTAAAATTAAGATATGAGTCAATATTTATCAATACAAAAAATGTTCAAAAAAGGTATAGGGGAATATGTAAAATCAAATACCATATTTTCAAATTTATGTATTTATAAGATACAGTTCAGGAAGAGTCAACATTTTTTACAGTGGTTATCACTGAGTAGTGGAACTTTGAATGATTCACCTCTTTTTCCTACCTGTATATTTTAATTTTTCCATAGCAGATATAAATTATGAAAATTGAAAGGAAGAAAGTAATTAGAAGATGTTTTATGTGCTCCAGAAGCAAAAAATATATCTAATAGAAGAGAAAATGTGTCCACCCAACATTAAATACAGATGGGCATAAGAGAAAAATATAGCTTAGTGCTAATGAAAAAAATAAAACTGGAATCTTTCAAATGAATATTATTGATCATCTGTTTATTGTATGGTTCTGTGGAACAGAGAATCCCTAAGATACCTCAGGCATGGAAGTTAAGTAAAATAAGCTTATGTACACACATATATACACAAGGACACAGTGCAGTATATATTTTGAGTGAAGAGTTTAATTAAATTTCCTAGATTCTGAATAGATGTCTGTCTCCAATAATTCATCTACTAACATCAATAGATTTAAATTTTTACATTATTACTTTTTAAAATTGAATTAGGAAAACTGGTCTTTATTTTTGCATATTTTTCTCCCACAATAGAAGGTATAGGTTTTGTGTAATTAACATGGGCATATGGTGGTTTCATTCTATTTGAGTTCTGCTCAACTCTCCAAAATGACGCTTATACCAAACTATGTCATGTGTAATGCAAGAGCATTTTTCCAAGGCAAGTGTTTCTAAGAAAACTCTATGGAAATGGAAAAGCTCCAAACATACCATCTTACATCTGATGGAGAAATTGACACACCTATTGATAATGAATGTGATTTTCTCGGGAGCAATGAAATGTGTTGATTGTCACTGTTCAGGGTGACAATAATAATAAAAAGGGATGCCTTAACTCCATTATGCATGCCAAAGAGAGAAATGTCCTCACATTATCTCTTAGCTATAAACCATGAAAGAGAGAAAATGTTTGTGGGAATAAATGGAAAATCATTAGCAGGTCTTTTTTAAGAGGGCAAGGGAAAGGCCAAACTGGCTTCCTGGAATATGTTTTTCAACTCTATCACCCTCCTCTCTCAACCTTCTCATCCTCTTTACTTTCTCTTTCCAGTTGATCTAAAGTCTTGGCTTATAAGAGTTATTAATACTAAATTCTGTGTGTAAAATAACTGAACCAACCCAGAATAGTCAACACAATATTGAAGGAGAAGAACAAGTTGTAGGACTGATACTACATGACTTTAAGATTTACTATAAAGCTACAGTAATCAAGACAGCACAGTATTAGCAAAAGAATAGACAAACAGAACAATGGAACAGAGTAGAGAGCCTAGAAATAAACCCCCATAACTATAGCCAAGTGATTTTTTACAAAGGAACAAAGGCAATAGGATGCAAAGATAATCTTTTCAACATGCCAAAAAAATGAATCTAGTTAATAATACTGTATTATATACATGGAGGTTGTTAAGAGAGTAGATCTTGTAAGTCTTCATCACAAAAAAAAGATTTGTAACTATGTATGTGGTGAGGGATGTTAACTAGACTTATTGTAGTGATCCTTTTGCAATATGTACAAATACTGAATCATTATGTTGTACACCTGAAACTAATATGATGTTATATGTTTCCTCAATAAAAAATAAAATTACCATGTAAAAAATATGAATCTAGATGCAGAGCTTACATTCTTCACAAAAATTAACTCAAATGGATTGTAAATCTGAATGTAAAACACAATACTATAAAACTCCTCGACGATAGCATAAAAGAAAACCTAGATGACCTTGGATATGGTGATGCCTTTTTACATATAGCACTAAAGATATGATTCATGAAAGAAATAATTCACAAGCTGGACTTCATTAAAATTAAATTTGCTCTGTAAAAGACCATGCCAAAAGAATGAGAAGACAAGCCATAGACTGGGAGAAAATATATGCAAAAAACAAATCAAAGGGCTGTTATTCAAAATATACAAAGAGCTCTTAAACTCAACAATATGAAAACAACTAGAATAAAAAATGGCCCAAAGACCTTAACAGGTACTGCACTAAAGAATACATGTAGATGGCAAATAAGCATATGAAAAGATGCTCCACATCATATGTCATCAGAAAAATGAAAGTTAAAACAATGAGATGAGATACCACTACATGCCTATTAGAATGGCCACAGTCCAGAGCACTGACATTAATGTTGGTGAGGATGTAGAACAACAGGAACTCTCACACATTGCTGGTAGAAATACAAAATGGTACAGCTACTTTGGAAGAGAGTTTGGCAGTTTCTTACAAAACTAAACGTACTCTTACCATATGATCCAGCAATGATACTCCTTGGTACTTGCCAAATGGGATGAAAACATATGTCTACACAAAAATATGCACAAGGATGTTTATAGTAGCTTTATTTATAATAGGAAAACTTGGTAGCAACCAAAATGTTTTTCAGTAAGTGAATGGGTAAATAAACTGTGGTATAACCAGACAATAGCATATCATTTAGTGCTAAAAATAAATGAGTTAGTAAGCCATGAGAAAAAACAGGGGAACCTGAAATGCATTCTATTAAGTGAAAGAAGCCAATCTAAAAAGTCTACGTATGCCCTGATTCCAACTATTTAACATCTGAAAAAGGTAAAAATATGGAGACAGTGAAAATATCAGTGTTTGCCAGGAGTGATGGTGGAAGAGGATTAAATAGGCAAGGTATAGGGGAATTTTAGGGCAGTGAAAATGCTCTGTGTGATATTATAATGATAGATACATGTCATTATATATTCAAACCCTAATATTAGTGAATGCTAATGTAAACTAGGGACTTTTGGTGATTAAGATGTGTCAATGTAAGTTCATCCTTGGTTTATAAATGTACCATTCTGGAGTGATGTTGATAATGGGAGAGGCTACACATGATGGGGCAAAGGGTGTATGGGAAATCTCTGCACCAACTCTCAGTTTTGTTTTGAACCTAAAACTTCTCTAACAAAAGCTGAATGACACAATCAGCACCCATACACCTGTAACTAAAGCAGAAAGAGAAAATAACCTTCTCCTTTGAACGGGCTCTATACAAAGTAGTCTATTCTGAGAGTAGGCTGCAGAATGGAAAGCATGATCTGTGGTATGTGCACCATATAAGCAAGCAATTGAGAAACAATTTGGACAGTTTAAAAAATATGTAACATTTTGGTAAGAAACATAAAAGAAATGTAAATCAATTTAGAGATATATTTTGCTACAAGATGGGAAGTCACATTATTGTAAAAATGTTAACCCCAGATTAATTTAACCCTTGATGGAATTCCAACAAAATTTCTCCCCCCACCCAAAAAAATGATTCCAATGTTCATCTAGAACGGGGTTTTGCAAGCTGAGGCACATGGGCCGAATTTGGCCTCAAGTTGTTTTTGTAAGTAAGTTTTATAAGAAAACAACTACCTCCAATTGTTTAATATGTTCTACAGCAATTTTTGTTCTATAGTAGCAGAGTTGAGTATTGTGACAGAAACCACTAGGGCTTTAAAGCCTAAAATATTCACTATTTACAGAAAATGAATGCAAGTCACTAATCTGGAAGAAAAAAAAGGTAACAGACAAGAATATGTTGAGACGAAAAATCAGAAGGTTCATGTACTTCTACATTTTAATTCATAACAAACAGCTTTAATATCCAAAGTTCCTAGTTTCCAAGAAACACATATTTTCTCACATTTTTTAAGTCCTGAAATTAATGTAAATGTTACAATAGATATGAAAATAAACTTGCCATCCACCAGATGGAATAAGAGTGCCACAGTTGTTGCTGCCTCTACCTGTACAAATTTAACTTTCTGTAGAAAAATCTCTCCCATCTTCACCACTTTATTGAAGTTATATGCATGTTTAACAATGTACTGCTCAGGTGTAGTCCATATAAGAGTTCACTTCTTTACATCAAAACATAAACATTTGATAAATGTATCCTAAAGAAAAAACTGGACAAAACGTAAAGATGGATTTGTAAGGATAGCAATGAAATGTTGTAGGCTACAAAACAGCAAATGTGATCTACTTTTTATAAAACAATATGTGTGTGCTTGTTTCTATGTACACATTTCTATTCAGTCATCTGTCTATCCATCTATTAAGGCTGGAAATATGTACATTAAAATCTTATTGGTTGTCTTCAAGTTGAGAAATAACTAGAGATGTCTCACTTTTTTCTGATATGTTTACTTATTTTCTGATTTTAAAAACGATACATATTTTTTTAAAGGAATAAAAGCTGTTTTCATTAAAAAAGAAGAGGTAAATGGCAAATTGAAATTTTTGGTAATGGATATAGCAAATTATTATTATCTTCTCATACTATGTATTACAAATCAACGTCAAAAGATGACTCTCCAATATAAACATAGTCAAAAGTCATGGAGAGGAAATTCACAAAACAGTAAAAAAGTTTAGTCTTCCAGTAACCAAAGTAATGCATTAAAATGAGACTCTTATATTTTTCTATCAAGGTAGAAATTTATTTTTTTTAGTATTGTTTTTATTCAAGAGTATATTCACAGGCAGCATTTTAGAATCAGGCTTTTAAAAATAAAGGGCAAAATCGAAAAAAATTTGCAAGTATGACACTGTTAAAAGAATGATTATCTTAATAATTTAAAACCTAAAATGTCCTGTGGAGTTGAAGTATTTATATGTAGAATGTGTATGATTGATAGCATTTAATATAAAAAAACAAAAACCCACCAATCATAGACAAATTTGTCAATGAAGATAAACATTAGTTTCAGCCTTCCAGATATGAAAACTAGCAATCAATTCTTCTTGTGACAAAATATAAACTGAACTTCAGAATTTGGACTTTAAAGTCTTTTTCTCCAGTAGCAAATCAGCATATATATGCTGAAATTCCTTTTCTCTTTTTTGCTGTTGCTGTACATCTTCTTTTGGACACTCTGGCCTCCGGGCAATAGCAGAATCTTTATGTTTCTTGAGTTCTTCAAAAGTACATACCTCTAAGCCTGCTCAGTTTGGTCCCATAAGTCATTTGCCTGTTTCATGAGCCCCATATCATGAGACTGGTAACCCCCAAGCAAAATTTTCATCTTCTTTTCCATCTTTGCAGCTCTCTTGGCTTCTGTCATCATGTGACTCCTGTTTATCTCAAGCCTCTTTTCAAGTGACTCACTTCTGTCCTTTTCGCTTGCTAGGTTGGCCTGTGTGTAGCGGCTCTGCCCGGGGGGATATAAAACTTAACTGTAGCATTCTTCCCACCCCTGGTTATAAGCTTCCCTTGAGAGTTCTCCATGGCTCATACCTAGTTTTATCACTTCCATCTTCTGTACCAGAATGTCCTGGGCCTTTTTTAGCTCTTCTTTGGAGAACTTTTCATAAGGGTTATGTTCTAGTTAGGCAGTGTGCTCTGAATTATTGGTAGTGAATCCTATAGTTTGTCCTTTATTTCCAGATTGTTCATAAGGGTGATGTAGAAGGTCATAATGAAGCATTGTGATGATTTCTTTTTTGATTAGTTATTCACTTTTCTGAAAATTAGTTAAAGGTGGTTCTACATTTAAGGATCTTAGAATAGTTTCATTTACTTCTTATGGTCCTGAAAGATCTTTCTGGACAGCTTTGTACATTCGTTTCATTTCTTTTACATGCTCTGCATCTCATATGGCCTGCTTTCATGCATCCATGTCAGCAGCATCTTTAACATATGTATGATCTATTTCATGATCTTCCAGCTCTTTCTTAGCATTTTCTGGTAGAACACTTTCAAAATCATTCTTAGGAGCAGGAAGGCCCAACAACCCCGAACGGAGGTGTTCACAAGATTCTCTTTTCATCTGCTTCACATAAGAGGGATCATTGTACTCTACCATTCCATCCTCAGGATTAATGTTTAATTTGTCTCAAAGAAGAGTTCTATCCAGGGTGGAGTTAACAACTGGTTTGGGAGTTGTCCCCCTCTAGGGACTCAGCCCTTCAGATCCATGAGACAGAGTCCTGCATGAGATAGAAAGAACTTATGTTTGGAGTCGTACAACATGCTGCTGTGGAGTTACACCCGAGACTCTTGTGCAAAGTTGTGTTAAGTCCACCGTTTAATGGGACATCCACATTGGTCAGAGCCATAAAGTTCTGAGCTTCCTGCAGAATTCTGCTCTGGGAAGCTGGCATTCGTGGTGTTCAAAGAGAGATGCTGTTGTTGGTGACATTATACCCATACATGAGTACTGGAAGCGGTTTGTTATACCAGATTCCTCAGTAGACTGACACACGATTTCACTATCTTGGCTACTTTCACAACTTACTGCAGTTCTGCATCTGAAATCTGAGGAACAGGAAGTACTAGTTTGCTTCTTATTTTTGTAAATTCAGAAACACCACTCATTTGAAGAATAGCTGATGGTAAATCAGACTCCTTTTTCCTTTTCAAATGCTGCTTGTCTTCTTTTTCTATCTCTTCCTTCTTTTTCAGATCTTAGATCCCCATCAAGATCCTGCTATCTTAACTTCCTGAAATCTGCATCAACAACCTGGTTGTTTTCCTCAGAAGTCTCATAGAAACTAAGAGCAAGCTTTTTTTTTCCCCCCAAGTGGGATTTCAGTATTATAATGAACTCCTCTCTTTTTTTAAATTTTCTTCTAAATTTCTATATCAGCTTCTTGAAGTTCTCTTCTCTTTTGGAGGGCAGCAAGACTCCTTTCTTCTTCTCACTGTTTCTCTCTTGCTTTCCTCTTGGCCTTCTTTCTCTGAGTATTAGCTAGGTGGGCTCTAGCTTCAGAAAGCATCTCAAGTTCATCCTCGTCCATATCAATTGGGTCAGGCCATGCTGGTTTGTTTCTGGATTTGGATCTGTTTCTCCAGGTTTAAGTTTTCATGGATCATCTTTTATTTCCTCTTCATTGTCTCTTCGGCGGCTCTATCCAGATGAAATTCACAGTGTTCCAAGCACTGGGCAGCTGTTCTTCCAATGATTGTAGTGATGGTCCTCCACTGTGTTGGCATCAACTTGGCCAAATGCAGGAGTTTTTCCTCTTCTCTGGATCATTCTGTTTTCTTAATGCTTGGATCCAGCCACTCATACCATCTGGCTTTGGACTGCTTTGCTGATTTTCTGTGCAGCAGTGACGTAATGCTAGACCACTGGCTTTTCCCGTATTCTATTACTGCTGCTTTCAGAATTTCCTCCTCGGTATTCCTCCACCTGCCCCCCTTAATTGTAATTCGAGGCATCATGGTGGCGGGATATCTTGGCAAGCAGCCAGCTTACGAGAAGTAGTAATGACGCTGCAGACACGGCACCGAGAGCAGCCACTTCTCACAGCCGCGAACTTCTCGAAACTCATTTTTTTTTTCAATGCTAAACAGTTCAGTGCAGAGTATTGGCAAACATTTTGGCAGCACCTCCATTTGACCCATGTTTACACATGGAGGGATTTCAGCTAGACTAATACTTCTGGCTCCTTTCTTCCCAGCCCTTTCTCTCATCCTTTACTGCCTCCCATAGGAGAAGTGACTTCATGAGCTTTGGAGAAGAAACTAAACATGCTTGTCTAAATTCTTTCTCCATTCTAATTCTGAGCAGGCCTGCAAAAAGGAAGACTATAATTTCTATGTGATTAGCTTACTGGGCAGGATCCCAGGGGGCAGCCTGTGGAAGTCCACCTGGGCTAGGGATGGAATCTATAAAACGGACTGGTTTAGAGGTCAGATATTAATGAGCAAGTTTGATGGCCAATCGAAAGCATTATTTTCCATTTTATCAGGAATAAAGCTGATTTTTAAAAAATTTGAATCTCATGTTTTTCAAAAATCCCAAGAGCAAGAGTAAATAAAGGGAGAGGAGAACTCGTATATACTATTAAGGGCAGCACAAAGATAATCATTTTTCTGGAAGGCAATTTCCCAATATGTTATGAAGGCTTTATCCTTTGCTGGGATACTTCTCTAAGAACTCATGCTAAGAAGCAATCAGAGGAATGGACAAGATATGTGTATATGAATGTTTAGTGTAGTATTATTTATGATAGCAAAAATTTGAAAACACAAATGGCCAAATACATAGTATATTTAAGAAAAATATATTTGTATATCACACAAAATTATTAAAAATCATGTTGTAGAAGAGTCTTTTTAGCAAGGGAAATTTTTCTTTGTATATAGTTATGGGTCACTTAATGATGGGTGATACGTTCTAAGAAATGTGTCATTAAGCAATTTCATCTTTGTGTGAACAACATAGAGTGTACTTACACAAACCTAATTGCATATGCTATACTTTTGTGTGACTGGAAGTGCAGTAGGTATGTTTACATCAGCATCACCACAAACACGAGTAATGCATTGTGTTAAGATATTAGATGGCTACACATCACTAGGTGATATGAATAATCTTATGGGACCACAGTCTTATATACAGTCTTTCATTGACCAAAATGTTATTATGTGGTGCATGGCTGCATTGCTAAATTTAAAAAATGAGCTATAGAATTGTATATACAATATGACACCAAGTTTGCAATGCACGTAACTTATAAACTTGAATAAAAATATGCTGATAGGGCACATCAAAATATCGATAGTAGTTACTTTCGTATTATAAGAGGTATTGTTTCTTTTCTGTTTTTGATTTTCCAAGTTTTCTATATTATGTATTAATAATATAATTAGAAAAATGTTATTAAAATATAATTTAACAATAGATGTAATAAATTAATAACCCTAACTTATGATTATATTTATAATAACCTCTTTTCCATAGAATAGCAGTTAGTTAATTATTACGTTCATGTTTAAAGGAGTCGTTAAATGTATGGAAGGAAATTTCTAATTAAAATGGAAGAATGTACCATGGGTCAATAAGAACTGGGTTAATATCTTGGCTTTGTTGAAAGTAATAGAACCAGAACATGAACTCAGTCTTCTGGTTCTAAAGATGTGTACAGGATAATGGTTATTACCTACACTATATTAAGTCTGGGACCATTTTAAATGACTACATTCTTTTTCAAAATTGTTTTTATTAAAGTTTCTAAAAATAGTATTCTCAGGTGTTTTAGCAAAGGAATATGTGTAATATATAGATTTGTTTTCTTACTGCTCATATTTTTTTTGAATCATCAAGCAAAATATTCTATTGCTATTTAGTTTTTAAATCAAGTTTATGGAGCATGACAGAGTACACATAATGGCCTGCAATCAATAATGACACAATAGCAATTTCAATGGCCAAGCGTGTTCATTTCTTTAAAAATATTCAGTATTTTAGTTTGAGATCTGAAACATTAATAAAATATTATGAAGTTTATTATACTTAACTGTGTACAGGTACTTTCGATTAATTAAGAATCAAAGTTAACATATTTTTTCACAAAATATTCTTTATTAAATTACTCTTACTTTATGGATTTTCTCTTATTAAAAATATTGAGAGTATTTGTTTATTGCTAATTAAAATTTGTTATTGTTTTTGGAGGAGATAATCTCAGAAAATTTTGAGACTAAAAATATGTCTGTTAAAAGTCCAAGAATTTTACCAATCATCCTCTCATTTTATAAAGCGGAAGTTTTAAGAAATGTTTTCTGATATTTAATGACTTATAGGTTGTACTTTCTTCCAAAGAGAGCCTCCAAGGTACATCCTACACCTCATGGGAGGACCTGTTTGCAGGTGTGGATAACCGATTGTATCCTATTGCAGCTAACTGACAAAGAAGCTTGTTTCCAAAGCATGAAAGCGAGTGGTAGCATATTAGAAGGCAAAATAGGGAATGTTTTTCATACTACAGAAAATACATTTATGATGGTTAATTTTATGTGTCAACTTGACTGAGCCATGGGATGCCTATGTAGCTGGTTACACATTATTTCTGGCTGTATCTGTGAGGGGGTTTCTGGAAAAAATTGACTTTTGAATTGGTGGACTAAGTAAAGCAGATGGCCCTGCCCAGTGTGGAAAGGCATCATTTAATCCATTGAAGAATGCTGACTCCTCTCTCTGCCTGATTGATTGGGCTGGGGTATCCATCTTTTCCTGCCTTTGGTGCTCCAAATTCTCAGGCCTTCAGAATCAGACTGTCTGCCACTGGCTTTCTGACTCTCAAGCCTTCAACCTATACCACTGGTGGATTTTCCTTGGTCTCAAACTTGCAGATAGCAGATCGTGGAACCTCTCAGTTTTCATAATCGTGTGAACATTTTATAATAAATCTCAATATCTTATTGGTTCTGTTTCTTGGGAGAATCTTGACTAATACAACATTATAAAAAGTTATAATGTATAAGAAATCACAGTCTAGTCCCAAAGACATGATTGTCCGAATTAGAAACATTCATCTGGAAAAATCATTAAAAAATTGAATTTAAAAGAAAATATGAAGATGCACCAGAGTTTGAAATAGAAAACTTTTATGAAAAGATAAAATAGAAGGATACGAGGAGTATTTCCAAAGCTTTAGCCTGAGGACACAGGTCATTTACTGTCCAAGATGAAATAAGAAAGAAAAAGGACAATGTAGTGAGTTTTTTATAATGCTAATTTTTAAAATCTGATAAGAAACTCTGAGATGAAGTCTTTATTAACTTTTTGCTTCATTGGCATTAATGAATATGCTCTTTGAAAAAATAAGGTAATGATAGTAAATTGTGATACTTTTATTTTTAATGCTCTGATTTGACATAGAAAGTTGGTATTCTTATTCTACCACACTCCGACATACATATTTAATACCATGGTATCCCAAAGTCTGGGAACCATAAGGGGTGTGCAGATGGAAAACATGAGATTGAAAACAAGATCCTTTTGATGTTTTTCAACACATTTGTAATAAAGTCCAAATTCCTTACCTGGCCCTAAGCGTTCCCCCATGGCCTTTCTCTTGCCCATTCTATAATCTCCTCTCTCCTGTCCCATTTGCTCACGGTGCTCCAGCCACACTAACCTCCCTGCTCTTTCTTAAAAAACCAAATGTCCCTCCCTGCCTTGTGGTCTTTGAACTTGCTACTCTTTGGTTGTCATGCCATCTTCATAGCTCTTCAAATGCCTGACTCCTTCTCATCTTCCAGTTCTCAGCTCCCCTGACAATCCTTTCTAAAGTAGTACCCTCCTATCCTTTAGTCAAATCATCTATTTTATTTCTTCCCTTGCACTAAGTACTAATTTCATTATTGGTTTATGTAACTATTTATTGTTTATCTTCTCTGACTAGAATATAAACTCTAAAACTGCAGGTGTTTGTCTTTTTTGTTCTCTGCCATATCTCTGTTTCAAAGATAGATGTCTGGGAATAAGTAGTTATTGGGTACTATTAGCAAAGAAAAGGAGAAGGAAGGAAAGAAGGAAGTAAAGAAGTAAAGAAGGAAGGAAGGAAGGAAGGAAGGAAGGAAGGAAGGAAGGAAGGAAGGAAGGAAGGAAGGAAGGAAGGAAGGAGGGAGATTGCAGCTAGATTAAAAAGAAGAGAAAGAAAGGTTAAATAGTTTTGGCCATAGCATGAGCTTAGCAATATTTTACATCTTGATTTGTTAATTGTCTGTAACCTCTTCCAGAATGAAAACTTTGTAAGTGCAAGGACCTTATTGTTTTTTTCAACTGTATTTCCAATGTCTAAAACAGGGCCTTACTCAAAGCACTCAATAAAAATTTGCTGAATTAACATAAACAGTGAGCTCCATTTAGGAAAGCTTGTGAAATATGATTGAGAGAGAGAATACTTGGAAGTGATGTTTTTCTAGCATTTGAACGTAAAAACACATGAAAAAGAAAATTATACATAATGTTAAATCAGGTCCAGTAATTGCTCCCAGGACAGTGTTTAAAATAATCACAAATCAGTTTATAAGACTTGTTATTACTTTACCCCAAACAGAAATAATAAGAAAAAGAAACTGTTTATTAACATTTACTATGGTCAAGATACAGTGCTCAGCATTCTCACCTGTGTTATCTTACTGGGTCCTCGTAACAAAAGTATATCTGTTTCATAAATAATAACAGGGTGTCTTAGCTGGACAGGTACTTCTGTGAATTAAAATTAGGAACAGTCCTGTCTGTACAGAGAGAATCTAGGGCACAGAGGCTCCTGGCAAGTGGAATTAGCTGACACACACTCTACTGTATCCATTTATACCCACAGATCCACAGAGATGCTGAGTCTCTGGGCAAAGGGCTCAAACTTTTCAGGCACTGGATTTCAAGTATAAAGTGATATGTTTGACGGGTTCATGTGACCCAGACAGATGCTAGTTTCAAGAACAAAATGGGGCTCCTGACAGTGAAATTTCCATAAGGAAGAGAGAAGTCTGGTGTTGTAAGCTAAACATAACAATATGGCTTGTTCTTCTTCGGATATCAGTATGGTATAGATAATGAATTTGCTCTCACTCTACTACTCTGTTGGTTTGTTTGCACCCTGGCATGTAATGGGCTGTATATCAATCAGTGTTTCAGTTCCAGATGTATAAAGTACTTTAAGCAGAAAGTGACATAACTCAGATGTTTACAAAAATGTTTGAGGGACCAGAGGACCCAGAATTAGCCTGAGTTTCTAAGAATGACACATGAACAATACTGCAGAACTGGCCAGTCAAGGCCATCATTCTCACACCATGAGGAGAAATGGAGGAGTGAGTAAGTTGCTAGAAGCAGAACAGTATAATTCATCCACAAACTGAGGAGCCAGAAGATGCTACCACCACTGTTGGCTCCAGCTCTATTCAACCTCAGCCATAATCCATGCCAGCCAAATTAATAACTCATGCTCTAGCTCTTAATACCAGTAAGCCAGAGACCCTTGTTATCATGGCTGCGGTAAATTCTAATGCTTCCATGACTATGCTTGCCAGCAAGAAATGGCAAAAACAGCAAAAGTGTAGCCTTCACACCACTCTTGTCTTCTAAATCTCATGTGGATGTGTCTGCTTGGAGAAGCTACATTACATACAGAACATAAGCTAGAGAAAGGGATCCGAGAAATATTATGTTTAAAGTTCTAGCCTATGGAGTATGAGACGCCAATCTGCAACATTTGCTACAGACTCCATGTATGAAGTGAAAGTTATATATCTGAATGCTGAAATGTCTCAGCACAAGAAATTTTGCTGTGGAATGACTTCAATAAACGTTCTTTGGGACTCAAATAACCATGTTGTGGGAACCTCCTCAACTAAACACCCGAGGGACATTCTCTTTCTTGTTTTACAAGAATGATGAGAGATTCCTGGCATAGAGAAGCAAGGGTGGTATTTCAGGTCCACTGCTATCCAGGCATGTAGGTCTCTAGCTCCTCTAACATCTATACAGCAGAAATGGATGAGGATGAAAGTCCCATCTGAAACAGCAGCTATGTGGAACTGTCAGGCCTGAAGCTGTGGGTTCTAAATCAAGGCTGATTCGTGAACACATATAAGCTCCCATAAGGACAATTGGGGAGCAGGACTTGTCATCCTAATATCAAGAAAGAGGGGGTAAGAATCTCAAGATTCACATTTTAATATGCCCTCACTTGTATTCACATGAATCTTTTGTTTGTATTGATTAAGAGAATGAATCTTAGAGCAAATAACAAATTTGCTTAAGTCATTATGAGGTGGAGACACAGTTTGGCTCTCTCCACAGTAGATGATATTTGTATCAATTAGGGTCCTTTTCGTTAAAAGTAACAAAACTTTGACTCAAATTCTGTTAAACAGCAAGGACATTTATTACCCCATATAATGGACAGTATCTTGGTCCCATGGGCAGGGCAGTAGGGCTCCAGCTCTGCTTCTCTCATTGCTTCTGCCCTTCTTTGCTCCCATGCTGACTTTAACTCCAGGCTGGAGATGAGATGGCTGCCACAGGTCTAGGTCTCATATCCAAGCATGATAATGACATTTAGAAGAAAGAGATGGCTTTCATCTGGGGTCTTCTTAAGACCGTGGAAATTCTTCTCCCGTAAGTCCCCTGCAGACTTCCTTTCATGTCTCATTCATCAGAACAAATTCCCTTCTTCTAAGACCGTACTCAGAAAAAAGAATGAGATGATGGCAGTTGGCTTGCATTATGTAGGAGTCACACTTTGGAGTTGACTCCCAAATAGAGTTAACTTTCTCTGGAGCACATGGCTGTGTGGAGTAGTGGTGTTTACTTGAATAAAATTGGAGTCGTGCTACAAGGGAGAAAAGAGTAATGGAAGTCAGGTAAGCAATGAAGAGAATTCACTGCAACGTCTATAGAGCTAAATATTCAACTGTTTTCCTGGAGGATAGATTATGAGAAAAATTCCTCTTGTCAAGATTAGGAAATATGTTGAGGAACGAGGGAACCCCCAGATGCTGGAGGAAAAAAGAAGTTAGAAAAGAATGAGAGAAGAGACTGACTATTCCAAAAGAGAGGACACAGAAAAACAATAGGCAAAACGAAAGTGCTTGCACAGAGGCATGAACCCTGATAAAAATGGTTATAAGAAGGCTCTCTGAAGAGGAAGCAGGACACAGAGAATTTAAGATTTAGAGAGTTACAGGGCTGAGTGGGAGGTGTCTAAAGAGAGATAAGGAATGAAGTGACAGAGGAGGAAAAGAAAGGAAATACAGGGATGAGAAGCGTTGAAGGCTTATAATTAGTTAGGGAAGGTGCTGTTGCTGGGAGACCTGCTCAAGTGATGCCGGGAACCACAGTCCCTGGCAGCTGGGTTCTGAAGAGAAGAGGTTCTTAACTAGCTGACATCATTTGTGCCTCTGGTCATTAAAAATACAATTTAATGATGAGGGAATTCAGCAGAGCTGTGATTCGGAGGCTATTGTTTCTTCTTACTGTCTAGTTAAGAGATGTTTCTAATTCTTCTGTTTTGCTCCTGGCTGAATTCGAAGCTGTGGTATTTGAGTGTGACCTGCACAAGGGTCAGGGATTTGACATTACAATTAACAGCATTTTAGTTCCTCCCAAACTTTCCCCAGAATATCTATATTACTAAACTGTAATCCCCCTGCTGTGTTTCTCTGGAACTCTTTCTGGGAATATCACTGCATATGCTTTCCAGGAGCCCTCCTGTCTTCAGACCGTCATCTCCTGTGATTCCTGTTGTGCTGTATGTAAAACTTAAGTTTAAACTATGTGACAGCATTATGCACAGATACACAATAATCCGTAAATGCATATTTTTGCTCTACAGGTATTTTATGATCTAGGTATCATTGTATAACTAGTGTATACCTGGTATTTGCCTTTAAATGGGGCTGACATATCTAAACATAATGCTGCAAATATGATAAAAGCTAGCCTTGGACAACAGTCCTCTTTCTGCTACCTTCTTAACCTCGGATTCATAGACATACATATATGTATATTTATGTTTCAATTGCTGTTGCCTGATTAAGGTTCTGTGTTTTGTAACCTTTTTAGATTATATACATTGTCTTAATATCTTGGTCTTGTTCTCAACTTTCCACTCAATTATTTAAAAATAATTTTTACTTTTTCAATTACAGTTGACTTACAGTATTATTTTAGTTTTAGGTGTACAACACAGTAATTAGACATTTACATAACTTACAAAGTGATCACTGCAGTAAATCTACTACCCATATGACACCGTACATAGTTATTACAATATTATGAACTATATTTCTTAGGCTATACTTTACATCCCCATGACTATTTTTTTTTTTTTACCACTAATTTGTACTTCTTAATTTCTTCCCAGTTTTTACCCATTCCCCCAATACCACTCCCATCTGGCAACCATCTAAATGTTCTCTGTATCTATGAGTTTGTTTCTGTTTTGTTTGTTTGTTTATTTTGTTCTTTGGATCCCACGTATAAGTGAAACCATATATTTGTCTTTGTCTGACTTATTCCACTCAGCCCAATACCCTGTAGGTCCGCCCATTTTGTTGCAGATGGCAAGATTTCAATGGCTGAGTAATAGTCCATTGTATATATGTATCACTTCTTTATCCATTTATCCATTTATCCATTGATAGACACTTATGCTCACTATCTCTTTATTGAAGTTCTCTCTAAGTTCCTTGAGCATCCTTATAACCACTGTATTAAACTCTGTATCTGGTAAGTTGCTTGCTTCCATTTCGTTTAGTACTTTTCTGGAGTTTTGTCTTGTTCTTTCATTTAGGACATGTTTCTTTGCTTCCTCATTTTGGCTGCCTCTCAGTGTTTGTTTCCATTTATTAGGTAGATCTGCTATGTCTTCCAGTCTTGGCCAGGTGGCCTTATGTAGTAAGTGTCTTTTGGGGCCCATTGGTGCAGTATCCATGATCGCCTGAGCCAGATACTGGAGGTTTTGTCCCTTGTGTAGGTTGTGTGTGCCATCCTGTTGTAGTTGATCTTTGATTGCTGTTTGCATGTTAGTGGGAGGGATTGACCCTCAGGCTGATTGGTTGTGAGGATGTGTGGTGAGGGGCTAGCCCTGTGGAGCAGAATTCATTTTAGCAGGACTCTGGTGCCTGCCCTGTCTGTCCTTGGGTGTGTCATTTGTGAAAGTGGTTGGGTGGTGCTATGGTTAGATCTGAACTTGAGAGGGGCTTTTGTGCAGGCCAAGATAAGCTGCTGTCTGTTCCCTACCCAGGGCCACTTGGTATGAGCTACAAAGTCATCTGCAGATGATTGCCACTTTTTCTGGACTTGGAGATGCCCATGAGAGGCTAAGCTGGGAACTGACACTGGCTGCCACTAGTGCTGGGCTTTAGAATTCTTAGGAGGTATGGGACACGCCAAGATCAGATGCTGCTTGTTTGGGTTTGTGAACTTTTCAGAGATTTTAGGAAAGTCTGCAGCAAGAGCCAAGACAGGCTGTTTGTATAGAAAAGCCAGTGGAAGCAGCTTGGGTGGGCCTGCAAGTTGGGTGGGGTGGGGTCTCAGGGAATTAGCAGAGTGAGGTGAATGATGTTAGCTAGGTTTGTGGAGGCTCAGATATGGCAGCCGCCTATGTCTACATGCTGGGTTGGGGGAGGGCTCAACAAAGGAACAATGGCTTCTGCTAGCACTTCTGTCTGGGAGAAAGCTACCCCTCCAGCCCTCACCTTAAAGCCAGACAATTCAGTTTCTCCTTGTATGCTCTTGGTGCCTTTTGAGGTGCTGCCCAGAGCTAGAGCTCAGAGTGAGTGAGTCCGACAGCAAGTAAGTCCATTCATTGGCACTTAAAGGGGAACATGTGGAACTCCAGCAGCCCTCCCTCTCACTCAGACCCAATCTCCTCTGGTTTTAACAGCCAGAAGTTATGGGGACTTCTCTCCTTCAGCTGGGGAGTCTTGTGTGGGGTTGGGATACCTTGATCCTCAGGGGAGACCTCCATGGCCAAAATATCTCTCTAGATTTTTAACCTCTACATGTGGTTATGGGAGTAGCCCATTCCAAGTTTCCACTCCACCTAACAGTCTCATGTGGCTTCTTCAGCATGTCTTTAGTTATAGGACTTCTGTTCAGCTGGACTTCAGGTGATTCTCAAGGATGGTTGTTCTGTAGTCTAGTTCTAATTTTGATGTGGTGTGGAAGGAGGTGAGCATAATGTTTATTTACTCTGCCATCTTGACTGGAAGTTTTCCTCTATTTCAAACTCTCAGGGATTTCTATAAAACATTTTTCTGTAACATCCCTAGCTGTGCTGGCCTTAGCTCCAGACCTTGTAGGGAGAAAATCAGATAGCTGGTATAAATGTTTCAGTTAGGAACAACTCTTTGCCCTTCAAGAGCAAAGTATTGAATGTATCCACATGTTGTGTTATGCTGATTGTATTTAGGATACATTTAAATTAGGATTGATCCATTGTTCCATTCATGAGCTAGGACAGAAAGCCAAGGGGACATTGATTTTCTTTGGAAAAGAAAATTATTTATTATCAAGAGAATTATTTATTATCATTATTTATTATCAAGAGAAGAAAGTATAGATGCTGGGCATTAAGAATAATAGTTAACTAAACTACCATAATCATCTACATAGAAGTTTCAGGAGTTTAATGGGTTATCAGCCCCAAATATTTCAAGCCTGTAATTAGATTTTTGAATCTTGAAATAAAATTTCAGATGATGGAATCTGAGAAACCCTAGAACCTTAATACATCTTGAAAATCTCACCTTTCCTCTTAGTTATTTTAATTATTATCTAAGAAAGACACTATATTTAACTAACTCATTAAAAATAAAAAATCATGTCACATTATTTGACCAATATTAATTAATTACCAGATTATAGCATTTAGGAGAGCCTCTGCCACACTTCATTACAAGATATACAAACACTCCAATTTCCACACTTTTTAGCTGAAATAATTTCATAAAATGTAAGACATCATCAAAAGTGCTGAAACAAGAAGTTTAACATACATTTAAACTTTAACATACAGATATAAAGCAGCCTTCTGAAGAAGGGCGTGGTGCTCATTGCCACACGTGATTAGGTATTGCTATATAATAGAATGTAACAAGCTATACCTACTGCAGACAAATACTTTACAAATAGTGGAGAAATTTGTATTTCTGATTAGAGAACAAATACCATGTGTTTATTTGCTCCACCAAGACATTCTAGTTTTGCACACTTGGCACATACCCTGCTACACGCATGGCAGCACTCAATCTGGAAAGTGCTATGCTTCTTGATAACATCCCTAGATCTGCTCAATAAAAATTGAAGAGATTGCCAATTACACTCAGTCTTGACAAATCCCTTTGCACAAGTAAGAAACAAAACTAATGGTCATATCTTCCTTTTGCCACCAAATACTCAGGGCATACCAGACCTTAGGGAATAACTAGGTTTGTGATCATAGCCACTCCTGTTTCCTCTCCCTGTGTGTTTGCAGAAGCTGAGGAGACTCCTCTGAAAGCAGAAGATCCCAGGGATAAAAACAATTCAAAGAAACTTACTTAGTTAATAAAGTGGAATTTTTTTTATTTCTCTCATTTTCTTCGAATTCACATGTGAATATCAGCCTGTACCTCTAAGGCCATTCTCAATTACTCTTATTGTTATTTGTGGTCTCAGTTCTACAGTTCTTTGAATACTAAGAGCCTTGTTTCCTTTGTGGTACAGAGATCTTTCAGCTTTTGTCAAAGCTTTTGGAAGAGATAAGAGAGAGAGCAGTCATGCTAGTGATGTAGACAAGGTTGTGGGTATGTATAATTAACTAGGGAGCTTGAAAGTTTATGATTTGCCAATGTGATGAAATCATACTGGCTGACATAGTTTGGAGAGGTTGGAGAAAGAGATCATGCAGATTTTGCATCCCAGAAATACTTTTCTCTTCTAGCTTGTGGGAGTATAGCTTCAATGCTCAGCACAAAAGGATTTTCGTAAATAGATACTTCATGTTGAATGAATGAAATATAAAAACATGATGAGTGTATAAGAACATGAAATATAAAAACATGGTGATAATTTTGTTGTCCACTAATAATACCTGGGTAAGAATGACAGAGTGACGATGAATCACCTAATTTCTCTCTATAGTACTTAATTGAATAAAAACAAGTAGCAAAACAAACAAGCAAGCAAAAAAAAAAAAGTCATAAGAAATCTAACAGAGAAAAGGAGGCAATGCTTTATAACATAAAATTTAAAAATATATATAGCCATGGAAAGAAAGAAGATCTAAGCTTTACTTTTTTGGCCCCGACTCCACGAAATCAGTTCTAAGGAAAGAAAATGAATCAATTAAATGTTGGTCTTTTATTTTCTCTCTTTGTATGGAATAGAATCAGTAGCTTTGAGGAGAGGGACAAAATGAACAAAGTTCATAATCGGCATAGACTGAGCCTGATGAAGTATAGGTACTCCATTTTAAATGGTGATAATTGTAAAAGGCCTGAAGATACATCCACTGAACAGAATATACTCCTTCAGGTCAAGTAAATAATGATAGGAGATAGTTAAGAAAATGCAAATAGAGAACATTACTAAGGCTCTCTTACAAAAACTGCACTAAACCCAAGTTGATATCTCACCAAACCCATCCCTCCTTCTCAAACTATAGTTCAGATAAAGTAGGAAGAGAATTTTAGACATTTCATCAATACAATATCAGTGGAAATAAAATATGTATTCAGAATAGCCAACATTAACATTGGAAACACATGAAAACATTATATGGCAATTATGCAAACAATCTATAATTAAAAAGTTTGAAAGAAGAAAACATGAGAAAGAAAAATGGACAGCTGAGACTGGAAAAAGTATAACTGAAAGGTCAGAAAGCAGTTGCTTGTGATTATTTCTTGTTATAAAAAGATCAACACAAGCACGAATTTGGTAATTTGAGAGTTCTCGTGAATCAACAGGATAAGATGACATGGGAAATTGTGGCGATAAGAAAAAAATGTGCTACCAAAATACCATTATGTAATGAATAAATAAATAAATGGGAAACACCATGAACAGAATATACTGGACTCATATTCAAATTGACCTGAAGGAAATGATTAAAATAATCTCATTGAATGAAGAGGAAAAAGATAAAGAGCATAAAGCAATTTTAGAGATAATTATAGGCTAAAAAAGATGATAAAGCATTACTAGGTGTTTTTGAAGTAGATTCTAACAAAAAAGGAAGAAAAGTTCTTTAAGGGTTAATAAAATTTTCTGAAATGAAAGAACTAAATCTGAAGATTGATAAATGAAAATAATCAGTTGAGAATGAATGACACTGATTGTTTTCCAAAAGGTCATTCAAAATTAAGAAAAAAAGAAGAAAACAAGAGATTGAAGTTAGAAACACTTAAGAGTATCTGGCAACATTCTTAATGCTTCTGTAAGATATTGGTGTATTCTCATCGTTTGCAGCTTTGGGCCTTTGGCTGAAATGCTGACAGATAAAAGCAAAAGTTCTATTTTTTAATCTTTTCCTGTACATATACATGCATGAGAGCTGTTGGCTATTCCATTCATCTCAATGGTAGGGACATGTGGCCTGAAAGTTTTACCGTACCCTTCAAAAAATGGTCTGTATTATTTATAATGATCTTATATTATGTGTTACAAAATTAATTCATTATTCTTAAAAAACCTTCTACAGATTATATAAATAATTTTATATACTTATATATAAAACAGTAGCAATTATTTACAATATCCTTCAAGGAATCCTAAAAAATACAAAAGATCTAAATTCTAGTTTCTGCCTTTGTCATCCATCTGATATTACCTTGGGCAAGTCACTAATCTTACTGTCTCGTATTTTTTTTAACCTGTCAAATGGATAGATATTCCTATTCTCATTTTACAGAAGAGAAAACACACTTGGAGAAGTTGAGTGACTTGTCCAAACACAAGCAAACTTTCTGATTCAAGGCATGATGACTTTCCCATCACATTATATATTAAGATAAAATAAGTTAATGCGTAGGAAAGTGGTTCTCAAAGGAAAACTGCCTATGCAAAGTTTATAGTACCAGTTTTGTAACGGCATTATCAACAACAATATTTAGAAGTAACTGCATGGCCTTTTCCTTTGGTTTATTTTATTACATGTTTAATATTTAAGTAAAACCAAGTACAACTTTTAATGCAATGAAAAAGCGTATATTTTCCTATCTATTTTATAGTGCTTTATAGTCTAACAGAATTTGAGGGGGGTAAACATTAGTAAGAAATACAGGTGAAATATGACTCCTTCCTTATTTAAAAGTGATAAAAAAAATTTATTCCGCCAGGCTCATTTCTATTGGCTCCACTTACTCTTTATATCCTTATTTTTAACCATGTTACAGAGGACACTGTGTTATTTGTTCTCCTCTTTTATGTTTGTATGGAATGTGCTTTGTTTATAGTGATATCTGATCACAGAGAGCAGCAAAAATTCACTTCCAGGTTTATGGAGAAAATTATGGCTCTTCGTATTTCTTCTTTCCACCCCCAAACGTTGCCTCCTAGTAGCTGGTTTACCTAACAGGAAGAAAGGCAAATGGAGTTTATTAATACATCGGTGCATGGAATGAAAAAAAAAAAAAACCACTAGGAAGAAGGCTTCCAGAAGAAAAATTATGATAGGACATTTATTAAGTAAATGTAAGTTCAAACATATCTCATCTCTGAAAATCAAATTAAAGCATACAGCCTTGATACACTTGGCTATTTCTGAACCAGTCTTATCTAGCTTTCCTGAAGCTATCCAGACAGCACCAGTTCAGGATCTTTCCAGTGTTGCAAAGAACAGGACAAAATAAGACGTTATCAACAACAAACCTTGTGTTTTCTGTTTACTATTTTAATAATTTTGTTCCTTGAATCATTCATTCAATAAGCATTCATTAAGTTCCTACTATATGTCAGGTACTAAATGAAATAATAAAAAGTCATTAATATAGTCAACAAGGCACTCTGCGGGTTGCTAATAGGTATTCAAATACTCCTAAAACTGGTTAACCAGGATTCTCTTGGCTCATCTAAGAAACAGAAGGACCAGGCTGGTTAGACCTCTGGCCTGGCCTCAAGTGTGACTGCAGGTAGGAATTTGACTGTCGTATTGTCTGTCTTTTCTCTCTCTTTCTTACACCTCCTTTCTCCATTTCCATCTTAATAACTCCCTTCTGTTTCTCTCTGCTTATTAAATTTTTCAAATTACCTAGTCCCACAATTATACAGCTGCAGCCACAGGGAATCTGGATTATATCCTTACAAATTTGTTTCTGGAGAAGAAAACAAACTTTTCGCAGCCAGCTTCAGTTAATTGAAAGGAACCTACTTGTCCTGAGGATGTGCCCAACTTTGGACCAGGTGGTTAGGTACATTATTAGCCCACCTATGGTCATATGCCCACCCCTGCGGCCAGTATGATAGGGTCTGTTACCAGAATATGAGGTAGGGAGAGGAGTAAAGGGGTACAATGCTATGCAAAGAATAGCTATTGCAAAGAACATTTCACTAGTGTTCAGTTATAAGAAATGCCATGAGAAAAACCATGTACAATTATACATTGTCTGTTTAAAAGCAGATGTAATTTCAATTAAAAGTGTGCAAAATACATGACCAGAAAAGCTAAAAAATGAAGATGCAAAATTTAAAAACTCTCTAACCAACTTCCAACTCATCACCAAGACTCAGCTTAATACTTGACTCCCAAGACTGATGATGGCCTTCGCATTATGAATCCGTGCAGTATCAGCGCTTCTGTTCTCTCACAGTCGACCCATGGCAATTAATTATTTGTTTAAAGTCCTCATTTTTTGTGAGATTGTAACATACACGAGAACATCGACAAAGTCTAACATAATGCTTGACACATAGTAAACACTCAATAGGTATTAGCTTAATGAATAAAATGAGATGAAAACAACAGTTCAATACAATTTTTGCATTCAAAATTTACAAGAATTTTTAAATTGGTAATTTTCAGTGTTATCTAAGATCATTAAAAAAGACATTCTTATACACTCCTGGTGAAACTGTAAATTGATGTCATTTCTTCTAGAGGATAATTTGGCATTTGGATATAGTGCTCAAAAATGTTCAGAGCCTCTAAATTTTATTCAGAAATGTATCTTAAGGAAACAATCAGACTTACACACAAGGCTATTGTTGCAAATGACTCTTCTATAATGTTCTCCTTCATTTCTTCTCAACCACCCCCAGCAGTAAACTGCTTGCAAGTATATTATACCACTTGCTATCCCTCCTTGGGCAATTATTTAAAGATTGTGGATCACTCCCTCTCACATCTAATGATTCGATCACCTGGCTCATTACCAATATCTCCAGTGCTACTATTGTATTGATTCTTAGCGACTTCAATATTTGCACAGACAATCCTTCCAAAACCCTGGCCTTTCAGTTATTAAACCTCTTCTCTTTCAATGGTTTTCATCTTCATCTCACCTAAGATATTCACCTCCATGGTTACCCCTTAGACTTTGTCATGTTGCCCATCACCATAATCACATTTCTGAGCATTCCAATTCTTTGAACACCATCTCTGCCTTTACAATTCATTTTCTCTACGATATCCTTAGACTGTCAGAGTTAAGGTACCCCAATTTTAACAATCCACCTTGTCCTCATGTTCCAACTTTCTTTCTAACCCATTAGATTCAATGTTCTTTTGTTGTAGGCATTCTCTTTTCTTTTTTCCCTCCATTGCACTGATGTGGCTCAAATAAAATTCTACTTAAAACAACCTCTTCATCTATTCCATCTCTATTTGAGCTGCTGAACTGGCTAAAGAAAAATAAAAAAAACCTGGTGACTGCTCTTACTAATTTCATAATTTGCAACCACAAGGGGGCTCTAATTATTGCCTGGCAATCCTATTTTATAGTCAGCTTTTTGCTTTTCCATCAGCTTGCTAAATCTCTATCTTTCCTCTCCTCTCATATCTGATGCTCTTGCTTCCTACTTCACTGAGAAAAATAGAAGCAATCAGAATAAAATTTTCACAAGCTATCTCCTAGTACATCTACCGGCCTACTCATCCCTATATCTTCCCTGTTCATTTAAAGCAAACTTCTACACTATTTTATTCCTTCTGCTTACTCAAAGACACTGCTCCAGCAAATCTCTCTTTCTCACACATCAGTTTCATTGCTTTATACTGGATTATTCCCATCTGTACAAAACATGGCGCTCTTTTTAAATATCTTCTTTAAAAAAATTCTTTATTGACCTCTTCCTCCACCTACCAACCCTATTTCTGCTGTCTTTTACAGTAAACTTCTCAGAAGAGTCATCTACATTTGCTATTTATCTATTTTGCTTTCCATATTTGCTCTTCATTTTCCTTCTATTGGACATTCCTCTCTACCACTTCACAGAAACACCTTTTGTAAAAACCATCAGTGACAAACTTGTTTCTAGATGTAGTGATCAGTTCTTAGTCGACTTTCAGCTGACTTGGCCTATTGCAGCATTTGACATAGTTAATCCCTCCCTTCTGAATCACTTCCTTTACCCTGGAATCGGGAATATTACCCTCCTGCGGTTCTCTTCCAACCTCAATGGTCAAACATATTTTGTCATTTTTGCTGGTTTCTCCTCAATGTTCTGATTTCTAAATATTGGAATGCCCTGGGAATCAGTCCTCAGACCTTTTCTCTTTTCTATCATTGTTTCCACCGGGGTTATTTTATCCATTCTCATGGTTTTAAATATCATCTAAGCTCTGATGATTTCTAAATTATTTCTTTATGCCAGACCATTCTTCTCACATATTGAACTGCCTATTTGATTTCTCTACTTGAGTGTTTAATTTATATGTCAAATTTAATTTATCAAATCCTGACCATCTGATTCCCCATTTTATTCCTTCCAATCTCATTAGATGACAACTGCATATTTTCAGCAGTCAAGGTGTAAACTTTAAAGTTATCATTAACACCTTTTTTCTCTCATATAATCTAATAAAAAATTCTGTTGGCACTATTTTAATACCTAGACTCTGACTGTTTCTCACTACTTTCTCCAATATCTCTCTAGCTTAAGCTACTTTTAGATAAGGTCTTATCTAGATTACTGCTATACATCTTAACTGATCTCCCTGTTACCACACTTTTCTCATTTTAGTCTACAATATACATTCAGAGCGATTGTTTAAAAATGTGCTTCTAATCATATCACTCCTCTATGTAAAACTCTCTAATGTTTTTCATCTTCCTCAGGGTGAAAGGTAAAGTTTTCACCAATCCCTACTGTAATTTGGCCAATCACTAACTCGGTGACCACTTTGCCTACCATTTACCTGCTTGCTCACTCCACTCCAGCCATTCTGCTCTCCTTATTGTTCTTTGGACACTTAAGCAAAATCTTAAATCAGGTCATTTGCACTGGCACTGCTCAGCATGCTTTTCCATCAGATATACATAAAGCTCACTCCTTAACTCTAAGTTTTCTATTTAAATAGCACACCAGATTAGATGTTACATTACCACTCTATTTAAATTACAACCTCTTTTTCCTAGAAATCCCTATTTCTATTCCCTATCTCCCATCTTGAATAATTCTTATGTAACATAATATATATTTTGCTTGTTTATTATATATCTTAATAGAATATGAGCTCCATGAGGAATTTTGTGTCTATCATCTAGAATACTGCCTGTTATATATACTGGCACTCGATACATTTTTGTCAGATAAATGAATGAATGCAAAATCTTTATGTAAGTTGAAATATTAGGGACACTTAAATATTCAACAATATGATAATGTCCAAATGAATCTTGGCATAACAATTGATAAAAAACACGTTCCTCAAAGTTAACATTAAAAATATTTGGTGAAAATATTTGGAATATACACTACTGTAAGTTTGTACAGATTGTATACCTAAGATTTGTCTTTTATAGAATAGAATAGAATAAAAATGTTGTTAAAATTTGCATATAGAATGGTTTGTAATATAATTTATAATACGTAATTTTTATTATTAACTTCAAATATGTAAGAACAAAAGATTGGAAAGAAGTACAGCAAAATAATAATGGCTACTATTATTTAATATTTCAGTAAAAGGTATAGTTAATGAACTTGAACAAGCTAATTAATTAACAATGTAAATGAAACAAAAGGTAAAGCAAAATTATCATTATTTACTAATGGTATAATTATACATAACTAGAAAACCTAAGTAAATCTGAAAAGCCATTAGAAGCAAAAGAAATCAGTAAGGTTATGGGTTGAAAACTTATTAAACAAAAATAAATAACTTCCCAATATACAAAAAGAGTTGTCAATAAGAAAACCGTATCATAGAATAGACACCAACCAAAAGAAAGAATATCTAGAAGTAAATCATATAAAGGATATATAGTACCTAGATGAAGAAAATATGTAAGCTCTTAAATATGCCTTTTGAACCAGGAATCTGACTACCAAGAATTTACCAAATAGACATATGCACAAAATTCAATATATTTCATAATGACATTTAAAAAATATTTATTAAAGTATTATTAGCATTAAAATAAAATAAAACTATGAGTATTTATTGGTAGGAAATTGGTTAAATAAAATGAACTTTCAAGCAATGGAATGTAATGTTGCCAGAAAAAAAATGAGGTGGCTCATTCTACGTTAGCATGAAAAAATCAGCAAAAAACAAACATGTAAGATATGTTATTATTATTTTACATAAAGTTATAACTTTATTTTGTATCAATAATTTAAAAATTATATATGGAGATATATATCCTGGTATATTCATAAAATTTCTGAAAAGAAACAAAGAAGTATTTCAGTGATTTTCCTTGGGAAGAGCAGTTGGTGAGAGGTATATGGGAGGACTTAAAATTTTCATTTTTCATGCTCTGGATTTTTTAAATTTTGAAACCACTTTCATATTTTAATTTTCTTAAAATGTCATCATGTGTGATCTGCATATTTGGATGATGCTCCTTTTACTTTTGTTTATACATGTAAGAATTTTTAAAATAATGAATACTACTCAGGTTTTTTTCTTTCTTTTAAATCCCAGTAGTTTAGAGTCTAGATAATCCTACATCCTGTATACCCTTTAGCATAACCCTTTATAAAATGTATATCTATGTTAAATGAATAGGAGAGTTTGTTCGACAGAATTTTAGAAGACAGATACCAAAAAATTAAATTTTTGTTTGAGAATTGTTCATCTGTAGCTCTCTTGCAATAATTAGGTAACCAGAGTAGTTAATTTAAAAGTCATTCCTAGATAATGACATAAAACCATTTGCTCTGTGATAAAGTGATCTGAATCTTACTGTCCTTTACAGTCAAAGAACACGCAATTGTCTCATCCAAATAGAATCAAGTTCACTTCAAAACAATTTAAAGGGTATAAAATTCTATTTTAGAATGTTTTCACTGCCAATTTTTAAACTCTTTTATTGAGAATGGGCACTAAAGAAAAGGTTTCTCTGATCTCATGTTCTAAAGCTAAAGAAAATGTGTTTTACTTGGTGTATGATTATGGCTTCATCAGTAATACAGGAATAAAGATCTTTCACATACGTTAATTCACTTAGATTTTTGGAACAACTCTTTGAAATTGGTATTACTATTTTATCATCACATCCCCTTCATGGATGACAGCCAGGGATCTGAAGGAAGGAAGTCACAAGGGGAAGATTTTAGAATACAGGAGAGTATTGGGAAAACACAACCAGCAATGATATTTACTAAATGAATAACTTTCTAATTTCATGGTGATAGTAAATCAAGGGCAGAGATAGAAAATGTATAAAGATCACTGATTATGTGTTTTTAACTTACTAAGCCTGTGATAAACCATTTAATCCTCAGAGCAATCTCATGAGGTAGACACGATTATGCTGATTTGACAAATGGTGAAATAAAGCCTCAGCAAGGTTAAATAAGTTGTTCATGTTCTCACAGCATTGGCTGGGGAGAAGAGCATACCCTGGAGTCCAAGACAGCCCAGATCACTGCTTCCTGCAGCTTCTCCTCAACCTCACCTGTATGTACATTCACTGGAGGTGGCCATACATACAACAAGCCTGCCACTCGGATTTTGTCTTTTACAGCAGCCTAAAGCTTCTACAGCCCAAACCATATGCAGTTCACTGGGCTTCTGAAAAAAAAGGAACCCTTTCCAATTCCCAGTTCCCGAAGCCCCCACAGTAGCATCTTGCTCCCTCTGCGTGCCTGTCCACAGTCTTGGATTGTGTTGGAAGGTGGCTTTCTATGGCCTTCTGCTGCAGACATCACATGCATGCACAGTAGTGCCTCCTTCCCTCTGAACCCACTCCTTCTGTGTATCTGCCTCTAGCCTCAGCTCGCCTGCATCCCACTAAGTTGTTTATGCTTTCCTGGAGACTGTGAACTGTGCAACCCAGCAAACATCTCCACCATCCATGATTTTTTTTCAATGAGGTATGAATCACCCTTCCAATACTTCATTGAGTATTTTCCCTTAATATTCTCCCTTAGCCCTAAATATATGTTAGAGTTCTCTTTTTAACTCTTCATTTACTCACATGTGGTAGCTTACTAATTCTTCCTGTTAAAATTTTCCTGTTTAAATTACTGTGCATCTTTTGTCTTTTGACTGAACTATACTTTTACAGTAGGGGTCAGGTAGAGCAACACGAATTTTTAGTCGAGCATAGTTTCCAAATAGGCAACCAACAGATGCACTTACTAATACAGTAGAAGAACTACAGATAACTTGGAAGCTAACTTGATGGAAGTTTTTGAAGCAATTCAGGAATGATAACACTGCAAAATTATAATTGGGCTCCCTGAGAGATATGTTTTGATCAAGGAACCTTTGGGTGCCTTCATACTTGCAATTGATGCTATTTATATAGTAAATTAGAACTTGATGCTTTACAGTTTACTTGTGTGCTGACATGGGTTTTCTCCTTGAAAAACAGTATGAAGTAGTCAGGAAAATATTTTATTCCTCAGATAGAAGAGGAAGCTAAGCTGAAGAGAAATTACATATTTGGCTGAAAGAGACCTGCATTCTCTCCACTGCACCACACTGCCTCTCAAATACTACCAGCTGGGCATCAGCATGTTATTTTTTCTTCTATGTAGGAAACCAACTCTGAATTCCAGAATCGAGTAATTCCACAGAAAAGGATTTTTTTTTATTATAGAGAAAAACATATATGATACAACCTCCAAGGATATGAATATGAAGAAAGCACTGTGAATTAAAGAAGTATTTTCTCTTTTTAATTTTCTTATTATTTAGACACAGAGGCTATGATCTGCTAGTGTGCTTTCTATGGTGTGAGCCACATTCTCTGTTGATTTCTGTTCTGTCTTATTTATTAATTTTGCACTCAACCACCTTTTTCTTTTTCATTGCACACAATAACATTCAGTACTATACACTCGAAATTATTTTGCCACGCTGCTGTGAAGCTTGCATTTTTTTAAAAAAAATTGGAGACATTAATGTATTACTATTTAGAAACTCTGAAAAAAGATTGGATAGTATACACATAAATTGTCTACATATTCATCAGTAATTAATTGCTTTCACATACCAAGAATGTTCAATAAATAGCTGTTGAAAAATGAAAAGACATCTTAGCAGAGGCAAATTATCAGAAAAGCAGGATTTTACTGAACTGGTCTTTAATAAAAGCATTAGTGAGCAGTTTACTTCTTTATAAGATCTGACTACAAGGGAATCAAAAACATTGACCTCTTTTTTTTCGAAAATAGAAATTCTTATAAATAAATATGAAAGGAATAATATAATTATCTTGCTTGTCTCATTGAGAAGCCCAATACATTATAAAAAACAAAACAAAACTGAACAACAACCACAAAACCTTACCAATGTCTTCTTTTGAGAGCAGAAGCAAGACTATAAAGCCTTGATTTGTAAATTCCCAAATCATCATTTAACTTTCTTTTATTGGCCTATTTGGCTATCAGACTAATTTTCCAAAGTTGCTTCTTTAAAAAAAAATTTTTTTTTAGATCTACTTCTTAAGTTTCACACCTAATTTACCTATTCCATAGCTATCATTTCAAACACTTCCTTCCACGTAGCTGTTCTCAACAGGAAACCGTATCAGAATATCAGAATCACCTAGGAAGCATTTCAAAACACATCTCTTTTCATTTTCTCTTCCCTACCATGCACTGACCCTACTCCTGAAGGCCATTCCTGAAGTCACTCATTATAAATGTCCTTGGAATAAATTTATGGAAACACTGGTAAGATGATCCTCTCATAAGACCTTTTGACTGCATATCATGAAGAGAGCAAAGAATTTGCTGAATGAACAAAAGTCACAAATTGCCCAAGCTTAGCAAAAAACAGATTATAAACTAGGGCAATAAAATATAGAAAACAAATTACATTTTTAATATTCTTTCCATGTTAATAATCTCTAAACTGTTACTGACAATAGTTACAAGGAATTTTAAAATGTATTACCTCTGTACATTTATGCTCTCGATGGTTTATTAAAACGAGATTTTAATCTTACAGAGTTGTTCCAGTTCATCCACCCAAGATATCATTACTCTGTAGAATAACTAAAAGATGGGCAAGTGCTTATCCACTATACTCGAGTGTGTTTATTATTAAGCTCTGAATAACTACACCTGGAGAATTGAATTCAATCAATCACTCTACCTAAAAATTAACAGGTGGGGGAAAAATAGCATAAGTACCTTAGAGACAGCTTAAGTGTTTCTCAGAAGAAAGGCCTTGACTGGATACGGGCCAGAGGAAATGTTAAGGAGACAGGTCTAGATATATGAGAAGAGTGAAGAGGAAGCAGAAAGAACCAGTCTTTGATGTTAGACATTTACTCACTGTGTTTCATGTTTCTAAGTCCTGAAACCTTTGATGTTAGACACCCCTGACTTTACTCACTGTGTTTCATGTTTCTAAGTCCTGAAATCATAAATATCTGAAAAGCTCTGCCATCTCTGAAGTCTTCCTCCCATATGCAATTGGTTCTCTTCTTGATATATTATTACTTTGCCTTTGGCCCATTTTTAGCTCCTTAAGTAAGTCTCCACTCACTGCCATTGCTGTCCCCAGCTATAGCTAATTAGACCAAGAAAAGAAAACGGATCTAAGAGATCTCATTCATTGCCTGGCCGAAACTTCTGACGTCCAGTGAAAGTCTGGCCCAGGGATTTTGGGATGAAAATCCAGTTCCTGGAGAGAGCTAAGGCAGAAAATCACAACGACTCAAAGGCTGAGTCTAGATCAAGAAGAACTTATATACTTATTAATTTATGCAAGATTAAAGGGGTATCACTGCAGAAAATGGATAATCAGAAAAATTATCCCAAAGTTGGAATAAGCAAAAGAGATTATTGGGTGTTCCTTCAGATACTACTACTGGCTGGGCTTTTTATTGACTAAGGTTTTTTTTACTCAATGAGAGTGTAAGTTAAGTTATAGATTTGTGTCTGGTAGAGAGGCAAATAATTTCCAACCAATGGAACAGATATAGCAAAGCTTACGACTTCTTGCCAAGAAGACATTAACTAACACTTTTGTATCTAAGCCAGCTATCTTATTTTAACATTCTTTGATTAAATTCCCTATATACATCTTGCTCCTAAAATATTCTTTGGGCCATTTTTAATATCTTTCATATCCTTCTTTTTAATTAATGAATTAAATAAAATCTTTAACATGCATTTTGTATTTGTATGAAATCATAATTTTCAGTATCTTGAGAATTAGATTTTAACAGTTTTGGAGTTCATCCACCGAGGTGTCCAACAACTCACTTTACAGAAACAAGTAAATTGTGTTGCCAGAGATATGCATTTCATGGGCTACTAAGCCCACATAATATCATTTCTTGGGTCCCAGAGTGAATTCCAAGTGACTTTGCTGATTCTCTGTTTTTTTATTTTCTCTCTAGTTTCATCCTCTCAACCCCCAACTGCCACCCTGTTCTATCCTGGTTGATAAGTTATTCCTGTGTTTAGCAGTTACAAATGTGTATTTGGCTTTATGATTTTTTACCATTTGGTGATTGAAAGAAAACAGAATACAGTTTGTTAGCCTTTTTCATTTGTGTCTATTAATGAGCTAACATAAATTAAAAATTTCATGCCTACTGGGAAGAAAAATAGTTGTTTGAGATCTATACCAATGAAGGTTTGTATTTTTATGTTTACTTCCGACCTGTGACTGAGCTATAAAACAAGCCAAAAACTGTGTATTTCTTGTGCCCGTGATCAGAAAAAGTATTTTCCTATCAGTAGAAAGTGTTAATAGATCAGTACTGCCTCTTAAATTACAGAAACTTTGTTCTGATTTATTTGGTGAGATAATTAAGTGCTTATGAAATAGAACACCTACCAAATTCACAAACATAAGAAAACAAACTTCTAATTATTATACATCTGCTAGACCCTTAAGGAAAAAAGTATTCTTACATAAGCTGCTATCTTAGAATTATTTTTGTGTGAGAATCTAAGTTTATATAATTATGATAATATTTGGACAAATTTGACTGGTTCAGTGATTTTGGTTTTAAAAATCAATAATAGCATTTTGTCTTTTCCTTGAGTTAATCAGTATGGAATATGAAGTAAGCACACTTTTTGAAAAAACATAAGGTTTGGGTTTATTTTCTCATGAAAAGACTAGTTAAGATAAACTTTTAAAACTTTTTATTGGTTTAAACTTATTCTTGGTTTCCTGATCGAGTAAGTTAACAATATTCCTAAATATCTTTTAAGGTTATAAATAAAGCAAATTTGTGTTCAATTGAATTGAATCGTCATTCCAAGAAACATTTTTATAACAGTAATCATGTTTTATAGTGTCAGCTTAAACATAATTTCCAAGATCCTTAGATAACTTAAATATGAGTGTTAATGTTTATGCCTGCTTTCTGAAAGAATAGGTCACAGAAAGTAAATCAGAGCAAGTCTTTAGTTTCCCAGACTGTACACGACTCTGTTATTCCAGTATTGACAATGACCTGGATTTTGAATTTTTGACACGTGACTCTCTATTGGATGAGTTGAGGTCCTCCTAAGCTTGGCCTGGTCAGAGGATGACTCATGGTTTTCACTTACGGGCTGAGGTTTGAGAACAGCAGTGCTGAATTTGTAGGTGCTACAAGTTGATTAAGTGACTATGCTCAGCTTCATGCTTTTCAATCAGCCAATCTTGGCCTAAAGTTTAATATAAAAGAGCTTTTAAATAGGGCTAAAGGTAAATATATAATTTCTTTAGAAGTTGTCATTTATTTTCACACTTGAAAGTATGATTGATTAATAAAAAAGGAAGATTGTGTACTGAAATAACCATGTGAATCATAGCTGCTAACATGATAATACCCTGCATGTAGAAATTAGTTTGACCTTTTCATAGAAAGAAAGTACTTATAGTTCTATTATTGTTCTGTGACACATCACATTTTTTCCCCAACATTAAAAAAAGGATAGCAGATAAAAACTCATACTTCACATTACATCTAATGACTTTTAAATTTATTTTATTTAATATTTAAATAACTAATAATTATGATTTTCAATAACACAGTATAAAAACACAGTGAAAAGCTTGTTATTTATGTCCCAGATCCTATCCTACTTTCTGAGGTAACCACTTTCATTTGTTGGGTATCTTTTCAGAGGTTTTTAAAATGCACATTCAATAAATACAAATATATATTCTTACCTTTAGTACCTAAAGGTAACCTACTGCTTTTTTTAACTTAATAATAGTTCTTAGAAAAATTTTCATATTAGTATACTTTCTCTTATTTTTTGTAACTACATAGTAGTATCTGGCTTTATGGCTGTATCTCGTTAAAAAAAAATGAGTTGTTTTTATTATTCCAAACAATCTTACAGCAAATAAATTTGCATATATATTATTTCACATGTGAGTTAATTTTAGTAACTGTCATATATTTCATCAATATGTTCAATATTTAGTCAATATTTAGAAACTGATGTATATTAAAAAATGAGATTTGTGGATCAGAGTGTACATGCATTTTAACATTTTTTAACATTAATTTATGTGGCTAAATTGCCTGCCATAGGAGTTGAATCTGCTCATGGTCCTACCACTGATGGATGAGACTCTGCCAGGATATTAGTGTATCCTTTGCCTTTGACTCTGCTTATGGTGTTTGTTTAATATTTCTTTTTTCTTTTTTCCATACTTTTCAATCTACTTTTCATGGCTTTTGGAATTAAAGTCTTTGCCCATGTTTTCTTTTAGAACGATTTTTATTACTTTTTATTTCTATCTAAAATTCAGACTTGATTTTCTGGTTCTAAAATAAACTGTTTGGGAACATGTTACTTTAAATTTATAAATCAGTTTAGAATTATTATCTCTATGATGTTGAATCTACCTATTCAAACATGGAATGTGTTTTCATGTGTTTATGTTTTCTTTTGTGTCCTTCAGTACTATACCAAAGTTTTCTGTCTTATATGTTTCTCGTTTAGTGTTTTCTTAGATATTTCAGCTTTTTTTTTTTGTTACTAATCTAAATCAAATATTTTATTCACTATATTGCCTAACTGGTTGTTGTTTGTAATAGTTTACAACTGATTTGTTTGGGTTTTCCAGATATACTCTCATATTTCCTACAAATAGTGACAGTTTACAGCCTTAATTCCAATGTTTAGATCTTCAATTTTTTTATTCTCTGCTCCGACTTCTATCCCCAGAATAATGTTAAAAAATAGTTATAATAGTTGCATCATGGTCCTTTCCCTTACTTTAGTAGAAATCTTTTAATGTTTTATCTTTAAACATGGCTTTCATGCTGAGATATTTTATCTTGTTAAGGAAGTATTTATATATTCCTAGATAATTGAGATTTTTTTTTTTTAAATCAAGAATGGCTGTTGAATTTTTCAAATGCCTTTACAATGTCTCTAGAAATAATCCTACGTTGTTTGCTTATTAGATCTTTACCTGAATAAATTTACTAATGTTGAATTATTCTTGCATTTTTGGATTCTGGATTTATAAGTAAGATTTCTTTAGGTTTCTTTTATGTGCAAACTTTGTTAGATCTTGGTTTCAAAGTTACCTGCTTCACACAATTTAGTTGAGAATATTCATTCTTTTTATGCTTTTTTAGTAGTTTAGAAATCATAAGAATTATACACTCTTTAAAGTTTTGTTAAAATTCTTCCGGGAAAATCATTGGCTCGGTAATTCATTGGAGGAGGATGAATAACTGACAATTTGTACAATTTCTTCTCTTTGGATTTTTTATGTCCTCTAGGGACAGTTTTGGCAGGTCATATTTTCCACTAACACTATTCATTTTATCCAGGTTTTCAAATGTATTTTCCTTCAATAGAGCATGCATTCTCAATGGGGGCAATATATCTTTGATATACAATGTCTCGTATCACTCCAAATTTCCACCCTCTTGATAAAATCTTGTTCCTTAGAATTTAATTTTTCTCACTTAGGAGAAATTAAATTTACCGCTTAAGGAACCAAAATAAAAAAAAATGTTTGAGACATTTTATAGTAGATTAAAGTAGTTTTGGGGTTTATAGTATTATTATCTGTTTCTATGTTTAACCCTTTGCCATTTCTTATTTTTTTGTATTTATATCTTTTTTCTTGATTAGAATTATTTTAGATATTTTATTTTTATAACTTCAAAAAAATTAGTTTTTGGAATTATGTATTAATTCTAATTACTTTTCTAGTTCATTAATTTCTTCCTAAATTATTTAGCTCTTTTCTTTCATTTTCCTTCTATTTATTTAGTAGTGTTTTTCTACCCTTTTGAATTGGTACTTATTTAATTAATTAAGCTAATGCTGGGTCATAGAATTTTAAGTAGTGTTTTTATTTATCAATATTTTCTAAAAATTATACAATTTTTGTTCACAAGAGTAGTTAAGAGATTTTTTTTGTTTATAATTTCTAAGTGGAGAGATTTTCATTGTCTCAATTTTTCTATTAATTTCTAGTTTTATTATATTGCAATCATAAATTGTTGTTCACTATTCTTAATCTTTAGATTTTATTGAAGTTTTCTTTATGGTTTAATATATGGCCATTTTTTCATGAATAACATATCGGCCTTTAAAAAGAACATATGTTTCTACTTTTGAGGCACAGAGTCTGATATATCTAGAGTTAGACTGAGAGAGATGAGTAAAATTCTTCTATTTTTGGTCTCCTATCTGTATGTCTTTCTATTTCCTGTACTGTCTGCTTATATAAGTTGCTGCTATGATGCATTTAGTTCATAAATATTCATAACTTTTACACCTTCATTTTGAATTTTACTTCTTGTGTTCTAAAGTGTCATTCTTTGTCTCATATAATACTTATTTATCCCAAGCGCAACTTTTCCAATATCAAGGTCAAACTTCTGCTTTCTTTTTCTTCTTCTTTGTATGTGTTTGGGAATAAGGCATTATCTCGGTAAAACCTTGGTTTTCTTTTTGTTTTCAACCACCCTAAATCTTTTTAAAAATGTATCTTGTAATGAGTTTTGCTTTTAATTCAGTTTAAAGATTCTTTTAAAAAATAATTTTAAAATATATTTATTTAGAAGTATTTATCTCAATTCTTAGTTATAAGTTTGGGTGTGTCTTACTAGATGGTTGGTTTTCTTTGCTGTGTACATGGATATGTGTGTGTGTTTATGTGTGTCTGTGTGTGTGTTGATGGTTTCTCTGATATTTAGAAAGGGGCACATTAAGATATATATTTGCTTTCTAGTGGCTACTTTTATAATTAAATAATATTATATTCATAATCTATTATTTAAGACATAATTATTAGTTATCAACAGTAATAAATTGGCATGTATCCTCTTCTTTTCCTTACTCTGTATTTTATCCATTATCATGTTTTATTTAAAAATTAATTTTCTTAGTGTTTATCTTTGTGCTGTTACATATATTTAGTGAGAATCTATTTAGTTCATATCTGTAAAGTGGTTAGAATATTGACTGGCAACAGCAAACACTATGCAAGAGTTGTCTATTTTTATTAGATTTTTTTTTATTCATTGTAAAATACAATAGTCACAATTTTTATGGCCTCTGTGGCAACTTTTTGGAAAGTTTTGATGCTCCTTTTCATAATTTTTCTTGTAGCATCATTGTATCCTTTTTGTGCCAGCTTCTTTATCATAACTTTGTAGAAAGTTCCTGAAATGTTGGATTCAAGGTAGCTTTCCTGTTCTCGCAATCAAAAATTCATACTTTCCATAGTAGACTGTTATATTAATGACCCCTAACAACTGACAACTCCTCATGTCCAAGCTTTTGTGTAGCTACTTCCACATTGACTCTAGACAGCTCTAGGACTTGTAGCTAATGGGACATTAGCAAACATGACACAGGTAGAAGCTTAAAAAGGGCATGAACATAGGAGCCTGTCCTCTCTCTTGCTGCTGGCAACTCTAACTTTATGAGAGAAAGCCTGACCTAGCTTCCTGGAAAGAGGCCCCAAATGTCCAAGACAGCCCTTCTGAGGTCGAAATACATGAATGAGACCTGCTGACACCACTTGGAGCAGAGATAAGCCGCCTCAGTTGAGCACATCCCAATTTGTCACTTCATTGAATTGTAGGCAAATAATTGGTAGCTTCTTAAACCATTGTTTTGGGTGGTTTGTCATGCAGCTATAGATTACAGGTTCACTTTTATTGCTGCCTCCAAAACAGACTGCTTCCAGTAATTAAGGCTTTTCTGTACACTTACTCCCTCTGAGTCTCTGAAGTAAATCTGGTTCAGGAGACTGTCTGCCAACAACGCTGTGCTCCCCAGTTTTTACAAATAAGGAAGGGGGCTTCTACATGTCACAGTAATTATTTCATCTTCAAGGATTGTAGTTTTGCTAACCTGCTGCTACTGGGTCTCCTGGAAACTGTCCTTTCTCCTCATCTATGTGTGCCTCTTCTGCCTTACTTGTTCTGCTCCTGCTCCATATTTTGAGAGACATAGCTGCTTTTGCATTTTATGGTAAGCCTCTCACTTTTAGGAAACATTTTTTTGCTGGTACCTTGAAATGTCCCTACTGCTGGTTCCCTTTGATTCTCCTTCCTGTGCCTTTTACATACGATTTCTGCCCAAGCTCAGTTGCTTTTAGCAAAATTTACAGGTACTTTGGAGTTTGTGAATAAAATCTGTGTAAGTTTGCTGACAATGGCATTTGATATTTTTCTTCATTCTCTTTGTTAGTTCACGTAATTTCTAGGGAGGAGTGGGAAAAATGTTTAAATAAGTAAAGTTATCTAAATACTGGTGTCCACTTAATTCTATTTTGCAGCAAGAACCTTTTGGGCATATTTTTCTGAAGATTATACAATAACCTTGGTTGCTTTAGTAATAAATATTTTTCAAAGTTCTAATATTCAGAGGTGGGGAGAATGCTACTCAAACTGTCCCCCCCAACCCCTTAGATTTACTCACAAGTTAGGTTTCCATCCCACACTCTATTCGGGCAACGGTTTCTTTATATTTAATAACTCTGACTAATTAATCCTCACTATAGTTCAGGAAAGAGAAATTATAATGTCATTATTTTACAGACAGAGAGTGTGTCAGATTTATTGGCTTCTTTTCAGATGCTCATTGCCTCAGTATTAATTTTGACTTTAGGCTCAATTTCAAGCTAATAGGTAAGGTGGATGGTATAGAATGTAATGCAACAGGTCCAAAAAGGCAGCATCTCAGCTATGGAGAACTAGATGTTCTACATTCCAGGGGCTAATGTTTGGAAATATTTCCTCCAAAACCATGAAGGGGAGACAGCCCAGGGCAGGAGTCCATTAAGTCCCTACATGATATACTCTCAGGTATGATGTTCATTGCGTGCACATGTAAAGCTGGTTTGGGTTAATGGGCGAGTAATAAAAGGTTATTGCCACTTCTTTGGCAAGCTTCTATTTGTCCTTTAATACACACTTCAGAAGGGATCTAATTCCTTGTCCCATTTCCCATTCAACTAGAGAAATTTACTCCCACTAATGTAATTGGTATGTGCTTCTGTTGTGTAATACTTATCCATTTTGGGCTTTCATAGTTGCTTCTCTCACTAAGCTGTGAGCTCCTTGGGTGAATGGACTGTGTCCTAATCATCTCTGTACCCTAGCATCTGGCACAGTGCATTGTGCTTAGTGTAAACTGAATATGCCATAATGTTTATTGGAATAAATTGAGAAATAGGCCAGTTGTACCCGTTAAAGTCTTTCCGGTCTCTACCTAGTTGTAGTAGTTCAATCCGCAGTTACTGCATCTTTATCTTCTTGTTTCCTTGCCAGCTTTCTTTTTCTTTCTCTGATTGAGAGGGCTGGACAACTGGAAATCTGTCTCCCCCTACCCTCATCCCCTATAGCAGGCCTCCACCCACCTGTGTTCTTTCAAGCTGAGCAGTCAGTCATTCGGGCTCCCGGGTGCCTGTTGCTCAGTCATACAAATTCCTAAGTTGTGGGACCCACTTCCAGGGAGTCTTGGTAGAGCACCTCCTCAGAGATGATCTGACTTTTGGTTCAATAGCACTGCACTTATGCCCTCTGGAGCTCCTTTGTGCAACAGGAGAGCAACGGGCTCTCACCCTCACACCGGCTCCTTTCCACCTAATTTGCCCTGCTCACTCCCTCTCCTCCCCCAGCCTTGAGCTCTGAGTGCCCCCGCCCCGCCATCCCCCTTTGTGCAACCCTTGGCTGAGGAGCTTCTAGTACTGTGTTCATGGCAGATGAATAGCGAGTGACTGACACGTTCCAGGGACCGCGAATCGCAGCGCGCGGGCGGCAGGGGGAGGGTGCATAGTGGCAGACGGCCTCTGGGATTATGAATGGGGGCGGAGTGGGGGGGGGTGACGAGTTTGGGGTTCATACCAGGATTTTAGGCATCTGGCTTTGGATAGGCACGCAGGGCTGTGCGTATTCCTTCAGCTCTGGTGAGAAGGGAGATACTGTGAGCTCCTGGTTGGAAGTGAGGGTTATTTTGCAAAACTCCCTTGGTATCTTGCGGGTGGAGTACTGCGGGAGGTCTACGAGGTAGGTGGGGAGGAAAATAAGCGAGGTAGGGTATCAGAGAGAGGCCAGCCGGCTGGGGACGGTGTGTCTCGCTCCTTAGAATTGACAGGTGGTGGCCTCAGCAGTTCCAGCCTACTACACAGCATCTAGTCTATGCAATACGATCACATTGTTATTCCCCGCACCGGGCTGAAGAGCGCAGCGCGGCAGACCAAGTGCCACCATCGAGCTGGGGGAGGAGGGGGGAAGTGCGGGGGG
>NW_006441955.1:15382650-15438933 GCF_000325575.1 Pteropus alecto
AGAAGCTCAGGGGCGCGTTGCGGCCGCCTTTATAGCCAGGCCGGGGTCCTGGACGCCGGTCCGTCCGCGCGCGCGCTCCGCAGCCGCCCCCGGCTCGTGCGCCCCTTTCCGGGTCTCCCAGCCCCGCCTCGGCGACTGCGGGCTCCCACTTGCTGGCTGAGCTGCACGCTATAGGCGTGCGACGGTCCCCTGGGCTGGTTCTTGTGCCCTGGGGAGTGGGAAAGGCTCGCTCGCATTGCACAGACGAGCTGGACCAGGCGGAGCTGCGGCCGGAGCCCGGGCGCCCAGAGCACAGTGGCTACAGCGGTGCATCAGCGGCGCCTCGGGCAGGAGGAGGGAGACTTCCGCCAGGGTAGCCTGAGGTAAGGGATGCCCAGGAGGCTGCGGGTTTATTTCCTTCCCCCCTTCTCTTACTTCATCACACCCCCAAGGCGAAATGGAGAGTGTAAAGTGCTGTGAGTCTGATGGGGCGTGAGCGGGGAATGGGGCCGCACAAGGACAGTCTCCTTGACGGCGTTGTTATTGCCCCTTGTAGTAAATCCGCCAACTGGCCCTTTCTCTTTGCCCGCTCTTTCTTTGCCACTGCCTCCGCCCTTGGACCTCTTGGTAAGTCCCTAGGAAGGAGGGAGAGCGGAGGGAGGATGGAGAAAGGCAGAGGGATTCGCCCAGGAGTGGGTGATGGATTGGCGCGCTGGTGCCCAGTGATTGACTGCGGGCTGCGGGCGCCGGAGGGAGCTTAAAGTACCCAAGAGTTTGCAGGGCTGTGGCCCCAGGACGGACAGTCCTGTATGTCTGGGTGGCTGGGGCATCGATGGGGCGCACGCAAGCCGCAGCATAGCTCTGCCGAGAACTTTTGGGAGAATCTCAGTCTCATGTTTGGGAAGGGGTCTGGGGTGTGTTCAGGGCCTGGCCCTTTCTAAGTTACGTGTGTGTAGGTCAACCCCACCCCCACCTCTTTCCTGCCTTCCATCTTTCTGTTTTGCTTCCTTTCCTTTTTCACAGAACCCGCACCTCTTCCATGTGCCATACTTCAAACAAAATCCAAAACCACTGTAGTCAGTAGCTTTAAAACAAGTATAAAGAGGAGAGCACAGAGACATATCTCTGAATTACAGTGTGGTTCATTTAAAAGGCATATATGTATTATATATTATATGTATATGATATAAAACATGTAAATAACAATGTGTTTTATATCATATACATATAATATATAATATAGTATAGTTTATACTATATAGTATAGTATATATTATATGTATATATTATATATAATATGCACACAAGCCTGGGGTAATTTTTAAGAAATACTTTGAGACTCTCACCTAAAATTACATTTACTTTGTTTACATTACATGTATATGATGTCACTAAACAGAGACGGTCAATCTATATGCATTCTGTGCCTTAGATCTGTATGAGATGTAACTGTTCTTTGAATCACATCCATCTTTTAAATTCAGAGATTTCTAGCTACTTGAAAGCCCTGGGCTGCAAGAATAAAAGGCCATGAAGTTAAAAAAAAAAATACAAACGCTGTTATTTTTAGTGGATCACCCACTTTCCCCTCTTTCCTTTTATTAAAAGCTGGTTGTTATTTCAATAATTTTCATAAAAACAGAAACAATTTGGGGACTTCAAAGTGTTTTTGCTCAGGCCTGAGAAGCAGGGAGGAGTCTGGAATTTATCTGACAAGAAGGTAGATAAGGCAAATGATTTCACTTCAGATAAGAGAAAATTTGGCAACACTTTCCTCTGAGGGTACCTCATTTATCTACTGAAATCCCAAGAGAGAACCCCCTTAATGTCAACACGTGTCTCCAGCATGACAATGGTCTATTCAACTCTTCAAATCAGTACTTGTAGGACTTGACTAGTAACATATTTACTGGCTGTTTCAGTCCTTTTTTTTGAAACAGCAGAATGTCAGTTACAAAAATAAATAAATAAATAAATAAATAAATAAAAATAATAATAATAAGTAAAATTGTTTAAAAGACTGGAATCTTTGCAATGGTGTAATTGATACATCAAAGCTATATATCTATATTTCCGTCATCTCTCTACATTCTTTATTACAATTATGAGCTAAATGATTTTGCAGTGTGTTTACTTGTATTTTTTTCTCAGCTGATTTGCTTTTTAGTTAATTTCTGACTTGACATATTTTGCAAAGATGAATTACCTTAAATTTCTCTAGAGGGTACCCACTTGGGTATTCTTGTTTCTTTTAAATAGAGTTGGTTTTTATTGAAGGAATAAGAAAGCAATCATTTATGGTTTTCTGATCTTGAATCTTTTGCCTGTCTAGAAACAGGTATTCAATAATAATGGTATGCACAAGTAGGCATCCATGTTTGATAAAAATATTAGACAAAAATGATATTTTCATTTTGGTTTACGAACCGAAGATTTAAAATTGTGAGAGAATAAAGAGTCCCAGGTTGCTCTTAATATCTTTTTGGCTTATTTTGGTTAGTGAGCAAGAGGTACATGATGTAGTTTGAATCATAAAGATTTGGGGTTTAGAAATTTGGATTTATCTTTTATTATTATGCCATAAAATGTCATTGCTCTTTCCAAGGAAATTTGAGCTGTAGAGTTTGAAGAAGGTATGGGGATGTTGTTGATCATAGGGTAAATGGGTTCCTTCGAGCATCTGGTGTTACAGTTGCCTTGTGGTAATATGGAAGACACTGTGATGTGTGAAATCCCCCTTCAAGGTATAGTTTTTTTGCCCCAGTTTCAGGGAGGGCTGTCAGCAGATAGTCTTCAGGGGTCAGTCTCTTGAAGGATTGCCTGAGCTGAAGAAAGCTCCTTTGTTCAAGATCACACCCTTTCCAGGGCAACTCACATAGAAGGCCTATCCTTGTGGGAGTATAAAGGCCTGGCCCTCTCAGTAAACTTCAGTAACTCAAGGATCACTCTAACTCTGGATCATTCTAGCGCATCGCAGCCACATCTTCTTTTGTCCATTTTTGCTTCCTTCTCCATTTTCAGATGTTAATAGCAAGACAGTCCTTAATAAAACTGCATAGTCAGCATCATCTCCAAATCAGCTCTCCCAGGGAAGCCAACATGGAACAATACCTCCTCTATGCATGTTCATTTTACCAGCTTTAATCTTTTTGAAAATGTAGTGCCATTTCTTATAGGAGGACATTTCCAAGGCCTGCTCCTTTTCTGTCTCTCCTTGTTTTATTGTTCTTCCCGACTTTTATTGTACTTACAGTTTCTTTAGTCTCTTTTACATTTATCGATTTGAATGTTACATATCCCATTTCTATTCTTATAGTAGCTATTTTTATGTTTTTAACATCCATATTTTGTCTTAGATGGTATTAATCAAAATATCTGTTCTTCTCTTGAGTAATGTAAGGGCCTTATAAGACCCTTGTAATTCTAATCATGCTCTATATTTTACAATATCGTATTGTGATAGAGTTCCACCTCGTTTTCTATATTTACTGTGTCATTTTTATATTAGTTTTTTTTTAATTGTTTTTACAGTCAATGCTTATTTAAATTTATCCACATTTTCTGTGCTCATTGTTGTATATTGCATTCCTCTCCTTCCTTCTGGATTCACATTCCTTCTTATGGAAGTAATTCTTTGATAAGCATGTGCAAATCATAAAAGTCTCTTAATTTTTTAATTTTTTTGAAACTGTAGTTCCTCCTAATACTTGAATACTAGTTTATTTGGGGACAGAATTCTAAGTTGACAATTATTTTTCTCATCACTTTGGAGATATTGTCATCCAGCTTCTATTTTTAGTGATAGAGATTGTCTTTTGGTGGCTTTTAAGATTATTACTCTTTGTCTTTGGTGTTCTGCAGTTTTACTATGGCATGCACAGGTGTGAGTTTGCTTTTACTTTTTCTTCTTGGGATTTCTTGTGCTTCTTTAATCAGATGACTCCAGTGTTTCTTGAATTATTAAAAATTTGTAGCATATCTCATTGTACGTGATCTTGTCTCCATTCTCTTTATTCTTTCCTCTTGAATTCTTATTAGATATATGTTGGACTTTCTCGTTTCCTCTATATTATGTCCATTATCTCTGTATTATGTTCAATTAGAAAATATTTTATAGAGACATTTGGATAATTATTCAGGACTATTTTCCAGCTAATTCTTTCTTCATTGATGTCTTATCTATTGTTTAAATTGTCCATTGAGCTATGGTTCATTTTTTAATTTCTAGAAGTGCTATTTGATGAATTTCATACCTGTGTTTTTCCCCTAGGTTTTCTATCCTTTTATTATGAATTCTATCCCTATTTTATCTCTCTAAAAATTATACCTGTACTTATTTTATAGTTCAGATTGTTCTCTCACTAAAACTCTTCCGGGTATTACTCATCCCAGTGGCTGGGTCTGCTGGTTCTTCCAGAACTTTAAAGTGGGTTATTTCCTCTTGTGGTTTGTTATTTGGTTTATGAGCTCATCTTCAGCCAGATTTTTGCTTTTTGTTTTTTCCTGTTTTGTTTTTCCCTGTGGTAGTCATATTTTCCCCAGGTTTTGAAAGTTTCCCTGTAGAGTGATATTGTGTTTACCTCTGTATACATTTCAAGGTTTTTCTGGTCTAAGATTAGCTTTAAAAAAATTACTGAGTTATAATTGACATATAACATTATATTAGTTTCAGTTATAAAGCATAATGATTTGATATCTCTATATATTATGAAATGATCACTACATTAAGCCTAGCTAACATCCATAGGATCAGCCTTTTCATTGATTTCTTGGCTTGAGATTCTTGTACCACGCAGGTGATGTAAATTCAAACTGTGTGTGTGTGTGTTGGTTTAGAGATTTAATTTAAAGAATATTTTTTGCTTCAGTCCAGAGCCCCAGGAACAGATAGGCTCTCTTGCTGCTTCCAAGAAGGACTACTTCCTAGTCCTTCTTATACTGAGGAGTCAATTCTTTTAGGGTTCTCATTTATGCAGAGGTCTCAGCTCTAGTTACCTTCTTTTCATGGGCCTCCAGCCAAGTTACCTGTTCCTGAACATATGAAATTTCCAGTGTCTAATCATTAATGCATGTGTCTAAATTCTGTATCACTTTGGAATTCTGTATTACTGATTGATGTGTCCACTATTCTGATAGTTGTTTCCTTTCTGCTCTGATATCTGCGTATTACCTTCCTTTATTCCTTCATTCTTAACAATTTAACCTATTTAAAATTTTCTGGTTTTTTAAAAATCTAAGTATCTATGTTTGCAGAAGAAGGGAATTTGGTCCACAATTATTCATGCTGCCATGCTAGTGGAATAAGACATCCATCTGTGACTATATCCATTCTGAGAATTGATTCTCTTCAGTTACTTTCTTTTTTTTCACAAAATCTTTACATTTTTTTTTAAATTAATTATACTAGTTCCCTTATCTTTTTTCCCCCTTGTGTGATGTTAGCATTTGTATTTAGTTCGGGGCAGTTGTCTTATAAGTGTCTCAGTGTTTGGATTTGTTTAATGGTTCACTCTCTTGATTAAGTTCAGGTTAAATATTTCTGGCAAGAATACTTTTACTTAGGTGATGTGTACTTCCTGTTGTGTCACAGCAGGAGCATCTATTTGTCCCATTATTGGTGACTAAGTTAGATCACACGAAAAGTGGTACCCACCAAATTTCTCCTGTTTGGCTTTTCACTTCGAGGTTAATAAATACTTTGTAAAGTGATACTTTGAGACTATGTGAAAAACCCACTTCCCCATAACTTTCACCCAGTGCTTTTTTAATAAATTTTTTATTTTGAGATAAATTCTATATTTACATGCAGTTGTAAGAAGTAATGGAGAGAGATCCTGTCTACCCTTCATTGAGTTTTCCCCAAGAATAATATCTTGAAAAACTATAATGTGATATAACAACTGGAAAATTGATGTCGATACAGTCGACAGATATTATTCATATTTCACCAGTTTTACACTTATTTATGTGTGTGTATGTAGGTCTATGTAGTTTTATCACACGCGTAGGTGTGTGTAATCACCACCACAGTTAAGATACAGAATAGTTTCATCACCACAGGGTCTCTTGTGTTGCCCTTTTTGTTACTACACCCACCTACCTCCTGCTCATTGGCCCTGTTCCTAACCTCTGACAACCACTAATCTGTTCTCTATCTCTATAATTTTTTCACTTCAAAAATGTTATTTAAATGCAATCACAGGTTATGTAATCTATGAGATCGCCTCTCTGCCCGCCCCCATAATTCTCTAAAGATTCACTCAAGTTGTTTTATGTGTTGATAATTTGTTCCTTTTTATTCCTGATTACTATTTCATGGTATGGGTGTACCACCACTTGTTTGGGCATTCATCCACTGAAGAACATTTGAGTTGTTTCCAGTTTTTAGCTATTATGATTAAAGCTGCCATGTACATTAGCGTACAAGTGTTTGTGTGAATATGATCTTTCATTTATCTAAATTAAATGCACAAGGGTGTGATTGTTGGGTCCTATGGTAATTGCATGCTTAGTTTTATAAAAAATTGCCAAACTGTTTTCCAGAGTGATTGTACCATTTTACATTCCCAGAAGCAAAATATGAGTGATCCAGTTTCTTTGCATTGTTAGAATTTAAGTCTGCCATTTTATTACATTTTCTGTTTGTTTCCTCCATCTCTTATTCTTTTATTTCTCTTTTCCTGCCTTCTTGTGAGTTACTTCAACATTTTATAGGATTGCATTTTGATTTATTGCTAGTGTTTTTTTTTTTTTAATTTATTTTAAATGTATTTATTTAGTTTTTGGTGACATTTGGTTAATAAGATCCAATAAGTTTCAGATGTACAATTTAATAATAAGGCATGTATATATATATTGCATTTTGTGTTCCCCTTCCATAGCTGGTTTCTTTCTGTCACTACATATTTGACCCCTTTTATCTCATCTACGTCTGCTCCCTTATGGTAACAACTAGTCCATTGTCCATGTCCATGAGTCTCTGTTTGTTTGTCCTGTTTATTTGTTGTTTTTAGGTTTATATAAGTGATATCATGTGATTTTCAACTTTTCTGTCTGGCTTATTTCGCTTAGCATGATTATCTCGAGGTTCATCCATGTTGTCACAAATGACAGTATTTCATCTCTTCTTATGGTTGAGTAATATTCCATTGTATATATGTACCACAGCTTCTTTAGCCAATAATCTATTGTAGGATACTTTGGTTGCTTCCATGTCCTGGCCACTGTGAATAATGCTGCTATCAACATCAGTGTGCAAATATCTTTTTGGATATGGGGTTTCAAGTCTTTGGGGTAAATACCCAGTAGAAGGATTGCTGGATCTTATGGTACATCAATTCTTAGTATTTTTTTGAGAAACCTCCATACTGTTTTCCATAGTGGTTGTACTAATTTGCAGTCTCACCAGCAGCGTAAGAGGGTTCGTTTTTATTGCTAGTGTTTTTGAGTGTATTTCTTGGTATAATTTTCACAGTGGTTGCTCTGGCTATTATTTTACATATTTAAGTCTCTTTACTCTCCCTTTTTAAATGCTGTTGTTTGAGTATAAGACTGTTTTATTTTTTGTTTCAATCATCAAATGTGATTTAGACAGCTCATATCAGGAAGGAATTTGTAGTTGACAGTTCTTTCCTTTCAGTACTTGAAATATGTGCCACTTCCTTACGAACTCCATGCTTTCTGATGAGAAAACTATTGTCATTTGAATTAATGCTCTGCTAAAGGCAATGTGCCATTTCTCTCTGGTTGGTTTTGAGATTTTTTTTCTTTGTCTTTAGTTTTTCAGAGGCTTGGGAATGATGTGTCTTGGTATAGATTTCTTTGGGTTTATTCTATGTGAGGTTCAATTTATTGGTTTGTTTTTCACCAAATTTAGGAAATTTTCTGGTATCATTTCTTTGATACTCTTTTAGCTCCACTGTCATTGCTGAAGTTTTCTGTTTCTGTTACTTTTTTCCATTTGTTTCTAGAGAATTTGAATTTGCTTGTTTAAACGTTTTTATAATGGATGCTTTAAAATTCTTACAGGTAATTCTAACATCTGATTCACTTCAGTGTCTGTGTCAGATGATTGTCTTTTCTCATTCAGGTTGTGATTGAATCCTGGACATTTTGGCTACAATGTTAGGAGTCTCTGGGTCCTATTAAATTCTTATACTTTAGCAAATAGTCACCTTGTTTAGGTTTAGCACACAGGTCCTGGATTACTTTTGTGTATTGTGGTTTCGATGACAATTTAATTTTCAGAAGTTTCGTGATGCTGTTTTAGTCTGCCTGGCTTGTCTGGTGCTTCTGGAGCTCTCACTGAACCCTGCTGATGCTACTGGAGAGGAAAAGAAGCTCCCCAGGCCAGGCCTCCTGATACCTCTAGGTGAAGGAAGGGATTTCTTGGCCTGTAGGAATAAGGAGCACCCCTGGGCCTGGAGCTTGTTGTGGCAGGATTCCCCTTGCTGGTGCTGTGAGGCCATCTGGTATTGTTGGCTGGACCTCAGTGAGACACAGGGGAGAAATGTACCTACCTATATCATCTACTGCTAGATTGGGGGTTGGGAGACTCTGGCCTGAGAAACCTGCTGTTGGGTAGGGAGTCATAAGGCAACTTACTGCTATGTTGTTCCTTTCATTGGGGGCTCATTAACCAGTTTACCTTTCTTTTCACTGTTCTAAGTCCTTCTTTCACTGCCTCTTGCATTTCTAAGGTTTATAGTTATACTAAACAGGGAGTGGCAGGGAAAGATGAGTGTATGCCATTTTGTCTGGACTGGAAGTATAAGCTTCTTAAAAACGCTCTAGTTTAATCTCTCAGGGACATTCTCCATTAATATAGTTGAAAATACTAGTTCATGTTTTTCTGTAACATGTATTTGTTCTAAAGACATAGTTTGAACTTCAGTTTAAAAAACTGGTACATATTTGATTTAAATTAAGTTAATTAATATCATTGCAGCTTGATAATTAAATTTTAAGTCACATCCTGTCAGTGGAATATAAGACAGAAATCCATGTATGTGGTATTTTCTTCTAGCAAACATTTTTTGCCAAGTTGTCTTAAAACATCTGAAAAAGATCATTACCTTTTATCTGTTACCATCTCTGGGAAATGCTAAAAAAAAAAAATCCCTTATGAGATGGACACTTTAAACTGTAGAGAAAAAAAAAATGACATTATTTGCATAAGCAACTTGCTGATATTTTGAGTGGCTTAAGGAAAAGATACCAAGACTCTCTGTCTTTGGCTCTCCCGGTTTATACCACAGTGCTGACTCATAGAATTATGGCATTTTTAGAACTGAAAGTGAACTTAGAGATCACCTAGTTCTACTCTATTGTTTAATATTTAAGAAAACTGATACCTTGAAGCCTAAGTTCCTTCAATTCAATAATGTCAGGGCTTGTTTATTCTGAATTCTTAGTATTTCACAATGTTATGTTTTCTTTAAGAAATCAGAATTACTTTCTTTTTAGAAGACTTATTAAAATTTCGTATCAAGGCATGATTTCTTAGTTCCTTTTACTAATGAAAAAGAAACCACTTTGAGAAGTTGGGGTGGCATGATGGTACATTTTAAAAAATAGGCATGTTTAAAAATCCGGTAATCATATGGACCAATTAAGCAGAAAAATAAATATAATCTCAGAAGCTTACATATAATATTGAGGGTTTATGAACTCCTGGGGATGACAACTAAATACTATTTTTGTGTTATTTGTACCTTGTGATATCTCTTAAAGAAATGGTCTTTGCTGGGGAAAGTGACATAGGGAAATGCCTCATTTAATAGTCAGATTCTCCCTTCAAGACTTCTTTATCATGGCACTTGTCCTGGCACAGTGCACTGGTGTGCTGAGAAATTCGTTTTCCTGCAGATTATAGAGAGAGTCAGTAGGTGAGAAGGTGTAGCAGGACCAGCAAGTGTTAAAACAATGGGAAATATTGTGGGCAACTCAGCTCACAATACTTGCTCTCTCCCACTGCTCACATACCTCATGATTTCTTGGAAAGATTCTTCATCTTCTCCTGTCTGCCGTCAACGTCTTACTGTATAGAGAAACATTGCCTGTTGCTCTATTAAAGCTGCTCTTCGTTGGTCATTTAAACCTAATTTCAACCATATACAATGTTGGGGGCTGGAAAAAGAAAGCTTATAGTCACATCGATGTATTACTGGGGACTTTTTTGAGAATAAGAAAACCACATCCATGTTTTCCTTATATTATGGATCAAAATAAGAGTACACATTGATAAATGTCTCTGAATTCAGAGATCAGGAAGCGAGACCAGTATTTGTTATAGTAGTTAAAATTATCTTTAAGGAAACTGCCTATATATGCTTAAAAGAAGTTCCTATATAATTATCTGTGATTAGTACAACTCCCTGGTTGAGAAGTAAGTCTCTGAAATGACTTGAAGTGCTGTGATGTATACTAGAGTAAAAAACTCAATGCGGGATAATGGGGAGATTGTACGAAAAGGAAAAATACAATGATAGGTTTTTTTCCTATTGCTTTTATATCTTTTAAAAGATTGAAAGGGGTTTTGTTTTCAGGGTTACTCCTTAGTAATTGAATAACTAAATACTGGGAATCAGAAGTCCTAGTTTTAGTTCTGCTGTGCCACTAAGTGGGTAAATGACATTTCCTCTGTAGGCCTCAGTGTTTAAAAAAAGACTTTGATTTATGATAATTTCTAAGGTCCTTTCCAGCATTGTGATTTGGTGAAACTTTTGGGTCGTCGAAGGTATTATTAACACAACGTTAGGGGAACTTTTTGATAGGCCTATGTAATTAAGTATTATTCGTAAGAAAGCTTTCCAAGGAACTGCTTTTTTAGTTTAAAATGATAATACCTTGATATGGTCAGACATTTTCACTAGTTAGAGAGGTCATGCTTGGATTAGGACTACCCACCTATATGGCTCAACAATTTGAGGAACAAATACTGTAATGCTGATAATGATAATGACAATGGTGATGATACTAATATGGATGGACCTAGATTCAATTGGTGTGAAGGTGTAGGGACACTGTAGATTGCTTATTAAGCATCCATTTATGCTAATATGGATGGAACTAGATTCAATTGGTGTGAAGGTGTAGGGATACTGTAGATTGCTTATTAAGCATCCATTTACACAAAAAAAATTTATCTTCCTCTGCCATTCAAGTCAGAAGGCAAAGCATTCCACTTTCCAGCTTCCCTTGAAGGTAGGAGTAGCCCATATTACAAAAATCAGATGGTGATTTATGGGGAACCCTCTCTTCTTAAGTGAAAAAAGAAAGCTTTTCAAAGAGAAGACCCTTGCCCTTGATTTGATCCTTATCCCTTCTTTCTTGGTAGGGCATGGATGCCCTGCTTAGAGATGAGCAGCCATCTTACAAGCATTAGGAATAAAACCACACACTCAGGAAGATGAAGCAGAAAAATAGATGTAGCTTGGATCCTTGATGACATCTTATAGTAGATCTATCAGCTCTGCACTGCCTACCTCTAGTCTTATTATTCCATGAGAAAAAATAAAACCCATAATTGTTTCTTTCACTATTGATTAGGTTTTCTGTTACCACCAGCCAAACACATTCACAACTAAATATGTAAAAGAATTGTTATGATTTTGCATTTTACCTTTTTTGAAGAATAAAATTAGTGTTTACAGATCTTTGTAATTACTAATTTTGCAGTGCAAAATATAGGCTAGTTTTTACAAATATTCTCATTCCGAGGAAGCTTGGGTGTGAAAATTTTGGATAATTTGTGAAATTTTAATTTTATTGTTCATAGCATGAAGAAGAGCATAAAACTCCAAGCATCTCAGTTTCATATTGCTTACAGAGTATTTCAAATTTCATTCAATGGGTGAAATTTATATGAGGGAAACTATTTTTGTGAATCACACCTCCTACTAAGCTATAATTTTCAGTAAGATGGGAATACAGCTGGAGAATAGCAATGAATCTTGAAAAAAATGTTTTCCTTATTTGGTTTATAGGCAAAAATGTAGAGGAGAATGGGTTGCCCTCTTTACCATTTAGTCTGAGGTTGTCCAGAAATTCCTTCACACTTTCAAATGATTGAAAAATACTTTAAGAGATAGACTTTAAAGATTAAAGAAGGACGACATTCACAGGAAATGAATATAAAATATGTAAAATATTGTTTTGCATAACATAGTATCTGCACACTCTCTATTTGGATTTACCAGACTTAAGTGCAGGGAGTTAATTTTTGCATTAAGCCAGAAGATAAGAGAACAAGAAGGATCTAATTGGGATATATTTGTGTTATTTTGTCAGTTAGGATTACATTCACTTGAAAGTAACTGATAATTTGACACATAATACATTACAAGTATGGAGTTTATTGTACACGCCGTAAGATGTCTGGAAGGAGATGGCCCAAGGCTGGAGTAAATGCTGAGGAGGTTACCAAAGATTTAGGCTCCTTCTTGCCTTTGCTTCTACTATCATTAGTGTATGGCTTTCATTCTCTTAGTGGAAAGAGTTAATGAACCTCTAGGCATGGCATCTGGATCACAAGGAGTAAAAAGGGCTGGACAAAAGCAAGGAACACATCAGCTTAATCAGAAACTATGATAAGGAAAACGATAGCTTCCAGGAAGATGCATCTGGTAGACTTCTACTAGTATCTTATTCATCTGAACTATGTCAGTGGCCATCCTTAAATGCAGAGAAGTCTGAGAAATAGAGGATTTTTCCTTTTTCCCCCACTTTAACCTGGGAAAATTGGCACCTTCCAAAATGTCAGGATTTTGTTATATTGAGGGAGGGGAGAACGGGTATTGGATAGGCAACCATCATTGTCATAGCATATGAAGAATAGTTTTTCTCGGCTTTTAAGATCATATTTGTAGTGTCATATCATAAATGCACAATTTGGAGATATCTTAAAATATGAAATATGACAGTTTAAGAATAGTTATTATTATTTCACTTAAAGTCTAGAAAGTACAATCACTTAAAGTTTTGTATTGGTTGCCACTTAGTATCAAGATAGCTGACTGACATAAATCTCAAAGCATATCTTTTTTTATAAAAGGGGCTTGTAACAAATATCAAGACATCTTTATCTTTTTTTTATTTTTCAATTATAGTTAACATTCAATATTTTTTAATATTAGTTTCAGGTGTTCAGTGTAGTGGTTAGACATTTATATAATTTATGAAATGATCTCCTCCGATAAGTCTAGTACCCATCTGGAACTATACATAGTTATTACAATATTACTGACTATATTCCCTAAGCATATCTTGATAGTCATTGATATTAAGCTAATTGTAGGCAAAAAGTTATAATTTCCTTCTACAGTGAATAAAGATGTGAGTGTGAAATTCTGAGAAATCAGACAGTGATAATATCAAAAACTATTCATGAAATACTGTGCCTTTAGTTTAAATTTGAATTTATATATTTTGAGCTATTTGCTGTCCTAACATTTTTAATGATGTATGTAAGTGATACTCAAGATCAGATATTTATTTTAAAAAGAACAAAATTAGATCAATTCCAGCATATCTCCTTTGCCATTCTCATTTAGGATATTGACAGAAATACCCTGTAATTGAGGGTTTATTTTCCAATTGATGTAGATACTCTACTTAGAAGCTGTTTATCCACATCAAGAAGGATAATGGATATTTTCTGGTTAAATTTTTATCCATTAAAATAGGATGAAGCAACTGTTCTAATCCCACTTCAGAGGGATAGTAAAAAGATAATGAAATAATGGATGCAAATTGTATTTTTCTTTGCTCTGATAGAGGTGTTATATAAATCCTATAAACAATATTAATGTGCAAACAAGGTGATGAGTGAGCATTTCCAAAAGTTTCATAGCTAGGAATTTTGAGTGTGGTCCTCAATGTCAGTTTTTTAAAAAGAAGAGCAATTTAGCAATACATTCTTATGTCCTTGTATTGAAAGGTCAAAGGTAAACCTCATTGTGAGGAGAAGAGAAAGTATAGAAACAGTTTCAAAGAGAGAGGTGATCTATTGATTAATGACTAGTTATAAAAACTCCTTTGGGTCCCTTAAAGGAAGGAAATGAGAAAACGCTGATTAAAACTTAGAATGGAACTTCCAATGGCTGTTTTTTTTTTTTAAAATAGATTCTGGTTGACTCATAAAAATCTTCAAAAAATGTTTTTGCAATATCTTTAATAAAGGCTTTTGTCATCCCCTTGGCTACAGGTTTTTATTCATTGAAAGATAATTTGAGACAGATAGTTGCTCCTTATTTCTACCTGAACTGCTATTCTTTCTTTGTGCTGTTATCTGTAAAAATGAGTTGTATTAAATAGTGATAACAACCCTTGACTTTGAGCCAGGGAGCAAGGTTCATGTCTAAGGTTTGCCACTAATTATCTGTATAACTGGGAAGATTATTCAATTGCTTTGTGTAAACAAACATCCGTTAAGCCAGCTCTTTCTCCTTGTAGGCATTCTAGATTTCAGGTGATTAAGCTGAGGTCATAGGAGAGAATCACATCCCTATGGGAAGAATAGTGGCTCTCCATCGTGTCAATCTTATGATAATGGGCCATCAGCCATGAAACTGGCATGGGAAAGCTGGTCTGGAAATAGATACGAGGGGAGAAGCTTTTCTTTTCTCTGTACCTTATTCTCTTGGGGGATTTGTTGAAGGTAAATGCTTAGGTGTGGGCTTATTGGTGGTTTATGCTAAAGAAACAGTAACTACAATGGAACAAATTTTGCCAGTTAAGGAAAGCATGCCATACTTTGTAAATCAGATTATCCAGATTATTTTATCTCTGTCTTTTAAAAAATGACTCCAAGTCTTTAGAAAGTCTGGTTTAATTGTCTTAGCTGTCTTTTGAAAATTGAAGGGGAAGTCCAATGTTGGCAAGAGCTGTGGGTGGGAAGAGTGCCCCCTAGCCCAAACCAGTGGGCAGTAGCAGTAGGAGCAGTAAGTAGACAGTAGGAAGTTCCTAAGAGAAGATACGGAGGAGATCATGGTGGGGCTTGAGGAGCTATGGCTGCCAAATAGAGGTCCAGCTGTCATTTCCTGAATGAGGGCTCTTCTTCCACTGCATACCTGAGAAGCTTGGGATTTACTTTTGTTGAAGAAGATGGCGGATTCCCAGAAGGCTTGCAATTTCCTCATCTGGAAGGTGAGGGGATTAGGCCAGGTCATGGTTTCAAAGCCGTTTTTATTTTCTCCCCTCTGATTCCCTTGTTTTGAAAGATTTTGTCTACCAAACTAGTTATATAATTATGTCTTTTTAAAAGTAAGCAGAAGCATATAAAGTAGCCAATTAGCACTTCCAGTTAACATGAGATAATTTGTGTGATCATTCTGAGGTCATAATTCAGCTTAAAGCAAACAAATTTGTTATTTTTGTTTATTCAGGAATGTAATACATGTTTACAAATTTATCGTATTACAGATTTACAGTTTGATATGCTATCTAAAAGCAGTGGTTCCCTGTTGTGGCTGCCCTTCTTCATCTCTGATTCTTAATTCCTAGAGGCATTACATTCAAATACTTTATTTCTTTATGTTTGCCTCCAATTTGTAGAAACAAGATGCTTATGCTGCTGTTTGTTGATTTTTAGTTTTATTCTTTATATGGTTACTTTCTGCTTTGGTCAATGACGCACACACGCATTCACCTACTTTGTTTCCTCAATTTAATATTTAGATTGTTATGACTGTAACTATCGCTCACAGCTGAATTATTTGGTGTACTATGATAACATTTCCTTTCTTGTAAATGTTTTTATTTTCTTCATATTTCATAATTGTTTCAATCATTTTATTTTGCACAGTTTTAAAAGTATCTCTCAATGTTTTATACTCAAACTATCCATCTAAATTAGTACACTTGATCTTAGCCAAAAGGCCAAGAAGCAATTATCAGACAGTATATACATTTTATCTTTTTATTGACCACATGCATCCTCAAGCTGTCCATATATTTGCTCACTGTTGTCATTTTGGAATTTTCCCTTTTGATCTAAATGAGACATAGTATTCTCAGGCTGAGGTAACAAGTAGCCACCAAATTTGTAATGGTTCAAACACAACAGAAGTATATTTCTTGCATGTAACACTACTGAGCTGTTGCAGGTGAGTTTGAGAAGGATGTAGGCGGCAACATTGATCTGCTGTTTCAGGTGAATGGGATGGGGTGCTGCTCTGCTTCCTGTAGTCACTCATGGACCCTGGTTAGAGGCTCTACTATTTTCAGTACAAGGGTTGCAAAGTTGTTATGGTCAACTCCAGTCAGAACTTGGAGGTAGTCCTGGTAATGACTTACATCCCTCCCACTTAAAAATCTTTTTCTAGAACTCAATCTTCTGGCCAAACCCAATTATAAGAGAGGCTGAACTAATGCTGTCTAGCTGTGTGTCCAGAGAAGAGGAAATGGGTTTTAGTAGACAGCTAACAGTACCTGCATCGCAGTCATTCTGCAGATTTCTTTACCTCTTTCCTGTGTTGTATTCCCTGTTTCTTGGTTTCTGTAGCTCTTGCTCTTTCTTGATTTAGTCTCTTGTTTTGATAGATGAAGTACATCCTCCAACATCTTCTTAAGAAAGGGTGTATTGAAGGTAAGTGTTTTGAGATGGTTTATATTTGAGGATAGTTTTCTGCATGTAGAATTCTTGTCAAATGTAATTTTCCCACAAGTCATTTCCACATTTTTTAGATTCCATAAAATATTGTAAATTCTGTGATTTTGTTTTCTTGTTTTCTTCTTTCTAGAACTTCTATTACTATATTTCATCTAATCTTATATGCTTTCCATTGTAAGATACGCCATTATTTTATGTATCACTAAGAGAAATATATTTTCAATTAAACTATGAATAATATTTTAATATCATTTAGAATATTAATTTTATTCTGATGGAAAGAACATATTTAGACTTAATTAATTAGACTTAAATAAATTGTGTCATCTCTCTCTCCTGTGAATGCATGAAAAAACACATACTGAAATAAATTGGATGAGTTATTCTGAAAACTTACTCACCTTCAGAATTGATCTCTTCTGAATCCCTTTTGAAGTCCAAGTCATTAATGTCTATTTCATCCGTGCACTATCACTTTTTGCATCAGGAATAGTGCTGGTCCTGAAAACATGCTTAGTAATCATGGAAAGCGAGCTTGCTTTGTGATTCATGCTATGGAAATGGTCTTAAAAACGCTCGATTGATGCTTACCAGAGGGGGTTGGGAGGATGGGTGACAAATTTGAAGATATTAAGATATACAAATTGCCAGTCATAAAAACACTCCTGGGGATGTGAAGTACAGCATAGGGAATATAGTCAGTAATATTGTAATAACTATGTATAATACTAGATGGGTACTAGACTTACTGAGGTGGTCAGAAATGTCTACTGTATGTTGTATACCTGAAACTAATCTAATATTATATGACAACTATAATTGAAATCTAAAAAAAATAAAATAAAATGCTTGATTCTCCACTGCTCCTATCCCTTCCTCATAAGCATATGATTTCTAGATGTTAAAAGAGTTTTACATTGTTGTCTCAGGTTCTTTTCCAACCACACTAATACTCACTCTACAAGTTTTATGAATATGCAAGTCATGACAACTAGTTCATTACTGTTGCCTCTTTGAGAACAATTGTGAGATGTTCAACAATACTATTGATTGTAAGATGTATCTGATTTTAGAGCTATAATAATGTGGAGAATGTGTGTAATATTTAGCTGTTGAACCATCTGCATGAACCTTCTAAAAATATCTTTTCAAATCCAGTTTTCACATTTTACATTTTGTTATACATTTTATTTTAGTATAGATAGATAGAGGGATAGAGAGCAGTCTTACTCATCTACTGTGTGCCTTAACTATAAAGGAAAAAAGTAATTGAATTTTCCTAAGATGAAATGGTAAGAATCCTTTACCTCTAATAGAAGCACATGTGCCAGAAGACCCACCTGAACTTGGAGGTGATGATACATAAGAAGTACCACATTTATGATGCAGCCATCCTTTTGCAGGTGCATCAGGGGATGCACCATGCTTAAAAGCAGTGGGAAACATTTTTCCAGCTGTCCTTCTGTGTAGATTCACAATTATGATGTACATACTATTCTATAACTTTATCTATTTATCCAAAATTGAGTGAAAAATATAGATTTCTAGCATATTAATATTAGAATTGCTATGTAGTTTTCTATTGAATAAATGTACAGTGATTTATTTAATCCTTTCTTCAATGTTGACCATTAAATTGCTTTCATTTTAATTTTTGTAATTAAACAAAACTTTAATAAACATGCTAATATAAATGTTAATAATTTGATGAGTTAAGGGCTATATAGATTTTAAGACTTTTTGACACTAAATTGCCTTTCAGAAAGCTTATACTAATTCACACTTTCGACAGCTATTCATCAGTGATCAAGTCCCTCTCATTCTGGGTTTTGTCAGTCTTTTGTTAATGTGAAGAGAGTAAAATGATCTCTTTCCTGTTTTCAATTTGTTTTCTTTAATTACTAGGGAGCCTGAATTTTTTTTTTTATGTGATATTGTATCCTGGGAGAGAGAAAGAGGCTTCCCCAAGTAGGGTGGGCTCTTTGGTTGATGTCCATAGAAGGTATCTGACGGAATATGTGTAGTCACTACTTTGGATGCCCGGAAGTTCTAGGGAACTCTGTGGTTTAAACACTTTAACCTTCACAGAGATAATTTTAATTGCCTTCCCTAAGTGGCTGGAGGCCTTCTAGGTACCATAGGTTTTTTACTTTGACCATGGTGTCTGTGGGAAAACAGAGCTGTAACCTCCAGATTGTATGGTCTTCACTAGTCCTATAGCCTGGGTGGCTTTGGGGCAATAAGTGGGGGAGGTATAAGTGGGGCTTTGAGTCAGTGGAGAGTAAAGGGAATAGCCACAGAGCAGGTGGAAGAGCACAAACATTTGAATGCAGATAGTATAAGGCAGAGTGAGGGGACAGATTAATTCTAGATAATTGTCCACATAGAAGGTGGGGTGTGTTTGAAAGGTGTGCTGTGGTCACATGTGAACTTTGAGTGTGATTCGAATGTGAGTTTAAGGAGTATGCTCTTTATCTTTTTTTTTTCAATTTATTTATTTATTTATTTATTTTATTTTATTTTTATTTATTTTTTTATGGTGACATCAGTTACTGAAATCCAATGTTTCAGCTGTACACTTTAACAGTAAGGCACGTATATATATTTACACTATGTGTTCACTTTCTATAGTTAGATTTCTTTCTGTCACCAGTTCTTTATCTTAAAGGCAGTGGAGAACTTCTGAGACTTTTGGAGTCCTGATATGATGAGACCTGACAAATGGTCATGTTTTAGGAAAGCTAATAGCACTGAATGACATTGGAAATGGATTCAGGCAATACAAAGGTTTGCAGTCCTGGTTTCTGCACATATCCCGCAGTTTATGTTTAGCTTTTTGGTTGTGATTTATGTTTAGAAGAACAAAGAGTCAGGTGAATGCTTCCAGCATAGGGCTGTCGTCATTCTCCATTTCCCAGAAAGAGAAGTGGGAAGTAACTCATTTTTTGACAGATAGGTCAGGCCTTTAGAATATGTATAGACTGTAATGGAGAGTGAAGTTGTTTTTGAACATGTCATGATATGTGGGTAGATATCTGGCATATTGAAATGCAGCATGCATTCAGAAACTACATCAAAGACACCCTATAGATTTGCCATGAGATCATCAACTGCCAAATGGCATCAAATATAGACACATCTTTCATACCGAAAATAGAGTAAACAAGATCTAAACATTGCCTTCATTTGATTGGGAAATTTTCTTAAGTACGTGATGTAAGATATTTAAAAAGGCCTTAACATTAATAGCTTGGAATTGGATAGTTTATGACTGTTTTATTATTTTCATTGAATTTTAAGCTGTACTGTCTGAGATAGTGTTTATTATACCTTTAGATAGAATCTGCCTTGGCTCTGCAGTCAGGAACTGAATAAGTAATTTCGTCTTTGGTATTACTGCCTGACAAACAGTGATTTTCAGAGACGGTCATAAAACCTCATTAATGATATTTTTTAGAGATAGGATGGTAAATATCTTCTAATAAATCGTGCGTGTGTTTAGCTCATTTATGAATAGTTACTGTTTTGGATCTTTTTGGAGCTCATAAAATGCAGTTAAACTTGTAGCTGAAGAATTCAATTTTTATTCTTCCAGTAACTGTAGCCAAGGGCTGTACTCTCTTTTAGCCTAGATAAGTCATAGTGACATTCGTAGGCCAAAGAAGGAGGCTTGATGAAAGTTGGTGGGGGTCGAAAGGGAGATGCAGTGTACAGCTTTCCTTTCAAAAGCAGTTAGAGGGCTTCTCCAAGGTGGAGTGTTTATACATTATGGAATATTCCAGTAGTCCTTAATCCAGACGTTCTGCTCTAGCAAAGACAATTTTTACTATTTATTTCAACCTTGGTACCTTTAAAAAAAAATCAATTTTTCTTTTCTGGGTGAAGGTAACTAATATTCATGGAGCAGTTACCATGTGCCAAACACCTTGCTCAATGTTTTAAAATGCTTATTTAATTCTTACTATAACCTTGTTGTAGATGCATTATTATACTTATATTGAAGATGAAAACAAATCTCAGCTAGATTAAATAATTTGGTTAAGTCTGTATAGAACGAGCTGATTACTTTTTCCTCTCACCATTCCAAAGTCTATACGTCTATACTTTTTCTAGGTCCTGTTTAAGACTCAATATGTTAGAATTAAAAAAAAATACTTGTCGAGAGTTTTATTATGTTCTAGGTGCATAAATTTTATTTAATGTTCATCAAAAAAAAAAAAGAACAAGAGAGTAGGTATATTTATTTTTATTTTAAAGATGAAGAAACTGAGAAGTTCAGAGTCTGAGTAATTTGTTCAGCATCACACAGAGATGGGATTCAAACCCAGGCCCATCTGACTCCAGAGGCTATGCTCTTACAATTACATTGCCTTGTAAGTCTTTGTCTTCCAGGGTTATGTTTTAAAATTATTATTTTTACAATTGTTTTTTATTTTTATTTATTTTTTTATTTTTGACTACTTGAGTACACACAGTATGACCTTTTCATGTAATAAGACCTAATACAGAGGGCCTACTACATGCCTTTAGCACTCTGCTAAATGCTTTGTCTACCATAGGGGTTCTCAGTCTCAACACTGCTGACGTTTGGCTCCTCTTCATTGAGTGGGTCTGTTCTGTGCCTTATGGCCTCTCCCCTGTTGTGGCAACTCAACATGCCTCCACGCATTGCCACATACCTTTGGTGGGGAGGAAATCACCTGAGATTGGGAAGTGCTGGTCTGCATTATCTCATCCTATCCTCATAGTGCCCTGTGTGTGAGGTTCGCATCCTTATGACCTCAGTTTCACACAAGAGTAGTAACTTGCTCAGGGTCACATTGCAGGGGAGTGTCACCTCCAGGGTGCAAATTCAATGCTTACGTCTAACTTTGGACTCATTTTCACTTTATTTTTATTCTTTTAAATTTTCAATTAATTTCACTGTCTTTAAACTTACCCAAAACCTAGAAGTTTTGGGCTGTGTTGGGTTCTTCGTTTTCTTTTGTCCCAAGGATACTGAGAAAAAGTTAAAGTGCTTTGACAGAAGTTTATTAAATAAATGACCCATTTTATGTGGGTCATATTTAAATAAAAATCTTTTAAATAAGATATAGCTTAGTGCAGTAATTAAGAACACAGGGGTTGGAATCAGATAGATCACAGGCTTAGATCCCATCACTGCTATTTATTAGTCCTAGGATACTGAGAAAAATTTTTGACCTCTTTTAGCATGGGACTAATAATTCCTTTTGTAGATATTGTGGTGAATAAATATCACCTAGTTCACTACTACGTGTCACAATGTTAAAATAATTCAGTAAGTGGTAGATACTAGTAATACAAATAATCATAATACTTATGGTAATAAAATGGTTTGGATTTTTTTCTTTATAATATGAGATTATTACATATACTTACATTTCGATCAAGTTAAAACCTTTTGTTTTTGGTCTACTTGGAACAGCTTGAAAGCTGCTGTTACATTAACGTTAAATTAAAAAGTACATAACACAAAAAGTAATACGGAAGAGAAATGAGGAAAAAAGGAGAAAATGTAAACCTAACAGGACCATTATGTGAAGTAAAATAACATACTGAATTTGGTTAGGTTTTGAAGAAGAATTAAATTTAGTTCATTTCATTTTTAGGCAAGAATTATTAACTCTCTTGGTGGCTCAAAGGAGAGCCTACTTTGGCCTCAAGAACAGCTGAATTGACTCATCCCTAATCTCAGCCCTCAGCCTTCTGCTGGTTTGGCATCTCTCGCTTCCTTCCCCAAGGTCTGACCTTTTGCCGTGTTTCCTCTGACTCATTTTTTGGGTTCTGCTCCTGGCTTTCAGCTTCTGCTCTGAGGATTCCTCTCCGAGGTTCACAAGTCCTCTTTCAGGTTAGTTACTAAATTAAATTTCCCCACTGGATTCCTTCCTTAAGTGACGACACTGTATGCCCTGCCATGCCTGAGTTGCATGACTGCTCAGAGGCAGCATTTTTCACCTTCTGCTGCTCCCCTGGGCCCTAAGCCAACTTTGACAAATTTCTTCCAAATGTACTTGGCCATAATCATTTAGGTTTTAGCTATAGGTTTGGTGGCATTGAATCCACAAGACAGTAAAATGCCATGATGCAAATTCATTGTTTTTAGACTCTTGAGGGCCTATTTTTGTATTTAAAATGCTTCTCAATTTTTTTTAAAAAATCTTTTGGCACATTTTGGAAATGCTAATTTGTAGGGAATACTGAGGCACATAGATAAAGCTGTTCCTGGTTCTAGGACACGCTTGGCTATCATGGAGGGACCAAGGGGATGAAATAGCTCAGCCTCCTGTATAAAATTATATATAGTGGCATATTGGTTGGGAAGTTCTATTTTAAAGTCCCCCAGGAAAATGCAGATAATGACACTAGCTGGGTGGGGGAGATGAGGAAAGTATAAACCCTTACACAGTTATTTTCTAGCTTCTTCATTTTTAAAATTTTCTCTTTATTTATTTTATTTATTTTATTTTAGGGGGCGGTGATATTGATTAATGAAGTCCAGTAAGTTTCAGATGTATCATTTAATCATAAGGCATATATATATATATATATATATATATATACACACACACATATTGCATTGTGTTACCTTCTTTATTTTCTATTCGACTAGCAAATGCTTTCTAAAAGGCCCAGCCCACCCTGGAGAAACTGTGCCAAGAATAGAAAGGCAAGAATGAGGATAAGGATGCTGAAGTTTTCATAGGGGGCTGGTGAAGAAAGAGATAAGTCCATTTGAAGACAAGATAGAACATGTTAGAACATGGAAAAAAATTGGAAACAGGGAGAGAGTCAGGAGGCTCCTGAAGGAATCCAGGAATGAGGATTTGGAGTATTGGCTACCGAACTGAAAAGGAATGAATCATTCATTTTCTATTCATATAGGAAAGACTTGAGTGCATATGATAGGCCAGCTGATAGAAATATATTTACTACCTTGGAAATGAAGTTGTATTTATGCCTTTAACCAATTATGTCAGGCCACCATAATTATTAGATGTGACGGGTGTGGGGGGGAAAAGTCAATAATAATCTTCAAGTTACTATTTTAATTAAACATTTTAACTATTATTTATTTAAACTATTTTAATTAATTTTAGTCATTGGAAAAAAGGAGCAAGAAAAAGGTGTAATTTTGTGGGGAGAAATGGAGTGTTGAGTTTTGAATAGCCCGAATTTGAGATATTTGTGCAACATAAAAAAACAGCTATCTGGAAAGTACTTGGGAAGTACTCTGGAGCTCTCAGGAGAGAGCCACAAGAGAGAAACCAGATTTTAGAAGTGAACAATGTAGAGATCTATTCTTCTGGTGGTGGAGGGTGGGGTCCCATGGAAATAACATGCAAAACTGTGAAAAACATTGTGTGCTAGTGTAGTTTTTCTGAGGAAGGGGTCCTCTGTAGTTTCAAGGCATCAGTGTCACAGATAGTAAACTAAGACCTGAAAGACAAATTGGCAGGAGTTACAATTTTTTAAGTAAAAGAGGAGAATAAATTGAAGATAACGTCAAGGTATTTTCCCCGCCTTTGGCAGTAATGCAAGAATGTAAAAGGGAATTGGTTTGGGAAAAGTGATTAGAAATACTAAATTTAAGCTGGGATAGAACTTTGGAAACTAGAGTGTTCCATAAGCAGCAGAGGTTGCAGCCAAAACAACAACAACAACAACAACAACAACAACAACAACAACAACAACAACAATAACAGAGAGAGATGTAGGATGCATGTTTGTTAGGCTTTAGCATCACAATGGTACTTGGGCTCTAAGTGAAAGTTTAGAATAATAAAGGCAGAAGAACATTGCATAAGGCCAAGTTTTGAGCTTGGGCAATACCCAGAGTAAAGAGCCAGGTGAACAGAAGGACTGGGGCACTCTGAGCACCTGACAGAAAATTCAGTCGTGAATTGACTAAAACACATTTCTTGCCAGAGCCTTGCTTGAGGCAGCTGCTGGTTGACAGAAACAGCTCAGGAGACATATTATCATTTTTTCTCTTTAGTTTGCTAGATTGGTACTTGTATTTAAATCCTTTTTCCTCCCTTATCCCTATAACTAAATTTATTTAAAGCACACTATCATCTCATATGTGTGTGTAAATATTTGTATATGTGTATGTGTGATGTAGAGAATATAGGAAAACAGAAATTTATAAAGAAATAAATTGATAAATGATGAGCTGTAATACTTATTCTCATAACCAGTGGATTATTTTGTGCACCCTCTACAATGATTTAAACAACTTTATTGAGGTATTACTTATATGCAATGAATTACACACATTTAAAGCCTACAATTTGGTGATTTTTGACAAACGTGTTATATAAGCACCACAATAATGAGGATCTTTCTGTTATCCTGAAAAATTTCCCTCCGCTGCTTTGCAGCCCGTTCTCCTCTCCACCTCAGTCCTTGGCAACCACTGATCTCCTTTCTTTCACTGCAGCTTAGTTTGTGGTTTTAGAATTTTATATAAATAGAATCATACAATATGTACTCTTTTTTTCTCATTTCTCCTTCCCCCACCTCAACTTAATGTGTTTTCTTTTTATTGCTGTATGGATATACCACAATTTATCTTTTTACCTATTGATTGGGTTTACGTTGCTCCCAGCTATTGGCTATTACAAATATAACAGCTACAAACTTTTTTTTAATAAGTATTTGTGTGGACATATGTTTTCATTAGTCATGGGTAAATGCCTAGTTAGCTTGGTAGTTCTAGGTTATCAGAAAGTGCATGACTATACTAAAATTTTTACATATCCGAGAATAAATGTATTCATTCATTCTTCATTCAGCACATATTTTTGAGCAAGCATGTTTATGCTTTTGTAGCCAAAATTAAATCTTGCATCTCTGCTTTTGAAGAATTTAAGAAATATCAATTTAAAAGTCATTATAAGATAAGCTGGTGTTTTAAGTCACTGGAGAACACAATGACTATCGAATAACTGACCAGTTTGAGAGTGGAGATTGAACACTCTTGGCTCTGTGAAATATAAAAAAATGAGTACAACTTAAATGAAAAATCAAACTGAGATGAAATGAAATATAATATCCTGGACTGGATCCCGAAACAGTAAAAGGACATTAGTGGGAAAATGGGTGGAGTGTATACTGGAATTCTGGGCAATCTTGCAAATTTTCTGTAAATCTAAACTTATTCTAAAATAAAGTTTTTAAAAAAGGTTCATTGAGATATGGGTTTCTGCTCAATAAAATTATAAGCTAAAATAAAAAAGTGAGAAAAACATTTGATGCGTATATGACAAAGACTCTTATTAAATAAAATGCTCTTTTAAGTCAATAATAAAAATACTATCTCCTAAAATTAAAAATGAGCCAAGAACATAAAGATAATGAATAAAATAATTTCTCCAAACAGCTTAGATAAGGAATGAACCCTATTCTCCGGCCGTATGTTTCCACATAGGAGGATTTCAGCTTGGCTAACACGTTGGCCAATTTCCCCATTTCTCACTTCGTTCTACATGGGGAGAACTTACTTATCTGATTTTGAGAATTTGGGAGGAAAAAAATGACACATGCATGGCTCAGCTTTTTCTCTATTTTCTCTTTTCTTTGGATGCACCTCTGCTGCTTATGTTTCAATTTTAGAAGAATCTTGGAATGTTCAATTGTTATCTAGAGTTAAATTCTTTTCTAATCAGCCTAAATATTAAGAAAGCTTTTTTTTGGGTTAATGTGATTCCTGCTTCAATTTTTAGTGATTATTAATGTACTCTGTGTGTGTGTGTGTGTGTGTGTGCGTGTGTGTGTGTGTGTGTGCGTGCGTGTGTGTGCACGCGCATGAGAGAGCGAGAGAAGGAGAGGGGGAGGCAGAGACTGAAGGGATGGTGTGTGTGGGGTAAAGAATGTAATTAATTATACGAAATCCTGACAGCTGATAAACATTTGAAAATATATTAATTCTCTATAGCGATCAAAGCAATGCAACTTAAATCAAGAGAGTACCATATTTTCCTACCAAATTGATGATTCAGAAAATGTTTCAGAAGGAAAGATAGCTAGTATTAAGGAATTTGTAGTAAAACAATCTTTTAAACTGTGAGTAGAAATATAAATTGATACAATTTTTTTCAAAAAAAGATCATCAGTTTGTATTAGTAACAATAATAGGCTTATACTCAGCTTTACTTTTAGGATAAAATCTAAGGTAGTAACCAAAGATTTTTTCACTAAGATCATTAAACAAATATGTTAATCACGGCATTATTTATAGTGGGCAAAAATGGGAAGCAACTTAATTGTCTAATACGAGAATATTGACTACTTATGATTAAAGCCACAAAGACCATTTTTAAAAATTTTATTTTAGCATAAATACCATTTTTTTCAAGAGTGTTGAGTGAATTGGGAAAATGTGTATGATCTAGTATAAATAAGATAAAAGTAAGATATAATACCATGTGTATGATTTAATCCTAATTTTATAAAGAGACTCTATCTACAAGATAGTTTTGTAAAAACCATTTTTATAAAATTGTAAATTTAAAACTTATTTTGTAACAAAACAAAAACGTATTTATAAACATATTTATGAAACAGAATATCAAGTAAGATTATTCTTATTGTCTGGACTTACAGCTGAGGTCCAAAGCTGAGAACAAACGTTACTGTGTACCACTAGAGATGGCTGTCTTTTGGGGAGAACAGTATTTGGGAAGAGAGGCCCAATGAAAGGAGGCCAATGAAAGGAGCATAATCAAGATGCCGGCTGCATGGAAGCCATTTAAAGCCTGTGTGCCATTGTTAATCAGAGAGGCAATGACCAGGAGAATAATCAGTGGGAGGATGCCAGTCTCTCCCAGTTAAATTAGGAGAGGTTTACCCCTTTTATTCTCCCCTTCTTTAAATGAGTTAGTCTTTAAGAGGAAGGTGGTGGTGTGCCAGGAGGCCTCATTTTACAATTACAACTTGTAAGAATCAATCAGTTTCATTGGAGGCAGAGGAATGAGAACTTTGAATTCAATTTAAGATTGAAATTTTTCAAAATGAAAGGCCAGAACCTTAAATATCAAAATGAGACTATCCTAATAATTGAAAGTTTATGTGTGTGTGTGTTAGTGTGTGTGTGTGGTTTATTGAGGAGTCTTAACCCATTGGACTGTACACATGAATTGGTTTTATTTTTTTTTCAGCTATGGTATGTCAAACTCTAGCTTCCCATCTCTCTTCATTTTTGCAACTCTTATTGATGTGTTGGCCAGATTCTATGTGTAAATTTGTTTTTAAAAAATGCAATTGTGTTTGTATTTTGTACAAGTATGAATGAGCAAAACGGGCTAGAAGAATACCCACTAAAAATTAATGATAGTTATCTTCTGGTAGAGGAACACTTATGCACTTTATGCCACATATTTAGTCTTTCCTGTATTTTCAAAAACAAATATATGTAATTTATAATTTCACAATAATATATATTATACGAATATCTGTTTTGAAAAATTGTATTTGAAGATGACATTTGTTGTGCTGTTTGAGTTACATTTTATAAGTTTCCACATACTACTGTCATTCTTAAAAGATTAACAGGAAAATGTTTCTCCAGATAAACCTGAGATTTCTTTTGTCAGCTAAAAATATCAGGGCTCTTCTGTTTTATTTACCAAAGACAAGCTAAATTTATTGCTCAACTGTCACTGCCATTGATTTTGCTCTCATCAGACCTCATTTGGAATGCCTCAGCTGTCTTCTAACTATTTTCTGCTCTAGACTTTTCTACCCTCAACACTGCCTTCTGAGGATGTTTCTGGAATGCAAATCTGGCTGTGGTTATTTTCCTGTTTAAAATTCTTCAGTAGCTTCCTGTGTGATAAAACCAAACTCTGGCACACGCGGCCCTCCCCCAAATAAGACTGTGCCTAAAATGCTTTCCCTAATGTATTGCTTCTTTCATATTTGCATCTTATTCTTTAGCTTTATTAAATTACTTGTAATTTTCCTATAGTGCTATGGTATTTCTTTCATGCTTTTATTTTGTTTCTCATGTCTTTTGCTCTTCCCTCTTTCATTCTTGATACTGTCCTTTTCTTTGGAGAGAACTTTTTTATTTCTTAATGAGCCCAGTTTTATGTAGGAGAGTAATCTGTTCCTTTCTTGTGTTCCCAGAACCACGAGCACAGAACCATGAGCACAGAACTATAATTTTTTGGTTATTTTTGTCTTCCCTATAAATACTGGGAAATACTCAAAGGCCAGAACCATATTTTTCTCAACTAGCTAAGGGCTTGTTATATAATGCATGTTTAATACTGATACGTGTATAAGATAAGAACTTTACATACATTGTTTTTTTAAATTCCCTGTGATACATCTATGAGGTGGATGTTATTATAAAGAAATTGAAGTTTAGAGATATTATTATTTATTGCGTGAGCTAAGTGAAGCAAGGGGTAGTAATAGTTAAGATAGGCTAGGATATGCTGCAGTAATAAAATACCCCAAAATTTCAGTGGCTTCTTAAATTAAGCACAACTTACTTTGTTTCTTATTCATACTACTTATTCATTGTGAGTTGGATGCCATTATGCTACACTTGAATTACACTCTGAGATTGGTTTGACAGAATAGCTTTTATCTGGAAGACTGGCAGTTATCATAGCAGAAGGAAAAGGGACATAAATTCACATGATAGCTTTTGAACTTCTGTCAATGTTTTATTGACCAAGCAAGTCACATGACCCCCCTAAGTACAAAAAGATGGGTGTCTATAATGATGCCACCTATAGTGATGGCATCACAGAAAGGAAAAGTGAAATACTTGGCAGACTTTAACATAATCTACCACAGGGAACCTAATTGTTTTGTTTACCACTGCCTGTTTAGTGCCTAATTATTATGCCTGGTACATTGCAGGTCTCAATATTTGATGATTGAATGATTGAGTGTCATGAAGCTAATAGGTGTGCCAGAACTATGGTTTGACTAGTCTAAATTCAGAGCCCATTCTGAATGACTTCGCTATTTGTATTACTTAGTCTCAGATGCTTACTAATATGCCTTTCTCTAATACCTCTTTGCTCATGCTCTCTTGTATTTGCTTTGTTTTTAATTATTCTGTAAATAGCAGGGAAATATTTGCTGTGATAATTAAAGAAGTTAGAGAGAAAATGACCCCAGAGCCAGAATGAAGTCAAGAATGTATAGTTTCAGAGAAATTGGGTTAAGAAAAAAAAAAATTCAGAAGGATAAGAACAAGGGCAATATCAAACATAGCAAGGCATTGATTAGGAAAAAGGACTTGGTTAGAAAAGGTCTTTGTTGTCAGATGCTTCAGTGGATCCCGGGGCAAAAAGGTGATTATTTACAGATTTGATCAGACTTTAAAAGATAGAAATGAGAGTGACAGTATTTATCTTTTAGGACATTCTGAGGCTGGGATCTGGGGTGGAAGTGAGGTCCAGATCCCATATTTGCAGTGTAGAGAGCTTCTCTCTCTGCAGTATATTCAAGTGGGCTAGTTCTCCATTTTCTCAGACACACAAAAGGAAGTATCTTTAAAAAGAAAGAAAGGATCATATCTTTGAATAATCATATTAACATCCTTGAATGACTGGTACCAGTCTTAATAATTCATTACAGATATAAAAGCAGAGCTTCAGATGTAAGTTAGGATAGGCACTTTTTGAAATTCTAGCACTTTTATTTATTTATGGTTAAAATAAGATGAAATCATCGAATCATTGCTTTCTCACATAGGAGATTGGATTGCATGTGGTCAGAAATGTGTTTTAGTACAGGGGATTCAGTGGGGGCAATGAGAACTACCTTAACAGAAGATCTAGAGGTAGAATAAGAATACAGGTTTCTTAAGGTGGATCTGGATTGTTTTTAAAATATTTTTAAGTTCTTTGATTTAGCTTTTAATTCAGCTTCTACTCCCTGATAGCTGTGAGACCATGGGAAATAGAATTAATCTCTTTGATTCCTACTTTCTTCATCTGCAAAGTGAGGATAATATTTGATGTTTTAGTATAATAAATAATAATGCATGTGGAATATTGACAATCAGTGGTGTAGCTCTGATGATGTACTAATTGAGGTAATTACAGTGATAATTACTCCCTCATCTACTTTTAGCTTTGAGGAAAGAGCAGGATAAGTGAGGTTAGAAAGACAGAAGTTGATCAGCACTGTTTTACTTTTAGATACTTCCTTATATCCTTGTAAAATAAATCAGGGTTAACAGTGATGCATGGAGGTCCCCAGCAAGAGAAATTTCTTTCCCCAGAGTCTGAGAATCCATTCAGCTACTTGAAATCATAATCAAGAATTTCAGGTATCCTGACCATAATTTGCAAACCCTACAGCTTGTGCAAATCTATTGAGCAGAGATGAGTGTAGAGCTTGGAACAGAGGACTTGTTCTCTAATGATGACTCCAAGTTGACCACAGCCTGGTCAGGCACAGGGAACACAGCTCGTGCTGTCCCTGGAAAACATAAAGTGGTGTGTTATTTATAAACAGCAGGCTTTTTATTTTTGCTTGAGTTTGTAGGAGAGTAATTGCCATAACAACAGTTATCCCTTCCAGTGCAGATAAGCACAGGATACCCCTTGGTGTAGAAAGATTGAAGGTTTGGGAAGTTCTAATCCTGTTATGATTTATTTAAAAAAAAAAACCTCTTTAATTTTAAAGCAATTTAACAGTTTTTTTTTCTCAATTTCCTGAAAAGTAGCATAGATTCTGTATAATCATTCTTGAGGCTGGTAGGTACCTCCTAAAGAAATCTACTTTCTCCAGTCCTGGTCTTTAGTCAGATACTAGTTCTACGTTTAATGAAAATTAACTGAAAAAAAAAAACCAAAAACAACTGCTTTATTCAGTTATCTTCAACAAGTGGTATTGGTCCCACTTGTACCTTAAACTTATCTTGTCTGTAGTTTTCCCTAATCTAGTTCTTCTGAATTCCCTATTTTGGTTAAAGTTGCCCATTTCCCTTTCTAAAAACAAGCTCAAAATTGAATGTCAGTTTATATTCCTATCTCACAACCTAAAATTGTCGATCTCCTGCCAATTTTGCCTTCCTAGTATAGTGGTTCTCATTCCTGGCGTGCATGAGAGTCACCTGTAGAGCCTTTAAAACCCACTACTCTTGAAACCTATTCCTGGATAGGTTGGGATATAAGTATCTGTATTTTGTATTGTGAAAGTTTCATAGATATTGAAGAATAAATACAATATAAAAGAATAAATACAAAAATAAGGTATAAACATAATAAATGACTCTGTTTAGCTACCACCCAGTTCAAAACACAGAGCCTTGCCAATAGACATGATGTCTTGTGTAAAACAGTCCCTTGCCTTTATCCAGGGTTCAGTTATCTGCGTTCAGTCATGGTCTAAAAATATTAAATTGAAAATTCCAGAAATAAACAATTCATAAGTGGTAAATTACGTGCTGTCCTGAGTAATGCGATAAAATCTTGAGCTGTCCTGCTTTGTCTCACATGGGACAGGAATCATCCCTTTGTTCAGCGTATCCATGCTGTATACATGACAAGACTTTTAGGCACTTAGTAGCCATCTCAGTTATTAGATCGACTGACATCTTATTGCTATATTTGTGTTCAAGTAACCCTTATTTTACTTAATAATGGCCCCAAAGCACAAGTTTAGTGATGCTGGCCATTTGGATATGCCAAAGAGAAGCTGAAGTTTTTTCTCTAAGTGAAAAGGTGAAAATTCTTGATTTGATAAGGAAAGAAAATTGTATGCTGAGGTTGTTAACATCTAAGAATGAATCTTCTATCAGAGAAATTGTGAAGAAAAAAGAAATTGTGCTAGTTTGCTGTAAAAGAGAGAAACAGTGTTCATATAACTTATGTTTATTTTATTATTAGTTGTTGTTAATCTCCTACTGTACCTAATTTATAATTACAATTTATTGTAGGTATGTATGTATATATAGAGTTCAGTACTATCCATGGTTTCAGGCATCAATGGGAAGTCTTAAAACATATCCCCCAAAGACAAGAGGGGATGACTGTGTTCCTGGTCTATCATTTTCTTCTCCCTGTCTTCAAGAGTAATTTCTATATTGAGTATTATATTTATCTTTTGACTTAATTATAGTTTTATTATAGATATGTGCCTTCAAAAACAATAGTTAAATTTATTTTGTGTGACTTTATGTAAACATCATACTATCTGTTTGCTTGTCTTTTTTATTTTCTTTTGTGGTCTTTTTTATAATCTGTTTGCTTGTCTTTTTTATTTTCCTTTGTGGTTTTGATACTCAGTCATGCTGGTGCCTAAAGCTGTGGCTCATTTATTTAGTGTAGTATTGCATTTATGACTGTAGCCTAATTTATTCACTCTCCCATGGATAGTTATTTAGATTCTTTTTTTTTGGCCAGGTGCACCACTTAAACAGCTTCTCTAGGACATGTATCTGGAAGTGGAATTGCTGGGTCATACCTTTATATTTATTTTTTCAAGTTGCAAGATAATATCAAGACTTTTTTCCATAGTGGTTATATCAATTTACTCCCACAGTCATGCATGAGAATTTGTGTTCTATATTATCTCTGTCTTCATTTGTTAATGCCCAAGTTTTATTTTCATACTGGAGGATATAAAGTAGTATCTCATAGTGATTTAATTTGCATTTTCCTGATAACTAATGAGGCTGAGCATCTTTTCTTATGTACATCTACCATTCTCAATTCCTCTTCTGTAGAATTCATATTCCTCTCTTTTACAATGCATCTGCATTTAAAACATTCCACAGGTAATTCAGCTGAGGGCGAGAGAAAATGCCCTTGTGTCTCTCCCTTTTGACCCTTCTTCATTGTTCCAACTGTGTCTGTACTTATTCAGGCCCCTATCACCTTAGCATATGTCATCACTATGCAGTATTCTTCTCACTGGTCTCTGAGCCTTCAGCTTCCCCACCATCAATTCATCTGACCAGGTTCTCCTTCCTGGACCCCAGTTTTGACTGATTATCTAACTCCCTTGTAAAATAATGTTGATGGCTCTCCAGTGCCTTCCAATAAAGTCTGAACTTCTTGTGCCTTTTTGATTAATACTGACTTATCTCTAATGTAGAGTCCCTGTAGGGGACTCATCACATACCTTTTACTTCTCTTGATCCTAATATTTTGTTAATCTAAATATGAGTACCACAATTTCTTCCTTTTATGCCTGGTCACCCATGAGCTCCACTGTTGTTACATTTTTTAATTATTTGTATTTCTCTTATTCTACTTACCACTTTCTGTATGGTGTTACAGTTGTCTTTGCTAGGCAGTGAGTTTATGAAAGTATAATCCTTCATTTTCTCTACCTCCATCTCAGTGTCTTTTATATACTAGGTGATGGTAATTTTTTTGTAAATGAATGAAATTGTAGAATAGAAATAGAACCTAAGTCTCAAGATTTAGTCTTCTTCTTCTTCTTCTTTTTTTTTTGTTAAACCAGTCAACTCCTTCAGGCCAAGAACTAAGTCTTCTGAGTTTGTGTGTGTGTGTGTGTGCTTGTGTGTGTGCGTGTGTGTGTGAGTGCACATATGCGTGTGCTTTTTTCTAATTAGATTATTTTTTACATGCTTGGTATGAAGATAAACAATGGCCATGGGCTTTATTGTTGGTGTTGTTTAAGCAAACATGTTTAAAATTACACACAATAAACTGTACCCTTAAGGCCAAAGATACTTTGAAAAAGATTCTTAATAATGAGAAATAGTAAATATTTTATGTGAGTTGGCTTAAAGAAAGCAGTTTAAATTTATTAGGAATTAAATTTGGTGATTAAATTTTTTAAGTAAACCGAGCAGTACTACTTATAAAAATATCGACAGTTCACTGCATGCAAAAAATATTAAAGGATTAATTGTACAGAAATGTAAAAGAATAATACTGAATTTCTTTTGCAAGTTATAAATTGTCTCTAAAGTCATTTCTACATGAATGTTACAAAAATATTTTTAAAGGTGACATCATTGACATATATATATATACTCTCCAACAAAAATACTCCAGTTTATATCCAATTCATACACCAATACATTCTCTTATTTAAAACCATTCTTGTCATTTGCCAAACTCATTTTACAGGAAACTCTCTTGGTAGATTTCATGCTATTGATCCTGAATGTGACTTTGTTGCTGCTTTCTCAGGTTTCTGAGTTGGTCTGGTGCATGCAGGCAATAAGGAGAACCAACTTTCAGAAGCCCAGTTGAGTCAGGCTCTTTAGTGATACCTCAGATCATTAGAGTGGTTACTTTGGGTGATACCAAAGGTTCATTAAACTCAATCTATCTCTCATTGTGATGGTAGAAGAATATAATTATTTTCTGTAATGAAAATCCGCCAATATCATTTAGATCAGTAGTAGACCTGATTGGCTGGTGACCCCAAAGCATTTCTTTTCCCTTTTCCCTTTTATCTCTTGTCCCTTTATACTAGAAGTTAAAAGGCCCTGTTACCTGACCCTGTTCTGGCCAAAAAGACTTAAGTTAAGACCATTGAGGACCTTCTGAGAAAGATAAGTTGCTTCTGAGCGAAAGGGACAGGCATATGAAGAAAATTCTTGGTGTTGTCCCTTCCCTTTCCTTCTTTCTTGAGATACTGGTGAGATAATACTATATATGGAACTGTAGAGTCATCCTGTGACTACAGGGCAAAAAGCCAGCACACCAAGGTGGTGGAACACAAGATGGATAAAGGCTGGTTTATGATGATGCTGTTAAGCAATGGAATTAACCCTGGAAATGCCTCCTCCACATATGGGTATGAGTAAACAATAAATGTCTTATTTTTACTGTTCATTGGATTTCCTGTTATTGGAATCTGAATATATCCTGATTTATAGAGTCACATGTTGAAAGAGTATTCTAACTGTAATTGTATCTATAATCTTCTTGAAAATATTTTTCTTTCGTTCTCTCTCTCTCTCCCCCACTTCTCTCCATTTCCTTCTTTCCTTTCTTCCTTCCTTCTTCCTTCCTTCCTTCTTTGTGAAATTTTTGTTACCTATTCTGAAGTGAGCTCTTCCTTAGTTTTCTTTTCCTGAGATTTTATAACAACTTCTTATTCATTCCCTTTGTATACTACAGCTTTCTGGAACTGGTTGTGAATACTCTACAGTGATGATATTATCATCTTTATGGAAATCTGACATTAAAATTTCATCATATTTTACATCTGGATTACCATAAAATATTCTGTACTCATCTCCATGGAAGAATATCTGTTTTATAGAGGAACCGCTAATTTTGCCACTTGAGGGAGTTTTAAAAAACTCTTCATATATAGGACAACTTTCTCAAAGTCCACATTTCCTAAAAATTGATGAGACTTCCTACTTTGGAAAGGTTACCTTATAGGAGCTAGGTATATCTATAAATCCTTGTGATGTTTCCTTGCAAAATAACCTTAGCAGTATAAGTTACTTTTTTTTGTCCATGCTTCCTGACTTCATGATGGAGTTTCATGGAATCATTGAACTTGAACTACAGAAATATAATGAATATGGGGCTCTTTATTCTAGAGCAGGATTAGGCAGACTTCTTCTGTAAAGGTCTAGATAGTAAAAAATTTAGGCTTTGCAGACCACTTATGGTCACTGTTGCATATTTTCCTTTGTTTTTATTTTTGTAACCTTTTCAATATGTAAAGGCTATTTTTAGCTCATGGGTCACAAACACAAGGTGTAGATTGAGTTCTGTCCCTAAGTATAGTTTACCAATCTTTGTTCTAGAAGGTTATTCTGGAATGTAAGATTAAGAAGCTTCTAGTACCCCTAGAATAGAGGTAGAACAGTTGAGAGTACTTAACATAAAAGTCAAGAGGGAGAGAGGGAGGGAGTGGAGAAGGGAGGAGTAGAAAATATTCTAGTATTCTAGCATTTATCTGTATGTAATAAGTGTGAAGGTAACTTTTGGTTTCAGCTGGAAACGTGAGACCTGGAAAGAATGTCACTCTCACCCTTACAATAAAAATAAAGCTTGACAAGCTACACATTATACTTTTTTCTTTCTTTTTTATTCAGACTTATTTTCCTGGCTTTGCACAATAGTTATTTTGTTTGGCCTTGGAAGTCCCCAAATAAACTCAGGTATATATATTTTGGAGTGGGTTATTTCTACCGAGAAATAATTTTGCCATTTGTGGTTTCTTTCTGAAGGCTTTATTTTCATATGGCAACACTGTTTCACTTATTGTAGTAACCAATAACCTCTTTGAAAGTGCTGAAAGTCAAATTCAGAAGTGGTGGAAAGGTATGGCTTCTTCGATCAGTGATTTTCAATAAGGAATAAAGAATGAAGGTAGTAATAAATATGAAAATTTCATGTGGTACTTTTAAAGATCTAATTGTGTATATTTCTGGCTAAAGTTATTAGGTGGGTTTAAATACTATAGTCAATTGATTAGAAAATTATAGTAGGAATTAGTGCTCCTCAATAGTATTCCAGTTCTAGTCCTTCTGATCACAGGTAGTATGGCCTTCTCTGCTTCATCCTTGAAGTTACACATAACATTGTAACTTTCTGTGATGAGTGAAAATGAGCAAAAGCGAGCAATGTCACCTGGACTTGAGTACATTTACATGAATGAAAAATAAACTTGTATCATATTAACCAATTAGACATTTGGGATCATTTGTTCCTGTTGCATAATCTAGCCTGTCCTTACTGATACAAAGATATACATCATTGTAAATATTTATAAATTGGTGAAAACATATAAGTATATATAATAAGTAATATATAAGTAATAAGTATATTTAATTATAGAAGTGGGTTTCAACCAGGTTTTAACTATAAAAATATTTCCTCATATATAGACTTAGAGAGATTCCCAATATATAAAGAAGCAAGTTGTGCAACTACTTTGTTAGAAGCCGAAGCTGGATTAACCCCTCTAGCCAGCCTTCGCATCTCTCCCCTCACCAGACTGTGGCCTCTGAGATCTTTGGGTCCCATTTGTAGAATTCCTAAATTTTAATAAAGGTCAATTTACAAACCAAAACTACGAGAAGATAGATTTTAGCTCAATAAAAAGAAGTAGTTTTTTTTTTTTTGTCAAATATCTGAAGATAGAATGGATGACTAAAATAGTGAGCTGTCACCGTAGGAAGTGTTAAAGCATTGATTAGTTATAACAGGCAGGTATGTGGTAGAAAGCATCCTGTCAACGGGTGGTCATTTCCAGCCCCGGAGTTTATGATTCTCAGGCCTCTTCCAATGGATAACCTCCTCTATTATTCTTTATCTCTTTCTCTCTCTTATTCTTATTCATCTATTTTATCAGTTTTTTAAATTATACTAAAAGCCTCTCCCTCTCTGTCTCCAGTAGTATGCTGCAGCCAGCTTGTACTAGGCCAAGAGAACCAGATTGTAGAATTTCAGGAATTTTTAGAGCCAGTAGTTAAACATAGACACAGACATTATTAAAAATTAAATGATGTAAACTTATAATTAAATAAATTTTAAAACAAAGTAGTAATACTCAAAACTCATCACTTCCTAATGACTTTGCTACATTTTACTATTATGTATGCTCTTGAAGTTATTTACATCCACCGTATCTGCATGGTGGAAAGGTACAGTGTGTGCTACCGAACATCTCTTCCAACTTTGCTGTCTGCGATGTCTCATTGGTAGCTTGAAATCAGCCATGGTGGGAGTATTTATACCACAGATATCATCAAATTACTACAAATCAGAGCCTTTCTGTGGAAAATTGCTTGTTAAACATTTACTAGCATACCACTGTGTCCACTATACCTCCTTCTGACTCTAAGATACAGACTTTGTTACGTTCACTGTTGTTGGTGCTTAATAAATATTTATTTACTAAATGAATTAATAACTGACTAATAACGGGGCCAGCATGGATTTTAAAAGAAGCCAGATGGGAGAAACCAGGGAGCATGAGTGGGAAGATTTGGATGAGATCGAGTCTGCTTTCTGTTCTTTTTGCCATGCCTGCCTCAGCTGTTTTACAAAGGTAGTAAATAGGAAATGGCATCTAACACCATTCAATTTGCAAACGGGAATTATCCCCGCACCAAATCCTCCAGAGAGCTTCCCAATGCAATTGGTGAGCCATTTTCAAGTTTCTGAAAAAAGTTTGACATCTTTCTTCCATTGTTGTGTTTAATAAAAATATTTGTAAGCAGGAGTTCTGATTTTGGGGCAAAGAGATAAGATCTTAACTCAGAAAAACAATGTAAAGAATCATTAATTGGATTTTAAAAGAATGATTTTCTTGAGACATTAAATATCTTGATTTTTAAAAAATGAGTAGTTATACATTTATTTTAACCTCTTATAAGTATAGTTGGTTTGTCTTTAGAATTTTTCACTATTATAATAAGCATTAACAATACTAAAAAACTAAACGAAGCGACAGATTGATGATGTAGCCTGGGAAAATAAAAATAAGAGTAAAAAAATTTTCCAGCAAATTTGAGCTATATAAGGGCATGAACCACCACTTATATTGTTTTAAATAGATACCTTAGAAGTACTCATTACTTACCAGCCCTGCATTGGGTAGTGGATGAATTAGACAAACTTCCCATCTCCAAGGACAGATGAAGTGGCTAGCTTTATTCCTTGCACATGTATTATTCATCTCTGTACTTTTAGTTCTAGCACAGAGCTCCCCATAAAGCACTCGATATCTGCTTGTTGAATTGAATTGAATGTTTGTTGCAAGAGTGAAACACTAAGATTTTAGAATCACTAAGTTAAGTCTACTAGTTTTTACATGTTAATTTTGTTTAGACTTCTCAGAAGTTTTGTAAGTGGAAGAAAACACAGGCATAAGATCTCCTGAATTTGCTGGAATGCAAATTATTTAATAATATTCAAAAAATAGCATTGCATTTAGAGTTTATAGTGTTAAACATTTCTATTTATTTTAACACTTAGTATAGTAGAAATAGCAGGAGTCTGGGGGCAAAGTATTTACCATCTTTGAACCTTTCGTTTTTGACCTGAGGGCCAAGGAAAGGGTCACACATGATCTAAAGTCACAAATGACCTTAAGGAATGCCTTGAATGACTTTGAATGGTATGCAAAATGAAGTATGGATGTTTGAGAATATATATTTTTGCTTGGAGAGGATCCAAACTCCAATAGATTCTTAGGAGTTTATAGTCCCTCCATGCCCCAAGTTTAATTTCTGGTCTAAATTATCTCTAGAGTTTATTTTACTTTAAAAAAAATAGTCTTTAGTGTAATATGCAAAAATTTTATTCAGTAGATTAAAATTAGAAAATAAACCTTTCAGCTTGTTATTGTACTAGAGAAATCCCATTTGGGGTTATTCTCTGTTTCCCACCTTAATCGAATAATTAAACCATCAAGCAGCTAATGAATAAACATTTATTGATAACCATTATATATTCTGAACTATTATAACAAAGGGGAATAGTGAAGGGTATACCAATATCTTTCTTTAAAAAACCAATTATCTAATTAGGAAGACTAAATTGACCTAATCTTTAATTTCATTGTAGTCATGGAGATGAATCCTCCACCATGGAAAATTAGAGGGAAGCTATATTTAAAACTGTACTGGCTATAAGTGAGACAGATTATTAATTCTGGCTGATGTATTAAAGAAATATTTTTAAGGTGTTGTGTTAATCTATTCATATAAGACACATTTATTGAGCATTGACTATATGCCAGGCACAAAAATATACTAATAAATAATATATGGTCTTTCAACATTAAGGACTATTGTAATATAGGAAATACACACAGAAACAAATAATTATAGTTGTGATCCAGGATTTTAATTCAGAAATGATAAAAGTGCATGGGAAAACAGAAAAGTTACTCTAAGTTGATCCATAAGGTGGCTCTCAGTGGTCTCAAGTCTAATTGAGTGGTGCAATAAATAAACAGCTCAAACATAGGACAAAATATCTTGTACTAAAATTAGCAATGAAATGCCATACAGCTTCTGAGGAGGGAGAGGAAAGGAATATGAGGGAACAATAAAAAGAGGCTTTGTGAAAGGTATGGAATTTGATAATAGTGGGGATGAGCAGAGAGGGAGCAGCAGGAGCAATGACATTGGCTATGGGCATATGTGTGACACGTTCCATCATCTAGTTTACCTGGAGCACTGGATATATGTAAAGGAGCATCAGGAACGAAGGTTAGAAAAAGAAACTAAGAGTCATGGGAGGATTCCAAACTTTATCTTTGAGTTAGTGAGGAAATGATTATGTACAAGGGGAAAATAAATAGATTTATGCTCTCTGGAGCTTAACATGGAATGAATTAAAATGGGGAGAGGGCCAAAGAAAGATACCTGCTCTAGAAATAGACTGATGAGAAGTAATGAGAGGCTAGTGCAATAAGAACAAAGGGGGAGGGAACAGGTTTCTGTGCCACTGCAGAGGTAGAAGCAGGAGGATATGACAGCTGCTGAGGTGTGGGACTGAGCAAAGGCACAGGCAAAGATGAGTCTTGGATTTGGCACCTGAGTCACTGGGAGGAGGCTGTTGCTCTTGGCAGAAATAAGAAATTTAGAAGGATGAATTGTTTGAGGAAGGAAAGAAGATAATAGATTTAATTCTTATTGAAGTCAATGCACTGGAATCAGTCATGTAAACCTTGAGAGCATGGAATATGGGCTGGATTTTGAAGGACAAAATTGGATTTGGGTAAATGTGAAGTGAAGGTTTGGACATTCCAGGCACAAGGAGCAGCAAACGTGAATGCTCATGAGTGTGAATATTTAGGCAAACCATAACAAGGAATATGATTTAATTCAACAAATATTTATTGAGTTTTACTGGCTTGTAGGTTCTATAAAGTCAGGGGTCAAGATCATCTGACTTGTTATTCTAAGCTTAGCACAGTGCCTAGCACTTGGTATGTGCTCAGTAAGTATTTGCTGAATAAATCAATGAAGACCCACTCCATGTCAAGCTTTGTGTAAAATACTGAGAATAGAGGCAGAGAAGAATAAATCTGTGCTCTCAAAGAGCTCATAGTCAAAAGATATATGGATATGTGTATGTATGTGTATGCAATATAATAATGTATTACATGGTAATAGAGTTACATTCAAAATACAGGAGGTACATCCAAGAAGGCCTCACAGAAGAGACATTGACATAATCAGAAAATGGATGGCGTCTTAAAAGGTACATGGAAGCTTGTGCCAGACAGAAAAGGAAGTGGAGGAAAGGATTCTAGACAGAGGACATTATACATACATAGGCATGGATGTTTGAAGAGACATAATTGTTGGGAGAAATGATTAGATTCCTAGGATGTATATGGATAACAGAGAGGAGAAAAATGAGACTGGAGATTTATATGGAAGACATTTCTTAAAAGACCTTATTTGTCATGGTAAGGAATTATAGATTTATTCTGAAGTTCCTGGAGTACACTGAGGGATTGTGAAGAGAAGAGGTGATGACAGAGTTATATTGTTAGGCACAGTTGCCAGCAAGTGTGAGGCTTAGAAGGCTCAGCTTCCTACACACTAGAAACATACTCAGACCTCTTAGGAAGGTGCCAGGAAGATCCCTAAGCATAATAATTTTAAAAGATTCATTTGCTGGCTTCTCCATTATTTGGCTTCACTCTTTGGAGGCTAGATACTCTAATTTCTGTTTGGGAAACTTTACTCTTTCTTCCCCACGAGGTAAAGCTATTAAGAGAGCCCATGAAATTTCCCATTACTAAAGTATCCGGTGACCATGAGAAGCACCTCATATTAGTTTAAAAAGATGATCTATTTTAGTTTAGTTTTTCTACTTCCTAGATATCTGACTTGGGATATGTTCATTGGTATATCTAAACTTGAGTTTCTTCATCTAAAAAATAAGGCTGAGATTTCATAAGATACTTGCATATAATCACTTTTTAAAAAATCAGTAGATGTAGAAAGACAGGATATATTTTTTCTAAGTCTGCTTTTCCCCCCTACATATGCAAATCAGAAGTTTTGTACTCAAACACATCATTCTTTCATTGTTTAAAAGGATAATGATATATTTTTTGAAACTGTAACTTAAAACTTCCTTTCAGTTAAATATAATTATTCTAAAAATGGCATATCTCTACATATGCTTGCTTGGTGAAATTAAATATTACTTTCCTGTTTCTAGAATGTGACATAAGTGGGAATAAGACAATCATAGACAATTCTGGTAGCAAAGTTGCCATATAAGGTTAGTATGATTGGATGGCTTAGTTAGCTATATATATATTTTTAGTTTCAGGTAGATAAGTTTATTTTTTTCTGGCTTTTACTTTATATTTGATCTTGAGAGAAACAAAGTACTATCTGACTACATTTATCTCAAACATTTCTTATCCACTTGTCTTCAATATGTAATTGTAATATTTGGTACATCTGAAGTGCCTGGTGTTCATAAATTGCTTTACAAATATGGACTTAAAGCCTTGTGGGCAGGGCAGCAAAAGCAATCAATAGCATAAGAGCATTAATTGGATATTAATGATTGTACTGGTGCTGTGGGAGGTGCAGTAGGGGATACCAAAATTGAGAGTTTTCTACGCTTTCAGGTAGCCTACAATTTAACCAAATGGTCCAAAGACGAATACTTTTTTGAAGAAGAATTAAAGGAGTGCACTTGGGAGTATGATATTGTCTTGATGATGGGCCTAACTCTATTGAAGAATTGTGCTCTTAGAGCTAGAATCTTAGAGGCTATTGTGTTCTCCTAGACAAATGGAAACTTTCCACTTAAACTAGTTTACTCATTACTATTAACCTGGCAGCCAAAAACGCTTTGGAAACTCATTTTGTGTTGGATTTGAAATTTTAAAAAATGTAAAGAAAACAAAACAAAAACTAATTCCATTTTTTTTGTAATTTCTTTTATTATGGGAGTTTTGTTTCAAGACTGGTTGGTGACCAAACCCAAAAGACTACTTTAATATGTAGTTTATCCCTGCACCCCCATCCCAACCACATTACTTGAAAGAGAAGCAACTAAAAATGGGAGATGAAAAGAAGCAGGAGGAGGACACAGGACATTCTCTTCTGCTTCTTGGCTCAAGAGTAGGATGATGTGAGCTGTTGGACAGTTTTCCAGAAATCATAAGCAAAAGAATAGACCAGTTGTTTTTATTATAGAATTACTAAGAAATTCTAAGGTGAAAGTGATTTGTAAAGCAGCTCTTATTAGAAATAGCTTTGTTGAAGTTTGCATAACTTTTGTAGTTTGCCAACTGAAGTAGTAACCATAAGCCTAGACAGTTCCACCTGCTGAAGTTGCAACTGCAGTGGAGGATTCTGCCCAACCCCATCTGTCTAAGGCGTCTCCACCTATCATTTCTGTGCTCTGAGTTTTTATGACATGACATTGTTTTTAATTAGTTTTGCAGACAATTTCTCCTTCTGTCAATTATATCTCAGTATCTAACATCCAACATAACATCTTCTGCAGTTTTCAGAAGTGAGCTTATGTGACATACTTATTTCCACATTTGTAAATAATTGTAAATGATTTGTCGAGGAATATATGTCCTTCATAGTATAAATGTAACACATTTTTCTTTTTTCAAGTCTAACTCGTTAACCTTGCCATGTGAGTCCCCTGTTAGTCTCTCTTCACAACACCTTGGATAGATTCCATAGCTTTTTAGTCATTTTCTTAGTTAAGAAAATGGTTTAAAACTTAGTTAAGAAAATGATTTAAAACTTCATTTTTGTATCTGAATCAAGGTTCTCTCCTCCTCTATTGTAGGATAGAGTTGTAACCCTGACTTTATTGTAAGGGGTGGGGGCGTGATTTACCCTAGAGATAACTTCTCCGCCTTATTCTTCCAGGTTAAGCTCTTTTTGTTTGGGGAGAGGTGGGCAGAATGAAGGAATAAGGAGCAGAGGTCTTGTAATGTAACTGGTTATATTGGTGATGTTGGAAATGACGTCTGCACTTAACTGTAGTCTGTCCTGGCTCTTGTTGATCCTGGTGGCCTCTGTCAATGTGGGAGGATGTCCACACAGGTGCTGTGCATGGTTTTTGTTGGATAGTGGTCAGCTTTCTGCCTGCTCCTTTTATGCCCAAGGACCCCTTCATATTGGGGAAGTCAAATCTTTCTTAAGTTCTGCATCTCCCCTCTCTGGATGGATGTCCCATCATAAGAATTCATGAGACCCTTCAGGGATTATGAGCCATTAAATATTTTTAACCAGGAGAGGAATAAAATTAAGATTTTGTTTAAAAACTATTATTTTGTCAATAATGGGTTCTTCTCTTAGCCTCCCTCCTTACTGATTGTCTCTCAATCAATGTCAGATTATAACAGAATGGATATCTCTAAAGTGTGGAACTTGGTGAGTTACCATGCTTTTTATGCAGTTCTTAGTAGCCTATATGTGAGTGACACAACTGGGTTTACTGTCTCTTCTTTATTGTTATTTCTACCTTTATGTAATTGTAGCACATAGAGAACTTAGAAAGATATAGTATCAAGAAAAGTCTAAAAAGTGGAACCTCTTTAGCATAATAGCATCATTCAGTATCAAGTCCTTAGCATTGATCATCAGGACACTCAGTTTGGTCAGTATGCTAAGAGTTGAATCAGCTCAGGGGGACAACTTCATCATAATTAAATGTATTAATCAATTTTGTGAATTCACTATTTTTTAAATCAATCATGAGGTATAAATTTGAAATAGTAAATGGATCCACTTTAATATACAGTGTGATGAATTTTGACAAATGTATACAACCTTGAAACATCAACGACAATCAACATGTAGAGCTTTCCATGATCTCTAAGGTTCCCTTGCGCCAAGTTCTGGTCACTTCCTATGCCTCACTCAGCCTCAGGCAATCACTGATATGCTTTCTCTCACTATAGATTAAATTCTCTTTCTAAAGCTTCCTATAAATGGAATCATATGTTACACACTCTTCTGTGGTGGCTTCTCTTGTTCAGCAAAATAGTTCTCAGATTCACTCATGTTCTTTCACATATCAGTAGTTCATTTTTGTTGCTGACAATATTTTATTGTATTGATAAACTACAAATCATTCACCCGTTTACCTGTATGGTCTACCTTTTTGGCATATCATTTTGATTTTAATTAACATTCCCCTGATGGTGAATGATGTTGATAACTTTTTTTATTTGCTTATTGGTCATTTGCATATATATTTTTTGATAAGTATCTGTTCAAAGATTTTGTTCATTTTAAAAAATAGGTTTTTTTTGTCTTCTTTTAGCTGAATTGTAAGAGTGTATGTTTACATGCACACACACATACATATTCTGGATAAAGATCCATTGTCAGATATATGTGTTATGGATATTTTCTCCCAGTCTGTGTCTTGCGTTGGCATTTTGTTAACGATGTGTTTCAAAGACCAGAACTTTTAAAATTCGATGAAGTCCAATTTAACAATTTTTCTTTAATGCTCAGTGACTTTCTATTCAATCTAATAAATCTTTGCCTAAGTAGCAAATATTTTATCCTATGTTTTATTCTATAAGTTTTAGAGCATTAGCTTTTACATTGAGGCCTATGATCCACACTAAACAAATTTTTCTGTGTGGGATAGGATTGTGCTTTATAGGGATATGAAGCACACCCCGCCCCTACCCCACTGCCCCTAGTAGGCATCCAGTTGTTCCAGAACTATTAGTTGAAAAGAATCTCTTTATTCCATTGAATTATCTTAGGCACTTTTGTCAAAAACCAATAGAACATATATGCCTTGTCTATTTCTGGATTCTGTGATCTGTTCAATTAATCTATGCTTTACCCTTATGCCAATACCATGCTTTCTTAATTACAGTAGCTTTATGGTAAAATTTTCAACCGAACAGTGTAAGTCCTTTACATGTTTTATTCAAAATTGTTTCTGCTACTCTAGCTTTTTTTTTTTTTTTGCACATCTCTATGCACATTTTAGAGTCATATTGTCAAAATCTACAAATGAGTTTGCTGAGATTTTCGTTGTAATTGAGTTCTTTGGGAAGAATTTACATCTGAAAATTTTGGTCTTATCCCAGGAATGTAAAGTATGTTTCTCCATTTATATACGTCTTCTTTAATTTCTTTTCACAATGCTTTGTAGCTTTCATTGTACTAGTCTACACATACATTGTTAAACTTATTCATAAACAATTCTTTGTTCTAGATGCTATTTTAAATAATATTTAAAAATTTATTTTCCAAACATTAGTTGTTTGTATATAAACATAAACTTGATTTTTTAAAATATTGGCCTTAAATCTGGAAGTCTTGTTAAACTTACTTATTTGTCCTAGAAGCTTTTCTTTCCTAAATTATTTAGAAATTTAGTTTTTTCTTTCTTTTCTGTATGCCTTTCAGTTCTTTTTCTTATGTTGCTGCAATGGCTGGGATTACTATGATAGTGTTGAATAGAAGTGGTGAAATTGGAATTCTTACCTTTTATACTCAATATTAGGGGGAAAGCATTCATTCTTTCATTATTAAGTGTGACATGAGAAGGAGCTTTTGATAGGTATGTCTTCTACTTGTTTTCTGAGAGTTTTAAAATAATTTTTAATCACAACATTTTGGGGGCATCTTTTGAGATAATATGTATTTTGTTATGTTAATGTGGTGAATTACACTGATTGATTTTTGAATGTGAAACCAATCTTACATTCCTAGGATAAATCCTTCTTGATTATGGTGCACTACCCCTGTTTGTATATTGCTGGATTTTACTTACAAAAATTCCTAGAGTTGTTTTGTATCTATAGTTTTCTTGTGTTTATCTTGTCTGGATAAGGTATCTGAATTATGCTGGCCTCATAAAATGTATTAGGAAGTGTTTCCTCACCTTCAAATATCTAAAAGTTTATGTAACATTGGTATTATATTTTATTTAAATTTTTGATAGAATTTTTCAATAAAGCTATCTAGATTTGGAATTTTCATTGTTGTTGAGATTTTAATAATGAATTCAGTTTATTTAATAGATATAGGATAAACACAAGAAAAACTATATACATTATAATTAAATTGTCAAAGACTAGTGATAAACAGAAATACTTAAAAGCAGACAGAGAAAACAAGACATGTTATACAGAGAAACAAATATGAGAATGATTACAGACTTCTCAAGCCAGCAGTAAATGGAACAACTCTTTAATGACAGAAGACAAATTTTTCTTATGGCCAAAATGCTTCTGTTTGTTGTCCTGGGTACTCTCTCCCTAGTACTTTTGGGTGGATTGCAGTAATATTATTGAAAGCTTTCCTAATCAATGTACAGGGAGATAGTGACTCTTAAGAGTTTGTTTGCCTCAACCACAGAGAAGTCTTGTGGACACTGTCAGTCTCAAATGCACTCCTCTCAAGTTGCAGCTCTGCCTTGCTAGTGGATCATGCCAAATATTTTGAGGTCATCCTTGACATCTCACCTTCATTTACATACTACCCAATCTTTCAGGAAAGATGGTCAGTTCTACCATCAAAATAGTCTAACATCTTATTACCATTTCTATTGCCACCAGGCTTGTCACTGTTAATGGTGTTTGTTGCCACTATTTTGTGCCTGGAATATTGTAGCTCTCTGCCTATTTTCTCTGTTTTGTCCCTTACAACCTGCACACACTCGTTCCTCCTGTTGAATGTTGACAGAGTGCCAAAAGTAATGCTGTTAAAAATAAGTCAGATCATGTTAGTCCTCTTCAGTGGTTGTCTATCTCACCCAGAGGAAAAGCCAAATTCCTTAGAACAGTCTGTAAGGCCCCACATAGATTAGCCTCAGCTGCTTCTCTTTTCCCAACACACACTGCATTTTGGACATAGTGGTTTCCTTGCTATTTCTCAACTACACCAGGCATACTTCTACCCTGGGGCCTTAGCATGTCCATTCTCTTTGTATTTTATTTTATGTATTAAGTATCCACATTGTTTCTCTCACCATCAGCAGGTTTTTTTTCAGTCACCTTCTCTGTTAGTCTTCCCTGTTCAACCTATTTAAAATTATACCCTTCTTCCTCCTCTTTATTTTCTTTTTTTTGATTCTCATCCAAAGTAGCTAAATATCTTATCAATTTATTTCGTTTATTTTCTTTCTGTCTCATCTAGAATGTAATTTTTATGTGTGTTAATCACTAGCATATGTCTGTTGCCTAAAACACTGTTGAGAACGTTGTACATACTTAAGAGATATTTGTGGAATAAATGAATATTTGAAGTCAGTTATCTTAGTGACCAGATACTTGTGCCTTCCGGGCTCAGTATTCCTTTCCCCTTGACAGTGTTGTACAAAAACTTGCAGGTTCTTGATGTATGACTCACTAAGATCATCCCGTTGCCACATTCTCTTTTTGCAGGCAGGTTACGTAATACCCATGACTAGGGCAAGCTTTCTTTTGTATTCAAACATGTTTTCCTGGCCTTGCACATTAGTTATTTTGTGTGGTCTTGAAAGTCTCCAAATAGACTCAGGCATATAGCTTTCAGAGAGGGTAATTTGTACTGAGAACTAATTTCATCATTTGTGGTTTTTTAATGAAGGTTTCGTGATAAGATGGCAACATGAATTTAAGTTCCAGGGCAACTCATTGTAGTCACCAATAACAACCTTTGAAAGTGTTAAAAATGAGTTCAGTTTAGCTGTGAACAGTTAATTCATATAATCAGTGTTTATTCCTTGCCACTTCCTTATTATAGATGGTGGTTAAGTGCACAGGCCAACCCACAAAAGCCTATTTTAACCACATGAAGCCGAAAGATAATTCTAATATCATTGTACCTACATGAGTCATAATCTTTTTTATATTAAAAAATGTATCCAAGTTCTGTGAGGTCTATCTGGCTGCGATTTCCAAGTAATTGATTTACAAACATGGTTGAAATATAGCTTGATGACATGTTAGAGATGAATTTTGCTTAGACACATTTCATTATATTGGATAAAATATGATAGACAACCTTGATTAATGTTGTATACAGGACTTAGAAACCTAAAGCATTAATTTGTAACATTTAGGCTTAATTTTTTTTCATCCTTTTCTCCTACAAACATTTGGCCTTTTTTTAGCAGCTTGTATACAGCATTCTCTTCTTTTGAGCTTGTATCATCTGGTTAGCAAATCAGATATTAGGTTTGGCCATTTTAACATTTAAAAGCTTAGCAATTTTGTTAAAAGAAAGACAGAGAATTTACCACAGAATGGCAAAGGACCATTCCTGTGGCCCTGATTTTCTTTGCAAAACAACCTCTTGGCAGAGTAAATGAGAAACATGAGATTTAGTTAAGCTCTGATTTCAGGTCTGGAACATGTGTGAAGATAATCTATGTTCCTACTATTGTGATGCTCTAATTGTGGTCCCTTAGAATTGGAGTGACCTATAGAAAAAAGAGACCATTTCATTCTCTAAAAAGTGAGTAAACTTCCAGATCTTATGATGGCCATCAACAATATAAGATTTAGATTATGTGATGTCTCTGGGCTGATGTTATAACTTATAGGGATTTTGTACATGTCTCTATCTTTGTTCTTTTCAGCCTCCCTTCCATTACTTAACAATCCCCATTTTGTAATAAACCATTATGGAGAGAGATGAGAAGAGGGAGCCTTTTGCTCCCATATTAGAGATGTTTGCTTTTGGTACTATGTGAATTCTTAGTTTTCTCTGGAGCCGTTTGAATTTTATTTATTTACTGTACTGCCACATTTTGGCATCCATATATTCTACCTCAGATATTTGTGTAATTCCCTTCTATGCCCAGTATTTCTCAAAGGGGCATCTACAGATATCTGGATCATTGAGAACTTATTTTAGGTTATCCATGAGTACAATGAGAAGGTTTAGAGTTTCTGTTTGATGATATGAAGTAATTGGCATAACATTATTCTAGATTATCTGGCTACCCATTTTCTGTTGAGTTTATATGTACATTGAAACAAAGCGAAGGTCAATTAATATCACAATAATTAATGCAAACGTCTTAGTTTGAATTGAGAAAAGAATTAGGAGAATTGGATCATCACATACTAGTACAGGATGTCAAATACAAAAGAATATGTACCATACCATATTTATCTTGCATATGAACGTACTGGATGATTGGGTAGTCTCTATCTTTGTACAAACTACAGCATTTCTTTCTTTTTATCTTGCAATGCAATGAAGATATTTTCATAAGCAATATTTTTAAAAAATTGGTATCACATTTTGGATTACTAATATGTTGTTTGTCACATACAATGACCAACTGGTTGTAAAAAAATGAGTTTCCTATTAAAAAGGGAAAATAATGAAAATTAACCAGTGGTTAGAATATGCTCAAAACAATAATAATCAAGCCAGTAGAAACTGACATAAGACATAAATACTGTAGATAAATACAGCTTTCTACTAGTTTATTCAATACTGGCAACTCAGTTTTAAAAAAACATTATATATCACATTAAATTAATTTAGTTAAATTGATTGGTAATTGTTTTGTAATTTGGGTGAGAAGAAATTCATCCACTCTTCTTATTTCTATATAGATAGATAATCATTAAGGAAATACTGCTGACATCTTGTTCCAACTCTCATTCTTGGCTGTGGAGGAAGACTGAATTACCTGGTTGGAGGATGATAACCATGGATTCATTATAGATTGTGGCTGCTCTGTAGACCCAAACCTTCTATGAGTAGGTTGTCCCAATACCTGTATAAGGAAGGGTTAGGTCAGGGAATGTTTATCCTTACCCTAAGCCATGTTCTTTAATACCCTTATCAGTTCAGAAAGATGATACTTTGATTTTCACTTGCTTGTTTCTTTCTCTTGATTGGTTTACTTCTTGGGAGAGAGAGGAATTAATCATTATTGAGCTTCCCAAACCTCTATAGTTTTCTTTTCACTTATTTTGTAAACTTGTTTTAGTTTTATGGCTATATGGGAGCAATATGTAAAGAACTTCATGCCTTTTTAATGTTATGTAAATGTAAGTAAAATTATAATGAAAATAAGCCAACACCAAGAATCCTTGACATGCTTTTTCCTTTAATATGCATCCATATATCATTTAAGTTAGAGGAAATCCGAGATAAGAAAATTTTGACTAACATACTCAAACTGAAAAAAGGAAAAAAAGAGACTAAAGAAATTTCTCTTGAAACTTAAAAAAATAAAGTCAGTTTTAAGAAGTATTTTTAGAATCTGATAATGATGATAGGTAGTTTTTAAATTTTCCTGAATTCACCATAAAAACAACAACAACAACAAAAAGCAGCTATGATAGCCAGGTCCCAAACCTATAAAAATATCTATAAAAAAAAAACAACTAGCTAATGAAGTACAAATTCTAAAATATAATCAGGTCAGGTAAAACCTCTACCAACAACAACATCTACATGATAACAAGCTCTAGATGGGACTACCCGTTTCCTAGAAACACAGCTCAGGAACGCGTGGAACCGCACTACAGGAATGCAATCAGCATATTCTGGAAAAAAGAAGAAATCCATGAAGAAATGCTTCCTTTCAGAAATAGCTGAAAAATTGAGGCTAGTTCAGGGACTAAAAAAAAAAGAAGAAGAAGAAGAAGAGAATTCAAGGAGGATGAGAGGTGGAATCAGTAAGATTTGTTGAGCAATCCAATGTCAGGGTAAGGAAGAGGAAAGAATCACAGTGACATCCATGTTTCTGGACTGAGCAACTAGGAGGGTGCTGTTGCTGAGAGAAAGACTAATGCACACAAGCTCAGCCCATCCCACGGGGCTGCTTAAAGGCTCTGGGGAAATAGAAGCATTCTCTATCTCTTGTATGTTTGTTTAACTGAAATAAGATGGACACCTTTAAGAACCTAATTCAGTAGTGATATGGATACATTTGACCCCCCAAAATCTCCATGAATCTTAAAGACATTATGCTTAGTGAAATAAGCCAGACATAAAAAGTACAAATATTATATTATTCCACTTACATAGTATACCTAGAATAGGCAAATTCATAGACACAGAAAGTAGAATAGGGGCTGGAAGAAAGGGAAAAATGGGGAGCTATTGTTAAATGAATACAGAATTTCAGTGTGGGATGATGAAAAAGTTCTGGAGATGGACTGTGGTGATGTTTGCACAACATTGTGAATATACTAAACTGCACACTTAAAAATTGTTAAAATGATAAATTTTATGTTATGTATATTTTGCCATAATAAAATGTTTTAAATGTAACCCTAAAAAAAATAACTAAAAGAATAAAAAAAAATAAAGGGACTTCAGAGACATATTAGCATGTTAGCCAGTTGGAGTGTATGGATCTTGATTCAAAAAATTATGAAAATTATATGAAAATATAAATATCACTGAGTGATTGATTACATTAAGGAATTAGAAATTATATATTTTGATATAATAATAGTTGTGGTCATTTTTAAGAGAATTCCTAACTTTTAGAGATATGTAATAAAATATTTACAAGTAAAATAATATGCCTATATTGAAATTTTCTTTAATCAATATTTATAAAAAATCAACTAAGGGAATTGAAGACTGCTTAAATGAGACTATAAGGACCAGACGATGGGCCATAAAACTTCTGAGATTTTTTTAATAGTACAAAGCGAAGGAAGGCCAAAGCAGATTTTAAAATCCTGGATATCTAGTAAAAATGATTCTAGTTCTGTTCAAATATTATGGCTCCCTAGCAACCTACGATAGCAGGTAAGTACAAAGTCCTTTCTTTTCAACTTTGTAATGTATTTGTGTCTTATGCTTATAAAGGTTTATCTGACAGATTGGCAATTCTCTTAACTTTTTACAAAACCAAAGTTTCCTAGCATATGTGATGAGAATGGATTACAGGCTTGCTCGAGCCCTTGGAGTGGCTGGGACTTCTTATTTCCTAGACTAGAACTTTCAGCCTCCAGCTGTAAGCAGCCTGTCTTTCTACCTTAATATATTATAGATATTATAATTTTTTATATGTGTCATACACTGCGAATACTTGGGAAACACTAAACTAAACCATAAATCTGACGTGTTATCCCCTCTACTTAGGAACTGTTCTCTGTGTCCTAAATCATTGTTCACAGTGGTCAGTGTCTTTTTTTCCAGATCAGAGAGATACACTCCAGAAAGGAACAGATGTCAATCTGTCAACCAACAAGTACTTATTGATTTTCTAGGCATAGTGGGAAGAGAGAATACATACTTTGCCTCACCATCTGTTCCTTATAAAAGAATCCCTTTATTTCTCCACTGACTCTGATATTGCAAATTCCACTGACATTAGTACTACAAAAATCATTAGTTCACTCATTCGATGATCATTTAATAAATGTTTAATGAGTAGTTGACAAATGTCTGACTCAGGGCTGGGTCCTTAAGACAGACAGGTAAAACATGGTTCTTGATCCCCTCTTCTTTTCATAGTACTCAGTCTCTTTGTCTTTGGTGCTAAATTTGACATTGATGACCTCTGCTTCATAGAAACTTTGTAATTCTTAAGGCTCCAGATGGCTTTCTAGATTCCCTCTGGCTCAAGCTTATTCCATCTCTCGAACAATTCACTGATTGCTGCTGCCTCTGATGAAGTATAGGCATATTTTTCATCATCTCCCATTCATTGAACAGTAGTGGAGCATCCCGCTATGTTCCAGGCTCTGGGATCCCTTCTCTTCAGTGGGAAACAGAGATAGTTAAACACTGTGATGGTACAAGAATGTACAAGGAACAGAGAAAGTTTTGAACAACATTGCCTGGTGGCCAAGGGAGAGCTTCACAAAGTGTGAAAATTAGGTTGAGTTTCCAAGGATGACATACAGAGTTGGGTTAACATTTTCCTTCCATTGCTACTTCCTCTTCTAAGTAACTGAAGTTAGCCATAGAGCACTCATTTATTTGTTCACTCATTGAACAAATATTTATCAAACACCTACTGTGTGACAGGGACTCTGCTAGGCACTGATTCAGCAGGTGAATGGGCACCAATCCATTAAAGAGACAATATGTGGAATATAGATAATCTGGGTCAGGAATGGTAAGTGGGAAACCCAGTCTGATTCTGAGGCTAGAGCATTTGAAATAAATAAAAATAATTATCTAAAGTTTAAAGTTTTGGCATTTTGAACTAATGTTAGTTGCAACATTTCTGAAATGATGCAACAGCAAGGTGTGTGTGTGTGTGTGTGTGCGCGCGCGCGCACGTGTGTGTGTGTTTCAAAGTTAATCCAGGAGCTTACAGAGTGTCACAGAAAGAATTAATTTGTGAACCACTGATAGTAGCCAATCATTATCATGGAATTAAGTATGAGTTGTCAGTTTCCACTGACAAGAAATTACATCCGAGGGTACTGGAACTCCACCCTGTTTTTCTGAGAGGGAGGCTGCATTGTTTGTGCATATTTGTCAATAGCTAACTAAAATCCATTCCTCATAATTTCTGAGGTGATATTTATGTTAATTTATTTGTCTTAAATTTTAGTCATCAGAGTGCTGGAATAGAGCCACACTATTGCCTGCCTTTATCGTATTTTTAAAAATGTGAGTTTTTCTGTCTTTTAGTATGAAAGACAAAATTTCAGTTATTTTAAACTTATAGCTAGTGAATTTTTCATCATCTCATGGACGTGCTCTTATAAAGGCAATTAGAGCCTTCAGCTATTATCTCCATAACTTTGACTGCTTTCATTAGGGACAGTGAAAATATGAGTATGATTGTGGGAAGGATTTGAGAACTAAGACAGCTCACATATGTCATAGATTAATTTTAGACTAGATTTTTTTTCATTCAATGCCGACTTACTTTCTTCATTTTTACAGTATCATGCAAAGATTTAAAATATCCAAGAAATTTTTGACCAGAGAGACAGAAAATTATTTCCCAAAAGGATTGATTTATTATACATTTGTCTTCTTCTCCAAGCTGAATAAATTTCAGAGCCAGGCCAAGAAATCTGTAAAAGGTTTGCATATCCTAACCATGTCTCCAGAACCCACATATATATGCTCTTAGATATTTTGTCTTCGGATTGTGTCCTGGATTGCTCACAACGACAAGTTCTCTTGCTTATTGAACACAAAGGTTTTTTTTTTTTTTTAATCAAAGGATATTATTTATCATTCCTCTCCACCAACCCGTTTACCTCCCTTGCCACTACCAAAAAATAATTTAAAAAATACCAACAAAAACCAAAATAAAAATTTAAAGAATGGGGGGGGTGAAATTTTACCTTATACTTGGAACACATAAAAATCATCCAGAGGATATTTGGGGTGTAAGTTAAAAAAAATCAATAAATTTCCATCTGAGTGCTTAGATAGCATCCCCCAGTAAAAGTATTTGAGACTAACAAGAAAATCAGCAAAATAGTTATATAATATACTAATTCATATTTCAAATTACCAATAACTAAAGTCTATAGTGAGAGAAGGGGGACTACGTTTTATTTTTTTCTAAGTAGATTAGACCATTCAAGTATATTATCAGCAATAAGTACCTTATTGTCACCATATGGGCGTCACTAAGTCTAACTTTTTATTATTATTATTATTTTATTTTATTTTATTTTATTTTATTATTTGTTTCAAGTATGCAGTACATTGGTTAGACATGTATACAGTTATAAAATGATCCCCCTTCTCCTGAAGGCTTTATTGCATTGCTTTTTACATATACAAATACAATTTTACTGGAATTAATTTGTGCATTGTGTGAGATATGTGCCAAATTTCATTATTTTTCTCAAGAAAGAAA
>NW_006441955.1:15440372-15458851 GCF_000325575.1 Pteropus alecto
GTGCACTTAATATCTAGAGAAAGGAAAAAAGCAGCTATTTAACCATCACAATTTTCAAAGGAGGACAGAGTGGCAGTGATAATAGATGCAGAATTTTTTTCCATCTTCAGTCAGCATGCTTCATTGAATACTTACTGTATGCAAAGCACTATGTGCAAAGTACTGTATATTAAGCATTGTGGAGGGATATAAAAAAGTAAAATAAAAGCATCTGTGTAGCACATTTCAAGTAAAGAAAATTCTTTCAACATATCATCTTATGTGTTGTTGACAACATCCCCATGAGGAAGGAATACAGATGTTATTATTTTCTTCCACTTTATAGATATGACAACTTGAGGTCTTCAGAAATTAAATGGTTTGCTCAATCATCTGCAAAGTTGGCATCTGGATCCACATCTTCATATACAAATATTCATGTGTTGAAAAATTGAGGGCCCACTATTTGCAAAGCATTGTGCCAAGCACTGATGCTTTGATAGCAAGCCTATGCTCTTCTGGTGCTCTCATTCCAGAAGGGGAAATGGGAAAATAACCAATTCAAGTACAAAATGCAGGGCTCTGGATGGATGGTGCTGAGATTCTGGCAAGGAGGACAGAGATTTCTGCTGGGCTTTGAAGGTAGGGGTGTGTGTGTGTGTGTGTGTGTGTGTGTGTGTGTGTGTGTGTGTGTGTGTGTAGTTCCTCTTCAGAGGGAGAGGGAGATGGTAGGAGCAATGAAATAGAATCTAGGAAAATAAGATAATTAGATCAGCTGGGTTGGAGGCAGGAAAGATGACTGGGAAGAAAGGTTGGGAATTGTGTCCCAGAAAGCTAGGCAAAAAGTTTGAGCTTTATGAGGTAAAAATCACTGAGGTTTTCTAAACATTAGTGATCTTAGAAAAAAAGATTAATATGGTAGAGTGTGATGTGTGAATTATAAAGTGTGAAGTAAGAGGCAACCCTTCCCCAAATTTTTAAATGATTAATTTAAGACATTTAACTTCTAAGATTAACAACGTTGTATTATGCAATTAGTATAATAGTCATCACAAAACTTTCCTAAATCGTTCTTTTGAAATATATAAAAGACATTAACAATATTTTGGGAATTAATTAGGAATTTAATATAAAAGAACTCTTTTAATTGAATATATGAAAATGACCAATTCTCTTTTGTTATCAAGATTTTTTTCCATCAGATCAGTGTCTAAGACCTGTATTTTATCAAAACATTGACTTTTACGTCTCTATGCTGGGGCTTGACATGATACTTCATAAATAGAGCTATAGATTTTTTCCAAATTCTGATTATTTTTCTTCTCCATAGTCTATTCAAAGATATTCTCTGTAAGTTCATTTTTTAATATTATACTCTGATCTTTTTTTTGCAGTTTATTTTCATGTACAAAGTAGTTAAAATTAATTTATAGTAGAGGGGCAGGATGAATTTCTTAAGATTTAAAGATTAGATGAAAAGTTTTATTACATATTCTAAACCTGCATCTTCAACTGCAATCATTTGTAATTATATTATTGTCATTTTCACTCTAGATTTCCCTGCTATTAACCAATGCATATAGAGCATGCAAGTTTTTTATTATAAACATTTAAAAATGTAATTTAATGTTATCAATCTTTATAAAAATTCAATTAACCAAAACATAGTCTCTAAGACGTTTCCAATATCTTTGGTTTAATGTCATAAAGCTTTTTATGAATATCACAGCACACAGTGGAAATATACTTAGTATTTTGTCCAATGATTAAAACAAGTATTAACAGTTACATATATATTACATATATGTACATACACTAGTGTGTAACATTTTATTGTTAGGTTGAGATTTATGAAATTAGAAAAATAAAATGAACACATTTTATTTACTACTAAATCTTTTTTATTAGTATCAGTGCATAGGCCATATTCTTTAGGGTCCTCATCAGTAAATTTTTAAAAAATTATTGGTGGTTGAGGCTCCTTTAAAGCTGTTGATTAATAAAGTTTTATAATTTGTGACACATTGTACATATATAGATTTATTAATCATTGTTATCTGTATTCATGCAATTTGAAATATTTTCATGGTTGAGAATGATAGCCTGAAAGTATGTTTCTGTGTAATATTTTCAAATAATAACTAGTGCAATTAGCAAGGAAGTTTTCAGAAATTATAAAGTCAACATGAAAACTTTTAGAAAATACTTAAATGATGAGAATATCTAATTTGTTGAGGAGTTATTATGTTCCAGGTTCCATATTCTTTACTTGCTTACCAATATACTCTATGAGATAAGTGTTATTATTCTCGTGTTAGAAATGAAGAAACTAGGACTCAGAAAAGTAATACCCTGATTTCTTCTTCTTTTTTTTGCCCTCCAATCTTTCATCAAAGTTTCTGAACAAAGTTGGCTGAACCTAGTCAGAAGCCATCTGTCAAGGCTTTCTGGGAAATGCAGTATTCAAAGTTCACTACTCCTGAAATACAGACCAAACCAGGGGAAGGGTGAAGAGTGGATCGCAGGTCCAGAACTAACATATCTATTATGTAGCAGGCACAGATGTATGCTATTTTTTCCCTGGTGTTTCCAAGGTTCCATATGAAATTTACTTTGTCTTTCATTTGCTTAACAAATGTTAAGTATCTGCTAGATGAATGTGATTCAAAGGAATGTAAAATAAACAGTAGAAGAGCTAAGTTTACTAATAAATAACATACGCAAAACATAGATAATATAAAGTTAATATATATAAAGAGTGTTATAGAAGAACAGATGAGAAAAGATTCATTTTGGACCAGAGGAAGCAGAAGTGTGAAAAGCTGCAGAAAGAATATGATTTGAGCTGGATTTGAAGGAAATTGGCGATAGGCTGTAATTCAGTTAAGTAGGTATTCCAGCACAGGAAAAGCATGAATAAAAGCACTGAAAGATTTAAAGGGAGTTCTTTATCAGGTACAATGACCAGGCCTTTATAGCTAGAGTACAAAGGATATGGAAGAAAGTGGAGAGAGAATGGTCAATTTCTCTTTAGTTTAAGGTCACTTAAACATTGAAGAGTATTGATTCCTAGCCAAATTTAAGGACCGTTTACACCTTAGATTATTGAAGATTAGTTGCATCCATCTTTTTTTCCTGTTCCCATTGCTTGCACAGACCAGCAAAGGGTTAATGCTATTCTTGGTCTGAGTATCTTCCTTGCCTTATTTAAGGACTCTGAAATGAAATTACATAAGGTAAAATGCAGTTGGCTTGCCTTCCCTAAATCATTAGTATTTTTGCTTATGGGATTCTGATTTTGATTTCTGCTTTTCGATTATGGCTTATGGAAGGCAGTAGAAGAAGAGAAGTGAATAGAGTTGAGGTATTGCTTATTCTTCTTCCTCCCTCTCTCCTTCCCCAAACTGTGAAAGACCATAGTTTTGGCAGAGACTGTGTTCCTTTAGCTACTGTCAGTTAGCCACTCATTCCTGACTTCAGCTCTTATCAGATTTCAGTAGTACTGTCCCCTTCCCTTGTTCCTTCAGGTCTGAGAGTGATAACAATTCTCCACTCTTGCTAGTTCTTGGGTGCTTCACCATTTTTCTTTTGGCCAGTTTTCTAAACCCTGCCTATTCCTCTGTACAATGTCCTTTCATTAAATGCTCTTAAATTAAACTCTTTGAGTGTGTTCTCTGTTTGCGCTCTGGATGCTGGGTTACACCATGCAGACACCTCCTTCAAGACTGATGAATGGCTGTCAGCTCTCTCAGGAACTGTCCTCAGTTAGTTGCCCTTACCAAGGTCCTGTCCCTTCCTGGAGCAGTGTTTATCCAATGACTGATCAATGTGAGACTATAAAGGGCTTTGTCGTTTGGACCCAACTTGGGGCAGCCATAGGGTTGTTTGAGACCCTTATTGAGACTGCTCCGAAGCTCACCTTCTCCCTCTGCCAGACCTGCTTTCTTGTCCTTGCTTCCACAAATGAGAATCCCAAGAGTGTTCCCTAATAATTATCTGAAATGCTGATCTCAGTGTCAGCATCTGTTTCACAGAGAGGCCAGTATGCAACACATTCTTAAGGAGCATGTGTGCTTGTAAAGGCTAATCATTCTCTCCTGCCTGTAATAACCAATAGGACCCACAATGGGCATTGCTTTCTTTTTGTATTGTCCTATTTTCTTTTCCTGAGATCCATTATGGTCTTCTCATACTCTCATGTCAATCTGTGCTCTTGAAAATATCTAAAAATACTAATTAAAGCAACCTTAAACTACCAATTTATGCCTACTAAGTCAGCAAACATTTAAAATATAATAGAACGCAGTATTGTTGAAGTTGTTACAGCTCAGATATAATTATGCACTGCTGATGGCATTGCTAATCAAACTAACTGGAGAAAAATAGCATGGCATGACATGTATCATTATGCCCTTTGGCCTAATAACCACTTTACTGAGAATTTGTTCTTAAACAATTAAAAGAAAGAATAAATCTATATGCATGAATTATTTTTGTTGAAAGCAGAGACTACCACTCAATATCTGAAAAACATACCGAATTTCTTACTTTTTTAAGCAAGAGAGATCCTTGCTTTTTAGGCATGGGCCCTTCTGACCAAAATATGAATCTAATTTTGTAAGACTTTGAGACACATGGAGTTTTGATATTTGGGAGCCTAAAACAACATGAGACTCTTCAGTGATTGGTTGGCCCTTGGTGTTAGAAACATGGTTACCAGCATGTGCCTATTGCTGATTGGCTCACTTTCAAAAGTATAGTCAATTGGCTGACTTTCAGAATCCTTAGGTGTCATTGATTGGCTGACTTTCAGAAACTTTGTTATTGAGATGAGTTGTCATTGCCCAACTAAATAAGTTTAAACCCAGTTGGGTAGCTACTTAGTACAATGGCTGCTAAATAGTCAGTCTTTTCTTAGAAGGGATTTTTTTCTTCTCATCGGCATAGGCTCTAACAGAAACCTGGATATAATCTCAATATCCAATAATGTGTAAATGGTTAAATAAATGATGGTGAAGACACAATGGATGTTATTCTCTCAATAACCACTATTAATATTGAATAGCCACATAGTAAAGGGTTTATAATGTAAGGATAGGTTAAACAAAGGATTTTGAATTGTATCTTATTCTTGATGGTAACTATTTGAAAAACGATATGTATGTAAAATTATCAGCTCACAGAAGAATGATTAATGACATTTTTATTGTTTTATATATAACGTGATATATATACACAAATGTTTGTCAAAAAATTGTACAAAAAAGTAATTTAATAATGCAGCAGATAATAAGAGTGTTTTAATTTTCATAAGGAACATTGAAGATCAAAATGCCTCTAAGATACAAATAAACTAATTTAGGTCATAAGAATGGAAAGAACACTAAACTTGGAATGGAAGTCTTAATTTGAGTTCTTAATTTGTGTTGCATTATTAGTTACTTGACCTTGGGCAAACCATTTGTTCTTTTGAGACTCATTTACTCATCTGCAAAATGGGATTAGTAATTACATACCTTATGGGATTAAGAAAATTATATGAGACGCTTATGTGAAATATTTTGTAAAGCACTCTAAAATGTTATGCATATTCTATTATTAATTCCCTGTTTTTCACACTTCACTATACTATGGGTAATTCAAAGCTAATTGCTAAAAAATATAAAATAAAGTGAAATCATAATTTTTTTCAGAAAATAAAATGCTCTATAATATCAACTATGTTTAGAACTGAAGCCAAGGAAGGCACATGCTGCTTCTGAAAATATTTGTCCTTTTAATGAGGTGCCAGATAACTCAGCATCTAACTGAGTGTTGGCAGAGGAGAGACAGGGACAGTCTTCCTAGTACACTCTGGCAGGCTTCATGCTGTGTGGCTGCTGCTTTAGTGGGGACACCCGAGGATAGACACACTGATTAGCATTAGGGGCTACAGTGTTCATTTCTTCAGAAGTTTCCTTTGAATTGGGGTCATTGTGTTCAGTAGACATCTTCATGGAAAGCTACAATTCTTTGCTACTGAGTACATGACTGTTGCTATGAATAGTAAATGTAGTGCAAATTCCTTCCTGTTGCAAGTCTCCACTGGGTTCATAATCCTACCAAAGGTTAGTCACACCTCCAAACTGAATCATGCCAAGGTTATTCAAATAGCTATTAATTTGACGAGCTCAATAGTTATAAAGTTTAACTTTCTCCAACTTAAACACATGTCCCACAAATTAAAAAGAAAACATCCTATTTGTACCATTGAGAATATGAGGAACTTAGAATTGCTGGAAGTACGAATCTTATAATGAATCAAGAAATTCTGTAATTTAAAGCTTGATGAATTAGTTTTCTCCCTGTCTGGCCAAATCCAATATCATCTTTGCTTAGTTTTTAAATTTAGTTTCAATTCTTCTACTTAAATGAACTAAAAAATTTTAGGATAATTTATTTACCTTATGTAGGTTTGCATTTTCATGGAAAGACGTTTGTATTTGTCCCTATATGACTGCATGTGCGAATATATGTATTTGAGTACACTAAGTTATATATTTATTTTAATACAGTTTATATCTAAAATTTGAATTTCGATCAGTAGATAAATTAGGCGCCATAGCAGATGTAAATATACTTAATCTCAGTATTGCTTTTCTTAATGTGGTAACTTGGTTATACAAACCAATTTAATCAAATAGCAAACTAAACATTGTGATAGATTGAATATACATGTTTTCAGCCTCAACATAGTTTCATTCTAGTTTTGGAGACAAAATAAGATTGGCTAGTTAAAGAAAAATTGAAGTCTGCTGTAATCTGAGTGGAGAGAGACATAGAATCCCATGAGAATGATGGTGTTTAAGCTGATTTTGAAGAATGGAGGAGAATGGACAAGCAAAAGAAGTGTATGCAAACATCTTGAGGGAACATAGCATGGACTATTTGCATCTGTTTTGCAAGTGAAGGCCGCAGTTCTGCATCTTTAATTGAAAGACACGCACACACACACAACAGAATTAACAGCAACCAAGGGACTGAGATGAAGCAGTCGATGTGATGGTTGGGAGCATTGGCTCTAGAGTCAGACTGCCTGGATTTGTGTCCCACCTTTTCTTATTAGCTCTGTGGCCTGGGACATGTCATTTTAATTTCAATTCATCTACTTACACTTTGATACAGAGAAACTCTTATAATAGCAATTCCTCGAATTTTGCTTCCTTGCCTTTTAAAATCGATCAAAGCCATAGAATCACAAAATTCTAGAGGTGGAATGAAAAGAAATTGTCTTCTACACTCTCTTTATTTTACTGGGAAGGAAACAGGCTTGTGGAATTATCTTACTTCCTTAAGACCACAGTAATTAAAACAAACTAGAACCAAGATTTCTGTTTCTACCTTTCTACAAATTGGAGATACTTACAGTATCAATAGTATGTAATTTAAGAGCATATGACTTAAACATTTTGATGGGGCAATCATAAACAGTTACTATTTTAAGTTGAGTGATCTTGTTTAAATAGGTTAGGATATGAATATTAGCTATAAACTTCATTCACTTAACCTCTCTCCATACTTCTGTCTAATGTTGATTGCCTATCTGTGCTATAGATCTCAACTTCTTCTAGTCCATCAATTATCCTTTTGTCTTCAACCTTTCCTTCTGTATCAGCTCTTTCCTCTTAAATAGATTTATTCATGTCCACTTCTACCCAAAACAACAACAAAATACTTTATTCATTGTCTGTTGCTTTTTCTTCTCTAGATATTATTCCCTTGTTTCCTTTTCCATAGAGCTAAATTTCATGAAGACTTTGCTTACCTATGCTACCTCTATTTCATTTGTTCAAACACACCTCTCAGGTAACGCTGAGTGAAATTGTAGTTAGTAGAATAAAGTGTTGAAAGATAAAATCATAATTCCTGCAACAAACAATGAGTAAAAACAATTCCCCATAATAAATACGTAAAATTAGTAACAACTAAGAGTTACGTATCTCGCAATAATAAAATATTTTATTTAAAACAGACTCTTAACAGAAAAGCCATCTTGCAAATAAGCTACTTAATATCATTATGATAAGATACAGAATAAACTGGTTCCTTGCCTAAATAATTTTATTTGTTTTTTAAAATCTTGCTGATTAATGAAAAGTACATTGTGCCCGAGTAATTCAGTGAGGGTAAAGAAAGTATTTTCAGTTATTAGTGCTGAATGTTTTCAACATATATATGGGAAAAATAATAGGATTATATATAACTCGTGCCATATATTTAAAAAGCTCAAATTGGAACTTAGACCTACATGTAAAACTTAAATATATACAATTTCTAGCAGAAAACATAGGAGAATAATCAATATGACTATGGATTAAGCAAAGATTTCTTAAATAGAACACAAAAAAACCCATACTAAATAAATAAATAAATAAATAAACAAACAAACAAATAAATAAATAGAAAATCATCAAAGTTAAAACTTTTCCTATTTAAAAGACACTATTCAGAAAATAAAGCTATATGCCTTAGCTTGGGAGGAAATATTTGCAAAATATATCTTGTATGGAATTTGTTTTTAGAATATATCAATAACACATAAACAGGAAAGAAGAAAAACAAGCATATGAAATTGTAGACAAGAGATTTGACCATATAATTCACAAAAGAAGACACATGAATGGAAAATAAACACATGATAGATTCTCAACATTTTTAGTTATTAGGGAACTGTAAATCAAAACCATAAGATACCACTGTACTCCCACTCATGACTAAAATAAGAACACAAAAAAACAAAAACCCTGACAATAGCAACTCTTGGCAAGAATGCAGATCATCTGGAACTCTCATCACTGCTGTGCAGAATGCAAAATAGTTTAGCCGTTTGGTAAACAATTTGGTAGTTTCTTATAAAATTATATATACATTTATCAAATGACTTAACTATCTTAGTCCTAGGTATTTACCCAAGAGAAATGAAAACGTGTTCATACAAATATTATATTTTACTTGAATGTTCACTGCATCTTTGTTCATAGTAACCAAAACCCTCAAACAACCCAAATGTTTATCAACTGGGTAATGGATGAACAAATTGTGACATGTCCATTCTATGGAACACCACTCAGGAATAACAATAAAACTATTGGTACATGTGACAACATGGATTAGTCTCAAAGCATTATGCTAAATGAAAGAAGCCATCTATGAAAGACTACATGCTATATTATTTTATTTATATTAAAGTCTAGAAAAGACAAAATTATATTGACAAGGAGCAGATTGATGATTGCCAGGAGGTAGTTGTAGGAGAAGAGATTTATTGGAAATGGGCAAAAGAGAACTTTTTGGGGTGATGGAAGTATTTTATATTGTGGTGCTGTTACAAAAATGTGCATTTTAGTCAACTGAAAGTTGGTGAATTTTAATGTTGTTTTTATTTCAAATGTGTTGATTTTTAAAATGACACTTGAAAAACTGGATAAACATTAGAACAACATGATCATTGGCCCTGTCTTCTACCACATGCAGACATTAATTTCATGTAGACCATATTACTTAACATAAAGGATAAGGTTATAACATTTCTAGAAGAACAAATAGGAAAAGCACTTTGTGCCCTCAGGCAACTGCAAATTAAAACCATGATTTGTTACCATTTTATACCTTATAAAATGTCTAAATTTAAGAAAAAACTGACAATACCAAGTGTTGATGAGAATTTGCAACTACTGGAATTCTAATGTATTGCTGATTGGCATATAAAATATTAAAGTCACTGTGGTAAACTGCTTAGCAGTTTCTTTTAAATTTAAACATACTCTGTGACTGTAGTGAGAAATTTTACTTTTAAGTAATTCCTAAGAGAAATAAAATATATGAACACACAAAAACTTGTATAAAACATATTTAGCAGTTATATTCATAATACTCCAAATGTTAACAACTTAATTGTCTATCAGTAGGAGAAAGGATAACCAAATTATGATATATTTATAGAACAGAATACTTCTAAGCAATATAAAAAAAGAGTGAACTGCTGGATAGATGCGACAAAACAGATGGAACTCAGTGACATTAAGCTGAACAAAAGAAACTAGACACAAGAGAACATAACCATATGATTGCATATATATGAAGTTCAGAAATACATGTAGTGATAGGAAATTCTTATTTAAAAATTTTATTACTGACTTTATTTACTGGAAACTGAAAAAATTATTTTTTTCATTTTTGAATCTATTAACTTTATTAAGATCATGGTTATGGGTCACTTTCCTGGACTACACTATCTTTTCATAATTCTTCAAAGTTCTGGAAAATTATCTCAAATTATACCTTTAGATAGTTGCCTCTTATATTAATGCCTTTTCCATTTTGGGAGCTTCCTTTTTCAGGGATGCTAATTATGTGTTACCTGTTTTCTTTATCATTATTTATTTAATTCTTTAAAACTGTTTGTTCATTTCTAATTTACTTTGCTTGCTTTATGTAAGTCTATGCCCGAATGTGTTTCCAGCATTGTCAGTTCTCTCTTTCGCTGCTTCCAATTTCACCTTTATTTCTGTTTATTTTACTTTGTGTTTTGACTTCTTTAGTAAACTCTACCAGTTCATGTACTCATGTTTTATCCTTTTGTTGTTTTACTACGGTTATTCATTTGGCAGTTATTTATTGAGTATCTACTGCCATGTATTAGGTACTGTTCTCTCACTTTTTGTGTCTCCTCTATGATCTTACTTTACAAAATTATCTTTCTCTTTCATTTTCTCTCCTCTACACACAGACACACACACACACACACGCACACACACACACACACAATATAATAGTAATGCGCTTGATTAGAATTTTTATCTGGTCTCATGACATTATTTTTCTAGTGGTGCTCTCTGTCTTCCATTTATTTATCCCTCTCTCCCTCCCCACTTCCCTTCCTTATTTGCATAGATCTTGTGTTCTTTCCTTTCCGATTACCATTCATCTTTGAGTAAAGTGAATTCTTCTTGTCCAGTTATTTGTTGGAGATTTGTTTGAGGGTGGGGTCGAGACTTTGTTCTAGTAATAAAAGAAATTTTCCTTTTGTCATTGGGTTGGGTGTATGAATGATTTATTTTAGAGATTATTTCTTCTCAGCTAACCTGAATTGGCTCAGCAGAGTTGTCTTTATTTTGAATCTCGCATTGGGATACCCTCTAATGTTTTTAGTACGTAGAGCCTCTAAAGATGGTGATTTTATCCTGTAGCTCCCTCAAAGCAAGCTTCTACCACTTTCTGGAGATTCTTGTTTTCAAAGCTGGCTAATGACCACATATTTCTCTGTTTAACAATCACTTCTCAGTCTTTATCTTGCTTGACCTTCTGTTTCATAAGACCATGTTTATTGCGCCTCCTCCTTAAAACTTCTTATACCCTTGGTTTCTGTCACTATTATCTCCTCATTTTCTTCCCATTTTTTTCCATAAATACTTTTGGTCTTACTGTCTTGTCAAGATTCTACTCCCTTCAAATCACTTTCTGATTGTCACAAGAATACATTTTCTAGAGTGCAGAGATAATCATTTTGATCTCCTGCTTACAATTTTTCAGAAACATCTCCCATCTCTATTGTATATGAAACAAAGTCTGTGTCATTTAGCATTACATTACAGTGTCAACATGTTCTGTCTCTTGCACATCTTTACAATAGTGTTTTCCACTGCTGTTCATCTTGCAGATCCTATTCTGTAGAGCCATACAAACTAGATAAAATTCACCAAACATAATGTTTGTTGAATGTCTCTCTGATGTTTCTTCCAACTGGATTATCCTTCCAACTGCTTTTCTCTGGCGAAGACCATTTATCCTTCAAAACCATGCTCCGGTGTTAATCTATCACCCTCTTATTCATGCTAATCAATCCTTTTAATGTGTTCCTTCTCTATATAATGCATAATACTCATCACTGCCTATTCAACATTGAGTGTCCTAGACTATGAGCTCTTCGGCAGGCAACCTGTCTTCTGTTGTTAGCAGTGCCTGTCAAATAGTAGACCTATACTATTTATTTTCATTAAATGAATGAATGTCTCCTAACATTTAGGCTTGAGGCCATTGCTTCGTTTTCTGTCAAGCACTTAAAAACATGCCCGGATGATAATGAAACAGGAGAACTCACAGTAGAAATTGTGGACTATGAAGGCAGTTTTATCTCTAACCAGTATTAATATAGTTTTAGATTTAATATGCTTAAGAAATAATAATGGTAGTTGTTTCGTTGCCATTTAGGGATAGATAAAAAAGGAAAATAAGAATACTGCCTCAAATCATCTATAATAATTTCCTCAGAAGTGAATAGGAAGAACCTTTGCATTATGTTTGAAATCTGTTCATGGTTTTACAAAATATTTGATCAACATTCCCATTATATGTATAATTTCTACAATACAGCCAGTAGAACAAATATTAAACTCTTTAATCTGGATTTACTGTCATTAGGACAGTGTCCTATTTATAGTAACAGTCTGTAAAGATTTTTTCTGACTCAGAAATATTATTTAGCTTTATGATAAAATAGAGAAATAATTATTGCTTCTTTTTCATTAATTACTGAGAGAGAATGTTCTATATTATATTCATGGTTGTATAATAATTTATCAGTATTTGTTATTTCCTATCATCATGAATGGACGATAGTCTAAAGGATTTGGGATTAATGCCATTTCAGACATTATATTATTTCCTCTTCTCGTAATTGTATGTTTACCTTGTCAGATTCATCTTGACCACCTGCCCTGGAGACTGTCTATCCCCAGGGAAGCAGTTGTTATGTTCTCTTGGTAATAAGAAAGTTCAGGTATAAATAGCTCTAAAGCAGTTACGTAAGGCCATGTTATTTCAGTTATGTTTTTTAAAAGGAAGGAGGTTGAAAGGACATCTTTGTGGTGAGGTGAGGACAGAAGACTTAACTGAAATGTTTTGATGGGATTGTGATTAGTAAACCATTTAATGAGGATGTACGTATAAGACCCTTGCAGCCACCACTCACTCTTTTATTTAGTCCTCACAATAACCTTGTGATATAGAATGCACTGTGCCTGTTTTTATAAATAAGAACACAGTCTCAGAGAGGTCAAGTAATTTGCTAAATGTACCACAGTTAGTATGTGACAGAGTTGGAATCTCAGCCTAACGTTTTCTGTATCCACTGTCAGAGAGCTTTCCTTTATACGACTGGCTTGTGTTGAATATAGTTTATATTGGAGAATCTGCAAATGCTTGTCACTAATACCAGAATATCACTGCTTCCTTCATCTTAAAAGCGTACAGTGTTTTAATATTTTTAAAATGTTGGTCATATATGATTGCAAGCATATCAGGAATATATATAGCAAATAATTGGTTTTTCACCAATAGAAGCACAGGATTAGAAGATTCAATGAGTTATTAAAGATTCTGTAGTCACTAATTGGGCTCTTATTGGTAGCTAAAAATCAGCAAGAAGTTTTTTTTTCTGTTTAGAAATCAACTACCCTCCACATTTCTGATAAAATTTTACTGATCACATGAGAGCACAGTTCAGATTAGTTTCTCTGTGAATCCTTTCCTGGTCCTCCTACGCAGACTTGTATAACCTTCCTGTATGCTACTGCTATACTTCGTAAGTACCTCTTTAATGTAATTTGTTGTATTAATTGTCAATTCTCATTCTATTATTCTACATAGACTGTATAATCCTTGAGGATAGAAGAATCGTGTCTTTTCATCTATGTATTTTTGGTGCCTATGTAGTACATGGCCCTCAATAGTGCTCAGTGAATGGTTGTTGTACAAATGAATGCATAAATTAATGCTTGAGTACAGGAGTATATGAATTCATAAATGAATTGCTTGGTGCCAAAGTCTTCTTTTGTGTTTTAGCATGCTCTCTAATTTATAAATAAGCCTTTGCATAAAACAAAACAAAACTCTTTAATTTATAGGCAACAAATATAGGCACTGAAGTGGAACAAACTGTGGGCCAAATACAGTTACTGGAATTTCAGTACTAGTTATGCCACTCATTAGATAAATGACAAGCCAACTTTTATAGGGCACTTTATTTCATCTGTAAAATGAAGGAATCACATATTGCAAAAGTTACAAATTCGCGTGTGAGTCCATTCTTAAGGTGAGACATAATTTTGCATCTTTAAAAATAAGAAAGGAAATTGCAGTTTTTTAATATAAAAATAAAGACCAATCCAAAATGTTTCCCTGTGTTCTTTTATGCCCTGTCAAGACAATATTACACAGCATTCTGGTCTTATCACATTAGTTTGAGGCACTCTGCTTTTGAGATTTCTTCTTCTTTTTTAAATGTTTCCACCTAGATAGACATGGATCTTCAAACTTTTAGGAGAACTGGGACAAACTAACCCCGAATTGAATGTCTGTTTCTAAACAGACGGTAATCATTGACGGAGTTAATATCCAATTTAAAGCAGTAAATGCCATGTCATTAATTCACTCAAAGTCCTGGGAACATTCCTCACATTTTGGGGATCTTCATCATAGGAAGTCTGTAAAGATGTAGCATTATATTTCTGAGAAAGAAGCACACAGTATTTTTGTGCTTGCTTGCTTAAAACAATAATGAACTATTGTGCTTTGTTATTTAAGTCTTCTAATGAAAGGAAAAATTTTTAGTTGATGAGCATCTGGCATCTTTGAACCTAAAAAGAAGACTTTGACCGAAGTCTTATCTGTCTCCCAAATGTCCCATGAAACATGTTTGAAAAACATTATAGTGGTGACAACTTAAAAAAACCTAGGGACATAGCACTTGTGAACGAATATCAGGAGTCTTCTCTATTGACTTAAAATAATTTTAGATATTGAAGCAAAGACCTAATTTAGAAGAAGAAAATACTTACAAATTTTTGCTCAAGCATAAGAGAAAGCAGAGGAAAATTAATATGCCTTTTTAGTTATATTTTAGATCTAGTTTTATATACATACTCTAAGTTTTTCAAGTTAATGTAAATTTACATGAAATTACATTAAAGAGTAGCTTTTCATATGTTCCATATGTTCTGCAGACAACAGAATCTTATCTCCTTTTTGCTTCATTATTTAAACAAAAAAACAACTAGTTCTTTTCTTGTCTTGAAATCCTACTTTTATTCCCAATTATCCTCTGTATCTTAACCTTAACCCATCCTCCTTTGCTGCTTGTTCTCTGATAAATAATGCTCATTTGCAGCTTCCAAGAGGCAATGGAGGATCATAGTTAATTGCATGAGCTCTGTAGACACAGTGCCCTGTTGTGCATCTTATCTCCATCCTTTCCTAGATGAGTAGGCTTGGATGAGTTATTTACCCTTTCCATGCTTCAGAATTCTCATCTGTAAAATAGAGACAAACATAGTTTGTGAGAATTAGGTGAGACGATATATATAGGGACTATAGAATATTGCTTACCACAAAGCAATACATCCCTCTACAAGAGTAAGACTATATATCCTGTCGATACTGGTTATTTGTGAGCTGATATTTGTAGTTTATCAGGCATTCCAATTCTATCTCTGTCCTCCTCCTTTCTGCTGCCTTTGGATTATCATACTTTTAGTGCATCCAGGTAGAGGCATAGAGCATATCTATTTTATTCATTCAAATATTTTTTCAGTAAATATTTATTGCTTGGCACAGACAATAAAATATATAACAATATTCACTATGAGCTTCTGAGAGGTTAAAAACTATACGTTCTTATAAATAAATATACAATTATGATGAGTACTGTGATAAGAAAAAAGTAACATGGTAAGATCTTGTGACAAATAGGGGAAGTAAGTGAAGCTTTTCTGACGAAATAACATGTAAGCTCACGTATGAGGAATGATAGCTCGGCAAAACTGAGGAAGTATTACAGTGCAAGAAAAGTCCTGAGGCAAGGAAGGCAGTTAGATAAACCCTAAATGCAGTTTGGCTAAAGATAAATGAGTTAAAGGGGACAGTGATATGGGATAAGGTAGGAAGGCAAGTGAAAGGCAACATAGGAAGTTGAGGCTGAAAGGCAAGCAAGGGCCAGATCTGTAGGGATTTGTATGTCATATTCAGGGTTTAGGTTTATCTTAAATGTAACGGGAAGCCATGAAGAATGTAATGCAGAGAAGTAATATAAGGAATTTTGCATTTTTAAAAAGGTTATTCTGGAGAACAGATAGAGCGGGAGAAGAAAGGCTTCTTTCTTTGTTCCTTAGTTACAGTACCCGTAAAAGGACTGGAACCTCTTCTGTGAAGCTTTTCTTGATAATTTTCATCTGTAGAGGTTGCCTGACTCTCATCTGTAGGGGTGGCCCTACTCACCTCATTTACTCATCTAATGAACCCATTGTCTCTTCCTGTCATAGCACTTAATACACTACACTGTGAGACTGACCCATGCCAAGGGCATTAAGCATTTTAGAATAAATAATCATTGATTCATCCCTCCAAAGATTAGACAGTGGGCATTTTAAGGTCAAGGATTATGTCTCATTCATCTTGTATTACCTACAGCACCCAGCAAGTCTCTGTCATATGGGTTCTCAAGAGTTTTTCGTTGTTGTTGCTGAGGAACCAAAGGAAGTGTTCAATATTCATGATGGGTGGAAATGGGGATTTTGGATCATGGTTGCAATTTAGTTTTTTTATACTCTCATTGAAAGTTGGTCATATTAATTGGGAACCTAGAACACCTGTAATAGGTTTATAATAGTTACTAATAGCTCTGAGAGTAGAACTGCAATATCCTCATTTGAGCATGAGCAGGTACCCAGCAAATATTTCAGTGAATCGAATATCCTTCAGCCATACTATCTCTTTACATTTGTCTGTAGACCTGTGGTTCATTTTAGGAGATAGTAAAAATTCCCTAATCTTTTCTAAATCTTCTCTAATCACATCGTCATTTTGGCGCAGTGATAACTCAGAGATGGAAACCCTCAAATGCTGAGAGAGCTTACACTATCAAATCATTCATTGATTTGAATGTAAGGCTTGAATATATCATTTGAACATAGGGCTTCTTTGTTCTTTCCTAGTCATTTAAGATCGAACCAAAATGGCTAAAAAACAAAGCAATTTATATGCTATCTTATGGCATTTTAAACTATAAAAGATTAATCAGTGGTACCAGTAACTTTTTTAGAGTAGGAAAAATAATTCAGTTCTTTAAAATTTTCCCCTTTAGACAGTTTTTACTGGAGAGAAACTTGCTAATAAACTCATTAAGGCATTATTTATACAAGTAGAAACATGGGAATAGTTTGTCACTTTCTCGCTGTTCTGTTATTGTTAGAAATTAACATTCATCCAAACAAATTGTGTACTAAGAATTTTTCTTTGTTGTCAACATGTGAATTGTATCCAATTAGTAATTTAGAGAGGACACATTTTATAGTAGAAATTGGTTTTAAGTTGTTGTTCAGGAGACATGTTTCAGTCAGAGCAGCAGTTAACTTAACTATTTTGCAGTCTGATGACTATTCAAAGAATGCCATTATTTCTTTGTTACTTATTATTCTGTCAGGCTAAGGTAATAGCTTGTTTATATTAATTCTTAATACTTTCTAATTTTTATCTCAAAAGTCCTTGATGCTTATTGCCTCATTAAACAAACTGATTTTCTCTCCCAGAACTACTTACTTCTAAATGTTAGGTGCTTATAATCTTAAGAAGCTTTCCACGGAAAATGTCTTTTTGTATTACATACACATTTTTTCTTAAATTTGTTTGCTCTCCATTATTTGCATCCCACTGCAACAATTTTTAGAAAAAAGCACATTTGTCTCCTGTTTATCTCCCCAAAAGTCAAATCCAAAAAGAGTTGTAATTGACTGTTGTAATCCTGAGTTTCTGAAAGTCTGATGAGACCAGTAGATAGAAACTCACTGGGAGAATTTCATTCTTTATGTATTGAATTCTGGACATGCGTATCTTAGTTGAATCAAGAGAGTTGGTTTTTATAGTTTGTGTTTTCTTGTTAGTTTTCTGGAATTTCGTTAGACTCATAGAGTGTATGGATAATTATAATCTGTAGGGGAAAGGAAGGAGGAGGAAGAAAAAAGTAAACTATTCTCTCTTCCCACTCCAGATTCTACACACTGGCCACTGAGTGGTCCCACATAGTCTGATCACTGACCTGAGAAAAAGGAAGGAGATGTGATTTAAAGCAGTTATAAATTGAAGTTAGGAGCTCAATCTGAGTTGTTGTGAAGGAAGAGGAAATAGACTTGACGATATGGGTAGAGAGCACTTATTGGAGAAAAATTAAAATCAGTACCAAGTTCAAAATGTTCAATAAATCAATTACACACATACAACAAATTAAAACTTTTTTGAACGTCATCTCAGAATAAGGGAAAATCTTTAAATTAGAAAAAAGGTAGCTTTCTTTATTTTTCTTATTTTTTCAAGGTTTGGTTTAGCATGTATCTATAATGTAGGATTTTAAATTGATTATCATTATTCGTTGAAATTTCTTTTAGCCAAGGTTACTAGTACTAACTATAAGC
>NW_006441955.1:15458873-15460397 GCF_000325575.1 Pteropus alecto
AATTCACACAATTGCTTTAACATCCAGGGTCCTTTTCCTCATTCTAGCTTTTAAATCTCTGTGGAGAAAAGAGGAAGCGGAAAGGCAAAATTATATGAGGAATACGGAAGTCTTTGAAGATAACAGAATGTTTTGAAAGATTAATATAACTTTAAAAACATCTTTTAAGTGGAGAAATATAAAACCATTTATATGGAAAACTATTAAAATATGCCAGAAATGGAATTTATAGTCATCGTACTTACTCATCACCTTAGAAATTCTTAGAAATACTTTGTTTTAATGAAGCATATGGTGTTCTATTTACTGGGAAGCAAATCTTGCTAATGGAAGAATGTTCTAAAATTAGAACCTGACCTTTTCACTCATCTATATTTGTCTTAAATTTGAGGGACTTGAAAACTTTGTTATCTTTCAAAAATTACTTTGTCCTTACATGATTGGGGTACGTGGTTCCAGAAAACTGATCAATTTAACTTGTATTTACAACTTCAGAAAATGAAATAAAAATCACTTCATTCACTTCTACCTTGAAAATATGTGAATAAGACCCAATCATCTGTTTAGTGACATGTTTAGAGGTTTGGCTTTAGAACTGGAATGTTCTGGTCTGAACTAGCAGAGTGCATGGCTTTGGGCATATTTTATTACTGCTCTAAGACTTGATTTTCTCACCTGTCATGATTATTGTGCCCACCTTATTTGGTTAGCTGCTTTTATGACACATATTTGAAATTTCGTACATATAGTGCTTAAACTGGCATAAGATAATTTATCAATCTCTGTTAGCTTAAACAAAAGGCAACTGACACTAACAATCAGCAGTTGGCATGTGTAACCCATATTGTCCCATATTATACATACTATAATAATATATTATATCATAATATATGATATATTAAATTATATACTATTATACAATGATATAGTTTGTTACAACATACTATAATATTAAATATATTGTAACGTTTCTCAAAATTTCCAAAGAGAATCACCATTGCACACAGAGTGATGACAAAAAGCTATTTCAGCTATAAAAGCAACTTGAGATAACGCTTGCTGATCCTTTTCTAAAAGCCATAAAACCATTCTAGAATTCCAACTAGATTTTACTCATTCATTCTTTGAAAAATTATTTATTGAGACCCTGCTTTGTGTCGGTCGTCACTATCCTAGGCACCGAAGGAAGATTTTTAAAAATTGCCCTGTGGCTTTGAAAAGTTTTTGGAACAAACCTGTTATTAGTCAGTATTGCAGCAGGAAACAGATTGCACTTCCAAAAGGAGATGAAAGAGAGTTTGATGGAAGTACTATTCACAAAATGTGTAGGTGGGTTGAAGATAATCAGAAAAGAGTGATGAAGTGCCATGAGACTAGCTAGCAACAGTGGAAAGTGCTATCAGCCCTGTGTCTGAAGGGTCAAGTGGAGACAGTAGTTACTAGAATCCAGAAAAACTTGTCATCTTAGAAGAGGAGTGCCTACAGAGCTGTGACCTAGAGTGGAGGACTTTAGCCACTGTTATT
>NW_006441955.1:15460420-15468136 GCF_000325575.1 Pteropus alecto
TCCTGCCCTTAGTTTGTTGCCTCTGCTCTCCATTAGCTGAATACACTCAAGAACCAGAGAGCTGGAAAGCCATGGATTCAGTTCCCTGAGGGCCAGGCTCCTAGGGCACATGAGAAGGTGGAGGAGTGGATCTAGATGGGCAAATGAAGAATATCCAGAAAATAATTTCTCCTCTCTTTTTTTTTTCTCTTATATAACAGATGTTAAGTTTTATTTCTGAATATAAAATAATATATTTTTAAATGTAGAACATTTGGAAAACTGCCTTGTTACTTGAGATCCTGCTTTTTCTAGCCAGGGCATGCTCCCAGTTGAAGGCATATGTATTTATCCAGTAAGCTTTCGCGCTCAAAGTGTCATACAACATAAATTTATTTCCATGGCCAAGTCCTCACAAAAATACCCTGGCTTGCCAAAAGATCTACTATGATTTTTGTCTTTCTGCCTGTCATGAGTTTGCCTAGCACGTCATCTTCTTACATGTATCGCACACTTAGTATATTAAACTTCTTTCCATACTTTTGCATGCCATATTGTTCTCCACTATCTCCACTAAACAAATACTATTCATTATTTAAGACTAAAAAGAAACCTCATTTTCTTCTCAAAGCCTTCCCTGCAACCCAACACCAACTCCTACTATATCTCATAGAAGAGATTTATTCACACATAATATCTTAGCATTTAATCATATGCTTTGATACACTCATTTTATAAATATTTTTGAGTACCTACTATGTACCAAAGTACATATTTAATTTATATGAGCCTTTCTTTCCAAACGAGACCTAAAATCCTTGAGGGCTGGATTTGCATTGAGCTTCATTTGGATCTCATCATGCCTTGCCCAAGTCTAAAGAGATATAGTTAGGGTCTTATTTTTCATTTCTACTGGGGAAACTTGATCACTGTTTCTTCCTGATGAAGATAGCCTAGAGATTTCTACTCCAGTTGTGTTGCTTAATCCTATCTTTAAGTGTGCTTCTTGCCAAGCAAAATGGATGTCAGATAAAAACTAATTTTTGCTTCATAGAGTTTTTGTACTAATTTGCTACATGAAACCATTTGTTAAAGATCATTTTGCTTTTCTTTTCTTGACAGAACCATACCCTACTAATTATGATTCTTTGTGATTGACTGCAAATAACATTTGCATCTTGATAGTCCTGATGCTAAACTTACCAGTCAAATGTGTTTCATTTTGCACTGTGATATGATATAATGCTGTATGTATTTTATTAACTGTGTGAATTCAGCTGGTATTCTCTTAATAGATATTTAAGAGACCACATAATTTATTAGCTAGCTATGACCTAAGACTTAGTCTGTCATCATTCCTTAGTTTCTTCATCCAAGATAAGTAGATATCATTTGCCTCACAAAAAGATGACCCCCCCAAAACATATTACATGAGTTTTATAGAAATAAAGTTATTTTAAAAATCAGTTAATAGTCCCATGTAATTTGTGGGCCCTTACATATCTAGCTGTATCTATATCTGTGTATCTGTAACTGTATCTGTATAATTTTTTGGCTCATAAAATGATATATCATTTGGAAAATATAGAAAAGAAAGAACTTCCTATAACTCTTATGTAATGTCCACTATTATTAATTTACTCATTTTACACAGCTTCTTTAATATTTTTCTGTGCTTGTATTTTTACAGAATTATAATCATTGGGTATGTCCAATTTTATGTCTTGAATGTAAAACATTAAATTTGAATCTTGCTTTTTTTTTTAACTTAGAAGTGTAAACCTTTTTTCAGAATCCACCAATAGAGGCATTTGAGATTAAGTGCCTCTGTGATAAAATGTCTCTGTTATTTGTCTGCTTTTGTAAGGTTTTAAGCAGACTTTGAATAAAAGCTCTAAAATTCTTCCTATTCCTGTTAGAATTATAAACATTCCGTGATGAATGATGACGAAAATTTTTTCCTTGGCCTATGGAATCAGATACCTGAAAAGCCTGTAGGGTTCTCTCCCTACAACACTAATAAAGGCAAAGTTTCTCCCCCCCAACCCAATCTCTTATCCACTCTGTCAGTTTTGCTGCCAACTCCTGCATAATATAGTCAAATTATGCATTAGAAATTCAACCCCGGTTTCCTGGGTGATGGTACAATGCCACTACTTAGTATTCCTAGTCACATAGCTACAATTTCATGATGCTTTTAATCTATATATATCTTCGTGTTCAAGAAGGAGACTTTTCAAATCAAGCATGTATTAAGAGTTTAAATGTAAAGAGTGAGAAAACATCGGAGCTTCTTGAGCTCAGCAACAATGCAAGATATTTTTTTATACCAAGATTTTGAGAAATCACCATATGGACTAATACTTCCTTTTTGAATTCGATGATTTCTATAGTATATCATTTCCAGTTCAATTCTGCAAACTCAGAATTCTTCATAATCTCTTGTAGATTATTATATGCCTGGTTTTTTCATATTGATTTATTTTCCTATCTTTTCTTGACAATAGTTTTCTATCTTTTTTTGACAATAGTCTCAAAGGAGCTTATTCCTAAAATCCCAAAACTGCTATGGTTTAACTGTGTTAAAACATAAAATGAGGTAACTGTGTTACCTTGGCTGAATTATTTTTCTGATCCTCTGTTCTCTTAATGGGAAAAAAAAGATAAAAGCAATCTCATACAACTGGTCCTTTCCATGTACCAATGCCCACCTCTTTGGCATCCAGGCAAAAGGGACCAAGGAAGCTGCAGAACAAGACATCGAAAAGAAAAAAAATAAAGTGCTGTTGACAACTTGTGATTAAAAAAAAAAGTAAAAAATAAAATGATCTCACAGACTGTCATGGGGATCAAATTAAATATTATGTGGGAAAGTACTTTTTAAGTATAAAGTCCCACATAAATATATGTTATATTTATATTCTTAGTGATCATTTATTATTTGGGAACCCAATTGTTAGTCTATTCTTTTTTTCTCCTCTCAAATAGCTTTGCACTGATTTCTTGGATTTTATATTTTCTAAGATGTCAGATTTAACTGGCTTGGTACGGTGTAATATTTACTTATGCATGTACATCATATACATTTGAATGTTAGTTTAAAGAATACAAATGAACCACATATTTGTATTTAACTATAGATCAAAATTTATTTTTTTGTGTGTGTCTTTTTCCCCCATGTAGGTCTTAAAAATTGTCAGCAAAGCTACACTGAACAACACATCCTCAGAGGGGATATTTTTCTTCTGTATAATGAAGAAAAGCAGGAGTGTGATGACGGTGACGGCTGATGATGTAAGTTGCACAAGTCAGAGTTGCCTACTTCCACCCACTTTTTCTCTGCTCCATAAAGAATTTACTTCATAATTTTATTTAAAGAGAGGGCAAGTTCGTTTAATACCACTGCTTTGTCACTAGGTGTTTCTATGATCCAGACATTGCCAACATCTGGAATGCGAGGTAGGCAGCAGGAGTGCTGTCTTCTCAGCAGCTTGGAGATGGCCTCAGTTTGAGCTTTATGGTTTTCATTCACAAACCCATCAGTCTCTGGTGTAGGGCCACATCCTAACTCCTAGAAACTCCTCTTTACCAGTTCCCTGATGACTTCCTTCCATATTTTTACCTAGGTACACCTAAACCTTGAGAATTACCTCCTATGGTGGGGTCTTCGACATCTGCTCGTAAGAAGTTTGTGTTGTATACATATTCTAGGTCTCGGATACTCAAATGTGGTCCTTAGAACAGCAGCACCTGGGTGTTTATTAGGAATGTAGAGTCTCAGGCCACACCTCAAATTTACAGATTAAACTGTATTTTAAAAAGATCCCAGGGTGACTAGTTATGTACATTATGTTTGAGAAACCCTGCTCCAGGTCATCTAAAGAGTCCTGTAAACTCAGCATCTTCAGAGCTTTGCATCTTAGACAGCTGAGATTAAGTATCTCCTTTGTTTTCCATTGACCAGTCCCCCATGAGTGTGTCTTTAATTGTCCAGTCTTTACTCAGTTTCTGTTTGTAATGGAGGTAAAAATTATATGCCACTAATCAGATGTCCAGAAGGAAGGGAGGGAAGGAGGAAAAAGAAATAATTTTCCTTGTTTTCTGTAATAGCTCACCTTGTTAGGCTCCTATTTCACAGATGGGGAAGGGGCTGGGAGGAACTTGAACTTGCAAGCTGGTGTAAAATGATGTCTTTTGGATAAAGGCCCAGTATATTAGGATTTCTCCCAGCTCTTACGGCTTCCCTTTAATCGCGTGGCATTGGACAAAGGGTCAGACTTAACATTAATTAACATTACGGTAATGGATGTGTGGTAGTATCCTTCTATTGTACTTTTCTACTAGTACTTACTGTTTTCCAGTTGAGGAACAGCTCATTTCCCTGGATCTTTGGTTGTCAAGTCTGTGCCCTTGATCTAATGCTGCTTAGGCATGTAACAGGTGTACCAAGTGACGACTGCCCTCAGCCTGAGCAGTGTACCTTCCCAGCTCACTTCGAATTTGGCTTCTTGCTCACTGTCTGGGCTTTTCACCTAACCTATCAGTTGCTTAAAAAACTCAGCTCTGCTTTCTGTTAGCACTTACCTTTGGGCTGTTCAGCACATCGATTCCTGGTCCCTTGGCCTTATGCTGCATCAAGCCCCTTGGCATGCAGTCTGAAGCTAATTCTCAGCTTCCTTCTGTGTCTGTATATTGCTTGTGGGAACTTCTAGGACCCATAAGTGCAGAGCGAGGCTTAGGTGTGCTATGAGGCTCTTGTTTTCCAAAACGCACTATTTTGCCATTGTTATTTCTACTCTTTTGTGTCGAGGGACCTCGTTAGTGTTCTTTTGTCATCACCTGTGATAACATTTCCTTTCTTTATTTCCCCTTTTCCTGCTCCTTGACCACAAGGGAATGTCCCTTAATTCATATTCTAAGTTCTCAGTACAGACAGTAAAAGCTATGTTCAGACCTCCATGCTCTGCTAGGGTATCTAAAGGGAAACTTCTGGAATTTAGATATCCTTTTCCTCTAAAAAAATCTTGGGATTATTCCTTAATGCTATTTGTATACTGTGTGCTCCAAGATTCTATTTTTTGGAAGAATAAAACTAAGTGATGCATTCCATCTATTAAAGACGGACGATCATTCTTTCTTTTCCATTGTATTCTTCCAGTAATAATCCAGAGCCTCCCCAAGGCAATGGTCGCCACATTCAAAAGATGGGAATGTTTCACATAAGAATGTGCAAAAATGGCATAGGGAATGCAGTCAGCATTAATGTAATGTCTAGATGGAGAGCCAGAAGAGAGAAAGAGCAATTAGGGGGATCATTTTATAAACTATATAAATGTCTAACCAATGTACTCTATACTTGAAACTAATAATAAAATAAAATTAAAAAAAGAATGTGCAATAAAAGAAAAGCACAAAAACTCTTAACCCTACCTGAGTGGATAATTATTACCAGGATTTGCAGTGTCCAACATGGTGGCCACTAGCAGTGTGTGACTCTTAAATGGAGATGTGCCGTAAACATAAAATAGATCTTGGCTTTTGAATATATATAGTAGTACAAATAGAAAAGAAGGTAAAATATTTCTTTAATAATCTTTGATTACATGATGAAATGATAATTTGGATATACCAGACTAAGTAAAATTTACTATTAAAAGTAATTTCACCTATTTTTTTTTTTTTTTACTCTTTTAATGTGGCTACTAGACAATTTAAAATTACACATTCGGCTCCCATTTATGGCTTACACCTTATTTCTAGTGGATAGTGATGACCTAGAACTTTTCACTATGCACCTCAGCCATTTGAGTACAGTGCAAAAGATCATAGTAAGCATTACACAGAATATCTATTTCCTCACAACAGAAGCAACTTAATAGACCTTATATTTTAGATAACACACTCTTGAAGTACATTTTCATCCTTAAATTAGGGATATTTTATTATGCTTTCATTTATTTCAACTCCTTCCCTTCCTCCTCGCATACTTTTTCTATTTAAATTTAGGGTTTCACACTAAATCTTCCTTTGCGATAACATTTTGGAATTACATTGGCAAAATATTGATTTTTAAACAAGGATTATCCAACAACATTAGGATGATCCAAAACTTGGTTGTTTCCCTTGGAATGATAAAGACATAAATTAATTTTGGTCAGCGTGATACATTTTAGAATTTGTGATTTCCAAAGGTAACATTTAAATTAATGCTCCTTTACCAAAAATATTTGACCTGATAATGGGTGTAGATAGCCAGAGTTGTGCTCGTTACAATAAGAAAATAGCCCAAGATCACAAATTCAGTAATTGAGAATTGATGAAATTGGATTTTGCCTTTGAGAATGTTAATACTGTATAAATTATGAATATGAATTAGAGAGTTTGAGGTAATTACGAATAACTCTACGTGGGTTAATGAGTGTTTATAAAACAATGTTAATGATTCCAATATTTAACTTAATTTCTAAAAAGCTTTTCCATTATGTTCTTTTGTGGCAAAGCATTCTCCACATGAGATCTTTTAAAACACATTTTTAAACTCAAAGCATGACTTCATATCTGTAGATTCAAGCTTGTTGGCAAGTCAGTGTGGAAGATATTTTATGGTGAGTTTGGTTTTATTACTTTTCAAATAAGTACCATAAGTACCAAATAAGAACCTATTTAATTCATTTACCACTATTAAACCTACTTGGAAATACTACCCTTTTCTAAAGGAGAAAAAGTATCCAATAACTTTATTAGGAAGCTATGATGATTGATGGTTGAACTAAATGATTTACTTATTTCTGTTCTCTGATATAGTATTTTTTGCATAGGAGGCAAAGTATGTACATAAGACTTTGCTTTCCAGATAATCAGTACTTTCTTTATGTGCATCTTTGGAGCTAGACTGATTCACAGTATGAGTTCTGAATTTTAGTTTGTTCTTAAATCTCTTCAGGAAGACTTAGCATATTCTGTCTCCTTAACTAGTCTAAGTTTTTTGAGAAAGAAACATATATATTGAGCTTTCATCTCAGCTTCTTATTTCTAACACACACACACAGATGCACACACACACATGCACACACGCACACACACATACTGATTACAGTAAGTGCTAGGCCTACAGTTCACTTAATATAATAACCAGTTACTAAACATTAAAACACTGGACACATTCCAGATTATTTCAAAGTCTGGAATATTCTATATTGCTTTTTCTTCTTCCTGTTATCAAATTATGGTTCTACAGAGTCTCAGATAAATAGTATCTTAAAACCATAAGTCAAGCACAAGAAGATATGATGATATCCCATTTTCAGGTAGGGGAAGTGGGGCCTCTGAAAATTGTCAGACCTATTTATGCCCAGATTTACGTCATCAGAATATCTTGTGTGGCTCAGATAAGTTTAAATCACTAGAATACAAATTCTTGGAGAACATTTACTATTCCTTTTTTTTTTTTTTTTTACTGTTGTATCTTTCTTAAGTTGCACAGTGCAAAACTATAATGGAAATGCAACAAATATTTGTTGAATGACCACAGACCCTTAAACCTGAGTTAATTATTCTTGTATGCACTGGAATAGGGATGAGTAGAGGAGTTGGGGACAAAGACATTTGCTTGTTTAAACCTCAGGAGGTCTAGTCCTAAGTTCTCCTAGGTTTGTGCAGTAGGGCTCAGAGAAAGTACCAATCTTTTTAGAGGCACAGATGATTTTCAGTTGAGGGACCTTGGCCTGATGGTTGGGC
>NW_006441955.1:15468154-15566286 GCF_000325575.1 Pteropus alecto
AGAGTAGCAATATCTTTTAGACTCCAAGTTGCAATCAGTGGCCAATTGCAGTGCTATAACCTTTTCTTTGAGCTGGTATGAATGGTACACCAGGCTCATTTGGGACCCTCACTTCTCACAGTACCAGGAACCATAGTCACCAAGAGATAAGAGAAAGAATGAATAACTCTTATTGTTGGTTATGGTACAGAGCCTTTATCTTCTCATAAGTATTCCATTCATGTCAGCATTAGGGTAAGTATTGAATATGGTAGTTCAGCTCATCACTGAATAAATTATATTCTTTTTTTCTGAGCCCTTATATAATTTGAATAATAATAAAAAGAAACCTCAACCCTGAGAAGACCTTTTTATAGGAACAGTACTAGTCAGTCACTCATAATTCCATAATTATCAATATCTTGCTGTTCTATGATAGAAAATATTTTTACTTTCAAATACTAAACAAGAAACCTTTGACTTTAGCCAGTATAGTTTGTTCCCATGTTGCAGAATGAAATCATTGATTTATAAATATATTTTCACTTATAAGCTTTCATTTTAGCAAATAAAAAAAGGGAAAGAAAGAAAAAAGAAAAATTTAAAAAGGAGAAAGAAGATAAAAATCCCTCCAATCCACATGTCACGAATGGTAAATATTATCTACAATCCCTAAATGTCACCAAGAATCTGCAACTGATATGTTTATTCTGAAAGCTGACAATTAACTCCTCACTTCCCGTCTTATTTCTTCTTAATAAGCTTTTGACGTAGTGTTAGATGCTAATTATGAGATAATGAATCGGGACTTTATGAGTAACAACATGATCATTTAGTTTCTTATATTACTCTACTGTGCATCATTTTAAACAATTGAATTTTCTTATTTTTTTCTTTTTTTCTTTCTCTGTGTTTCCTCCAGAATGTTAAAGATTATTTTGAATGTAGCTTGAGTAAATCCTACAGTTCTTCCAGTAACACACTTGGGATCGACCTCTGGAGAGGGAGAAGGTGTTGCTCAGGAAATTTACAGTTACCACCACTGTCCCAAAGACAGAGTGAAAGGGCCAGGACTCCCGAGGGTGATGGCATTTCTAGACCGACCACGCTACCTTTGATGACACTTCCGAGCATTGCTATTACAACTGTAAGCCAGGAGTGGTGAGTAGCCTCAAAATTAAATGTCAATTCTAAGTTTTATTTTCCAATTACTCCAAATACAGTTTCCTGCTATTAGATATTAGCTTTCTGTGGAATAACTAAGGCTATTGACATTTTTGACAATTTGTTTCCCTTTGGGTAACAAGACGAGGCTTTTTAAAGTGGAGATATTTTCTACCTCTTTAGATTGGAAGGAGTCTATTGAGGAAGAAATAAGATACATTTTTATTAATGTCAAAGGAAAACAAAATCATTGCGTATGGTGTTTTTTTAAAGGAACTATTTAGTGAGCATCAATATGTTTTAATTTAATAAAGCTAAAGCAAAATCCTATCAGAGTACCTAAAGGAAAAATATGTATATGTGTATATGCATATATAATAGGAGATATTTTTACTGCTGTATTCTACATATAATTATTCCTAGCTTCTTTTTGTTGTAATCTCACTTTACTAATCTCAGTTTGTGATTAACCATAAAATAAAACACTTCATTGTAAATCAAAAGAGGAATGAAAATTGTGCTTGGACTATTTTGCAGAGTCTATATTTGTGAAAGAGACTATTTTAATCTAATGTTGAAAAGTTAATCAAGTGTGTATCATCTTAACATTGTGGTTAATATTGTGCCATGACACTGCTTCAAATGCGTATATTATCATATACTTAATAATTAGCATTTTCTCTTTTTTTTCTTTTTATTCCCTCTGTATAATTTTCAAACATTTTTGCAAAAATAGGCTGCTTACACAACATGGAGCTTTATCATTAAAATAAAAAATATTTTCTCTATACATCACATAATTTTAAGTGCTTTTAAAATCACTTTTTTGTTTAAATCACTTATTAAGGAGGATTGAACATATTAAATTATTGTACAATACCATTCCAGTAAATAATTAAAATCTGTGATTTCTACGTCGTGCCTTATACTCTTGCCACAGTGCTGATGAGTAGCTCAGTATGTGCTTGTTGGCTGATGCAAGACATCTTTTAATTGATAGTTAACAAATACACTAAGAATTATATCCCCGAAACACCAGTTATCATAGTTATTAATATGAAATGATTCACCAGCCTGTATGTGATAAAGAAGCATGTTAACATATTCTAGGGAGAACAGGTTAAAAATCTGAGAAGCACTGACTTAAACCTTCTGTTCAGCTGAATTAACATTAGAATACTCATAGCCAATCGTTGAGAACTAAAATGGACATATTGATCCCACGCTGTTTACTTGATCACATAGCTTCTGTCATTAGTCTTGGTTATGTTTCTGCGTAATAGATTTGGAGTCTTAAAGACAGATATATTTTTGAGCAGGTTGACAGTGGTATAGTGGTGCTAGTTGTTGCAATATTGAAATGCTTTGTAGCTGTTAGTATATATATGCTTTCTTGAGCTCTCTGATTATTCCTATTACGATCCCAGACTCCTCCCCAGAAGTTCTTCACAATCCAGCAACTTAAAAAGTTATGACTGTCACAATGGGAGTCCAGTTTTGGCAGCTGTTGGTGCTCTGCCTATTAAAATAACACTCCAAGTAAAATGTACCTTGTAAAGTTTAAGTTCATTTAACCAAAGGACACTGTGGTAATTGTGGAATTGTCCCACCTGTAGAAGTATCAAATCCAGACTCTGATATTTGGGACATACTTGTCTACCTCTCTAAATTGAATATGTTTATCTGTATGAAAAGAGCAATTGTACTCACCCCATAGATTGTTGTGAGGATTAAATGTGGATCTCTATAAGGTACCTAGTTTAGTAAAAACCATATGTTAAGCAACCAACAAAAGTTAGTTTCTCTCCCCTCAAACATTAGCCAATAAATCCTTTTGAAAATCAGTAACTATGTCTCAAGTATCAGCAGCCTCATGCTAGGTGCCAGTAGTTTATAGTGAAATGGAGAATTTAGCCATTATCCAGAGAGTTTATATCATGTAATCAGCTAACAACACATATTAGTAATTCATTCATAACATTTCTGTTTTATTTTAATTACCTGGATACTTTTTTAAAGTATGAGAATATTCAACCATTGACTCTATTCTCTTGTGTATATGTATATATATAGTTCTAAATCAATTTGTCTTTTTGGGTTTTATTCTGGTAATTGCTTTTGACTTCTCTTCTTGTTTGCTAATTCTGTTTTCAACTATGTCTAATTTGATGTTAAATCTCATATTGAATTTTCAATTTTGATTGTTATATTTTTTACTTTTAGAGTTTGTATTTATTTACTTTTTAAATATGCTAGGTAATTTTATGTAGTTTTATTTTCCCTAAATGTATTATTTATCAACAGCTGTATAGCAAATAATTTTAAAACTTAGTAGTTTAAAGTAACAGGATCAAGAATCTAGTTGTGGCTTATCTGAGTGCCCCTGACTGGGTTTCTCACATGGCTGGAAACAGGTTATTGACCAGTGTTGCATTCATTTTGAGGCTCGCCTCGGTGGGTGAGATCTGCTTCCATGCTCACTCACACAGTTGTTGACAGGTTCAGGTCCTTGCTGCTTCTTGACTGGAAACATCAGACCCTTGCCACATGACCTCTCTATAGGCCTACTCCTAACATGACATTTTTCAGAACAAAGGCAGGGAGAGAGAGAGAGAGAGAGAGAGCAAGATAGAAGTCAAAGTCTTTTACAACTTACTCTTGGAAGTGATATCTCATCACTTGTACATGTTCTCTTCATTAGGTCTAGACACCATACAAAGGGAAGAATTGTGCAAAGGCATGAATACAAGGAGATGGGCATCACTTTTGGCTGTGGCACAGGGAGGGAAAAAGTAACCATTATGAAATATGCCTAGAGTGTTCTCCAGAAAGTCTTACTCTTCAGTGTAGAATACTTTACCAGAGCCACATTGCTCCTAGAGGGAAGATATTTCCTCAATGCTAGCCCCTTCTAGCCTACCTATCTTACCTAAGGGGCAGAGAAGCCAGGAAACTTGTGACATAGGTCCACTAAAAAACTGAAGTTTAATCAGAAAATTATGGAATGCTTCTTCTCCCAAATACCTTACCACTATACCAACAGGGTTTCAGGATAACAAGAGTGGATTACAGCTTAAAAAACTACAAGAAACACTTCATCTAAGAAGGAGTTCCTAGGAAAGCCTAAAGGAAACAGGAGAGACAAAAACTAATACATTAGAAAAGTTTGAAGCCTCCAACATCCACAACTGTAGCAAACATTTAACACAGCCAAAACCTGGCAAGATTAAGACCACACTTCATACTAAATGCCTGCTTTAGTTCCTCATACCTGATATACCATGTTGCACTTTCAACAACAACAAAAATTACAAGACGTGCTAAAAGTCAAGAACAAACACAGTCTGAAGGAACAAAGCAACCATCAGAATTAGATCCAGATGTGTCACAGATGTAAGAATTATTAAAAGGGAATTTAAAATGACCGGTGAATATAAGGCTCTAATGGAAAAAGTAAGCAATAATCAAGAAGAGATGAGTTTCATAAAGCAGAGAGTTGGAAACCTTAAGACAGAATCAAAAGGAAATACTAGAAATCAAACTCTGTAACATAAATGAAGAATGCCTGTGATGAGCTTATCAGTAGACTGTATAAAGCTGAGGAAAGAATCACTGAGGTTGAAGTTAGTTGAACAGAAACTTTCCATAATGAAATGTAGAGAGAGAGAGAAAAAAAAAAAAAACCACAAAACCCCAAACCTAAAACAAACACACAAACAACGGAACATCCAAGAACAATGGGACAACTTCAAAAGGTATAACATATACAATTTACAGTGTCAAAAGTGAAGAAAAGACAATGGAGCAGAAGTAAATATTGAAGTAATGGCTGAGAACTTTCTAAAATTGATGACAGACACTAAACTACAAATTTAGGAAGGTTAGAGACTACCCATAAAAATAAATACCAAAAAGTTTACACCTAGACATATAATATTCCAACTACAGAGAAACCAAAACAAAGATAAAATCTTTTAAAAAGCCAAAGAATAAAAGTCGTATACAGCAGGGGTCCCCAACCTGTGGGCCATGGAACAGTATTGGTCCGTGGCCTGTTAGGAACCTGGCTGCACAGCAGGAGGTGAGCAGTGGGTAAGCCAGTGAAGCTTCTTCATCTGTTTTGCAGCCACTCCCCAGTGCTAGCATCACCACCTCAGTTCCTCCTCAGATCATCAGGCATTTGCTTCTCTTAGGAGCACCAGTTCCTGGTGCCAAAAAGTTTGGGGATCACTGATATACAGAGATGAGCAAGGATAATAATTACAGCAAACTTCTTGTTAGAAATCATAAAAACAAGAACAGAGTAAAGTCTATTATTTAAAATGTTGAAAGAAACCGCCCTAACAACCTATAATTCTGTAACCAGCAAAATTATTCTTCAAAAATGAAGGAGAAATAAATACTTTTCATGAAAATGAAACATAAGATAATTCATCATCAACACTTCTGCCCTCAAAGAAATGATAATAAAAGTTTTTCATTGAGGAGGCAAATGATATAGGGCATAAACTTGTACCTACATAAGGAAAAGAAGAGTGAAAGAGAAGAAATAAAGATAAATAATGTTAGTTTTCTTAACTAATATTTATTGACTATATAAAACACAACTGATTAAAGGAATTATAGTAACAATGTATAGTATATATAGATAAGTGAAATGAGTGACAGCCATGCCATAATGGACAGGAGGGAACAATTGGAGGTATTCCAGTTTAAAGCGCCTGCACTATACAGTAAGGCAGATTTAGATTAATTAAAATATATATTGAAAACTTTAGAAAAACCACTATTTTTTTAAAAAAGTATAATTGATATTCTAAGAGAGGAGAAAAATAGAATCAAATAAAATGTTCAGTTAAAACTAGAGAAGTCAGTAAAAGGGGGGAGTTGAGACAAAGAATAAGAACAATGAATACAAACAGCTGTAAATATCATAGATAATAACCCAACTATATGTGAATACCAGTGGTCTAAATACACTATAAGACAGAGATTGTTGAGTGGATAAACAATACAAGACCCAACTGTATGTCATCTACAAGAATCCCACTTTAAATACAAAGATTTAGATTTGTTAATAATAAAGCAATGGAGAAAGATATACTATACTGATACTAATCAAAAGAAAGCTAGAGTAATGATATTAACTTTAGTTAAAGCAGACTTCAAATCAAGGAGAATTATCACGGATAAAGAGGCCCATTACAAAAGAAGACATAGTAATGATTAATGTATATGCACCTAACAACAGAACATCAAAATACATGAGGCAAAAACTAATAGATCTGCAAGGATAAATAAGACAGATCCACAATTATAGTTGTAGACTTCAATACCTCCCTTTCAGTTATTTATAGACCAAACAAGCAGAAAATTTTTACAGATATATTTAACCTGAACAGTACTACCAATCAAGTTAATTTAATTGAATTTTTTTAGACACTCCATTCCACAACAGCAGAATACACATTCTTCTCAAGCTTGCATGAATATTCACCAAGATGCAACTCTTCTGGGCTATAACACACACCTTAACGAATTTAAAAGAATAAAAATCCTACAAAGTATATTCTCAGACCACAATGGAATTAAACAAGAAATCTATAACAGAAAGACAACTAGAAAACCCGAAATATATGGGGATTAAACAACCAAATTCTAAATAACAGGTAGATCAAAGAGAAATTGCAAGAGAAAATAAAAAATATTTCAAACTAAGTGAAAATAAAAATACAGTTTATCATAATTTGTGGAATGCAGCAAAAGTAGTGTTTAAAGGGAAATTTATAGCATTTTGTATATGTATGTATGTGCACATATATAAGTATGTATATTTTTGACAAGAACAAAGAGCTAAAATCAATAAAGCTTCTATCTTAGAAAACTAGAAAGAAAAGGAATAACTTAAGACTAAAACAAGCAGAAGAAAACCAACAATAAAAATTAGAGCAGAAATCAGTGCAATTGAAAACAGGAAAACAATAGATAAAACAATGGAACCAAAATGTGGTTCTTTGAAAAGCAATACTTTGATAAAACCTCTGGCCAGCTTAACTGAGGAAAAAAAGAAAAAACACAGGTTAACACTTTAAAAAACAAAATAGAGATCATCACTATTGATTAAAAGAATAATAAAGAAATACTGTGAACAACTCTATACTTACATATTTGAAAATTTAAGTGAAATTGACTAATTCCTTGAAAGATGCAAAGTATCAAAACTCAGCGGATAAATAGATAACACAAATAGGCCTACTTCTATTAAAGATATTGAAAAGAAAATTAATAACTTATCAAAAAAGACAGCTCCAGACTTAGATGGTTTCATTGATGAATTTTACCAAACATTTAAGGAAGAAATGATACCAATTCTCCACAATCTATTTTAGAAGACTGAAGTAGACAGAATATATCGTTGAAGAAATGATATCAATTCTCCACAGTCTAATCCAGAAAATTGAAATAGGCAGTAATGAGACGATCATTATCATAATACCCAAAAGACAAAGACATTACGAGAAAGGAAAATTATGAACCAATATCTCCCATGAATATAGATTCAAAAATCTTCAAAAGCAAGTAAAATTCAACAATGTATAAAAAAGATTATATGCCATAGCCAAGTGGGATTTATTCCAGATATGCAAGGCAGTTCAACACTTGAAAGTCAGTCAATACAATCTGCTACACTAACAGACTGAAGAACAATCATATAATCCTATCAATTGATACAGAAAAAACATTTGGCAATATCCAATACCCATTCATGAGAAAAACTCTCATCAAACTAGAAATAATGGGGAATTTCCTCAACTTGAAGACTTCTATAAAAAACCTATAGCTAACATACTTAATAGTCAGAAATTAGGTGCTTTTTAAGATTGAGACCAGAGTAAGTTTGTCCTGTCTGACTAAACTTATTCAATATTATACTGGAAGTTCTAGTTAGTGCAATAAGACAAGAAAGGGAAATAAGGTTTACAGTTTAGAAAGGAAGAAATAAAATAGTCGTTGTTTGCAGATGACATGACTGTCTATGCAGAAAATCCTAAGGAATTGACAAATAAAAAACAAACAAAAACTAACTCCTGGAGCTTATAAATGAGTATAGCAAGTTTGTAGATGACAAAGTTTATATATAAAATTGTTAGCTTCCCTATACAATGGAAATGAACAATTGCAATTTGAAATAATAATAACAAATACCATTTACAATAGCATGAAAACAAAAAAGTTATTTAGATGTAAATCTAAAACTATGTACAGGATACATATGCAGAAAACTATATAATTTTGATAAAAAATCAAAGAGAGTCTAAATAAACAGACATACTATGCTCATGGATTAAAAGATTCAAAATTATTAGGGTATAATTTTCCCTAATTTAATCTACAGATTCAATGAAATTTCAGTCAATCCCAGCAAACTATTTTATACATATTTACAAACTGATCCTAAACTTTATGTGAGAAGCAAAAGATCTAGAATAAGCCATCATAGTATTGAAAAAGAAAAAAATGTTGGAAGACACACTATCTGATTTCAAGATTTACTATAAAGCTACAGTGATCAATATAGCATTATACTGGCAAAAGAATTATATTGGCATAGGTCAGTGGAACAGAATAGAGAGCCCAGAAATCAAAGGAAATTCAGTCAGGAAAGGATAGTTTTTTCAATAAATAATGCTGGAACAATTTACCATCCATATGCGTACCCCATCCCCATACACACACTAAAAAAAAAAGAATCAAGACATAAGCCTTACACCGTTCTCAAAAATTAACTCAAAATGGATCATAGACCAAAATGTAAAACTACACAACTCCTGGAAGATAAAATAAAAGCTAGGTGACCTTGGATTTGGCCACAAGTTTTTTGATAACACCAAAGAATGATCTGTGACAGAAAAAATTGATAAGTTGAACTTTGACAAATTAAAACTTCTGCTGTGTGAAAGACAGTGTTAAAAAGATGAAAAGACAAGCTACAGACTAAGAGAAAACATTTTCAAAATACATATTTGGTAATGAACTTGTACCCAAAATATGCAAGAAACTTAGAAAATTCAACAACAAATAAACAAATGATTCCATTAGAAAATGGGCCTGTGATATGAAGAAATGACTAATCAAAGAAAATATGCAGATGGCGAGTGAGCATTTCAAAAGACATTCAACATCATCTGCTGTTAGAGAATTTCCAATTAAAACAATAATGATACTACCACACACTTATTAGAATGGCTAAACCCTCCACCCCAAACTGACAATACAGATTACTGGCAAGATTATAGAATAACAAGAACTCTCTTTCATTGCTGGTGCAAATGTAAAATGGCACAGCCACTTTGGAAAAGAGTTTGGCAGATTTTACAAAATGTTACCATATGATCTGGCAGTCATGTTCCTAGGTATTTACTTAACTGATTTTAAAACTTATATTCATACAGAAACTTGCACAAAAATCTTTATAATAGTTTTATTCAAAATTACCAAAAAATGGAGACAACCAAGATGCCTTTTAATAGGTGAATCGATAAATTATGGTACATCTATACAATGGAATAATACTCAGTGATAAAAAGAAATAAGCTATCAAACCACAAAAAGACATGGATGAATATTAAATTTATGTTGCTAAGTGAAAAAGTTCAGTATGAAAAGGAAACATGCTATATGATTTCAATTATATGGTGTTCTAGAATAAAAGCAAAATTATAGAGACAGTAGAAGACCGGTGGTTGCCAAGGGCTCAGGGAGCGTGTTGAACAAAAATGAAGCTTCAACACCTTCAGACTTTAGTGAGAAAAACAAATGTAATTAATATAATGCCATATGTTTAGTTCTAGAATAAGAATACAGGTGAAGAACAATTAATTCTTTAGAGGGGAGAAGTAACAGCGAAAGCCGATATTTGTCCTTGACCTTGAAGCTGAGTAAATATCTGTGTGCTTGAAAGAAATGGAGAAAACATTCTAGGCAGAGGAAATAGCATAAAGATGACCATGACTACTTGAGACAAAGTGACATATTCAAGGAATGCGAGTGCTCATAGGGTATGCAGGGTATATGAGAAGGTATGGGAGGAGATATGACTTAAATAAAAAGTAGGAAAGATGAGTTTTAAAAGGTGGGCAGTGTTTAGAACACAAAGGGTTGAAGTTTTGGCTTTATCCAAATTAATAAATGAAAGCCATTGAAGTTTCTTTTTTTTTAAAGAAAGTGAAATTTTTAAATATAGATCTGTATTTAGTAAGGTAATAAGAGACAATGTAGAGATTACTTGGAAAGAGAAAGATATGAGGTTTGAAATCTAGAGAGAAGATTTCAGAGTGAGATGGATGATAAATGCTAAGGGATTTAAGCAGGAAAGAAGATATGGGAATGAAAGGGAGGAGGAAAATGTGAGCCATGTTGGGGTTGAATGGATGGAAATTGGTGCTTAGTTGAATGTGGATTAGGAGCAAGGAAAAGAAGCCATGAACATCTAGTGGTTTCCAGCTTGATCAGCTGGATGAATGGTAATGCCAAGAAGAAGGCCAAAAAAATGGCAGAGGGTGGGGTGGGATAAAGCATGAAATGAAAGATGGTGCGTTTAGTTTTTAATAGGATGGGTTTAAATTACTTTAGATATATACTAAGTGGACATTGTCTGGAAGCAGTTAAAAAAGTGTATTGGCCTAATACTTTGGAGATCACAGATGTACAAGTGGTAATGAAGTAATGGAATGAATGAGATTGCCCAGACCAAGTATGCAGAGATTAATCAGGATCAATTTTTATCTTGAACTAAGGGGATAGCCCTAAGGAATAATAATAATATGAGGCCAAATAAGGGAGAAGAGGAGCCAGGGGAAAGACATAAAATGAACAATCTGAACCATAGGAGAACTAGAATAGAGAATTATTACAAAAGGAGAGTTAAGCCACAGGCAAGGTTTGGTTATGAAAGACGTTACACAGAGTATAAGATGAGGACTGAGAAAAGACCTTTGAATAATTTAATTTAGTGGACGCTGGTATGACCAGTGAAAGTCTTCATAGAGTTGTGGAGTCAGAATGCACTGGGTTTAAGAATGGGAGGCAGAAGGGTGGGTCGGAATGCACAGCAATGCATTAGTAATGCTCTAGTTCTGTTGGGTAGGTATATATATTCTTTTGTATACTGAATGTGATATTAAAAGTGATACCGGAGGACAAGCTAAAACTTTAGAAAAGCATAAATTAGAACTGAGGGAGAAAGGATAGTGTAAAATACTACTAAAGATTTTCGTTAGTGAAAGACCGGGGCCTTGGGGCCCTGTGGGCGATGAGAATGGAAGTGGTTTGGGGTAGGCAAGATTGAGGAGAAATGTTAGAATGTGCAGACAGTTATGTATGCTGAACAGAAGGAACCAGAAGATTGGGGAGAGATTAAAGATAAGACATATGGGCAGTAATTGATATAGAATAGAGTGGGAGGGCACAGGGGAAAAGATGAACTTTAGACAAGATTAGAAATCTCATCTTTTTTGATATGTAAATTCAAGGCAGAATGAATATATTGGAAATGTCAAGGAGAGAAATAGGTGAATCTCATCTCCAGAGGTGATCGGTGGTTGTCAAATATCAGAGAACATGGAATCACCTGTAAGACTTACTGGAAAACAGATTGCTGGACCCCAACCTAGAGTTGAGAGTCTGGGATAGGGTCTGAGACCCTGTAGTTCTCACACGTTCTTCATGTGATACTTAATGGAACTCACCTGGGGGACTACATTTTGAGAACGCTGGCCTAGATTTTCTCAGAGAAGAAGGAGTTTAGGTCATCTGCTGAGAATAAGGGCAGTGCGCCCTCTGCTCTCCTTTCAGCTGAAGGCAGACCTTGTTCCAGATCACCACGGATGAGTTTTTGTCTGGTGGCGTTTTTTTCTCCTATGCCAAACCAACTGACCTGTGGGATCGAACTCCCAGGTGGGAGATGAAAGTACCGCTTTAAGAATGCTCACATCTTGATACAATAGAAATATCGTCCTCTCATTTTCAGTTGGATAGGAGAGGAAGGACATAAAGATAAAGAAGGCAAGGTGTCTTGTTTCAAGATTTTCCTAATGGTGCACTTTTTCATAAGAAACAATTCTGGCTTCTCTTTTGTTATTCCCTCAAAGAAAATTATAAATATCAGTTTGCTTGTCTCCCACCTCCATCTGCCTGAGGGCTGTGCTTCGCTTCTCTAAATGTTTCAGTTGTGAATATGATGATTCTATTTGGGCAACTATTCACTTAGATGTGATGTCCTTAATGTTCACTGCCCCGAATTTCACTTTCGTTGGGGAGAGTGGTGTCAGTTTCCCTGTTGCTTTTTGGAAGGCTGGAAGCAGCCATTCTCATCACAAAGGGGGAAAGTGGTCAGCCCACTGAGGTGGTGGCTCAGAAACACGGGATGTACTTTATTGCTCCCACAGTCTGTCACAAGTTTGTGGTCTGAGGAGGTTTTCAGTAAAAATATTTTATACTTTTGGGCTCTCAACTACAGATCCTAAAGCCCTGTTTTAAAGATCAGAATACCCACAGATCCAGTGCACAAATGCCATCAATTCAACAAAAGCTGGTGTGAGGATGGGAAATTGATGACACACACATCTGTTCAGCATTTCCCAGGCTTCTTACCACCCACTGAAATCTTTTGACTACAGAAACTGCACTTCTGACTTGTGCATCAAGCACTGCAATCTACAAGTCAGCAATTCTCAACTCCCCACCCTGCTTCTGGGCTCCCTGTCTCAGGTATGTGAGATATATGGACAATGGATATCTAAAATCATACATCATCACCTCCACACCTCATTGCTTGTATATTCTGTTATCAATCAGGTGAAAATTATATTAGAATATAGGAAGTGCAGGTTTTATGTAGAAAGTGCTTAAGATAGTATCTGGCAGATATGATTCTAATAATAAGTGTAATACTTTACAGTATAGATAATATTCTCATTATAACACATTGTAATATTTAATGTCCTGTCTACTCTCTATTTTATTTAAATTTAATTCCACAACAATCTTGTGAGGTGGGCATTATTTCTTAAGGTAAAGCAAAAACAAACAAAACTGGTTTCAAGCAAAGTTTAATCATTGGTATATGGGGTTGCATAATAAAGACTTCATTTTTTATATTGAGGTACAATTGACATACATTATATTAGTTTCAAATGTACAACATAATGATTTAATATTTGTATATATTGCAAAATGATCACCACAATAAGTTTAGTAAACATCCACCACCATACATAGTTACAGAATTTTTTTCTTCTTATAACATTTAAGATTTACTCTCAGCAGCTTTCAAATATGTAATATAGCATTGTTAACTAAAGTCACCATGCTGTACATTACATCCCTTGGACTTAATTTTTTATAATAACTGGAAGTTTGTTCCTTTTGACTCCCTTCACCATTTCACCTCCTCCTCCCTCTCCCCACACTCCTTATCTTCTTTATCCATTCATCCATTGATGGACACTTAGGTTGTTTCCATATCTTGTCTGTTGTAAATAGTGGTGCAGTGAACTTGGTTCTGCATATATCCGTTTGAGTTAAGGTTTTTGTTTTCTTAGGATAAATATCCAAAAGTAGAATTACTGGGTCATTTGGTTGAATGATTTAATATTTGTATATATTGCAAAATGATCACCACAATAAGTTTAGTAAACATCCACCACCATACATAGTTACAGAATTTTTTTCTTCTTATAACATTTAAGATTTACTCTCAGCAGCTTTCAAATATGTAATATAGCATTGTTAACTAAAGTCACCATGCTGTACATTACATCCCTTGGACTTAATTTTTTATAATAACTGGAAGTTTGTTCCTTTTGACTCCCTTCACCATTTCACCTCCTCCTCCCTCTCCCCACACTCCTTATCTTCTTTATCCATTCATCCATTGATGGACACTTAGGTTGTTTCCATATCTTGTCTGTTGTAAATAGTGGTGCAGTGAACTTGGTTCTGCATATATCCGTTTGAGTTAAGGTTTTTGTTTTCTTAGGATAAATATCCAAAAGTAGAATTACTGGGTCATTTGGTTGTACTATTTTTAATTTTCGATGACATTCTATACTGTTTTCCATAGTGGCTGCACCAACTGACTTTCCACCGATAGTGCACAAGGCTTCCCTTTTTTCCACATCCTAGCCGACACTTGTTATTTCTTGTCTTTTTGCTAAGAGCCATTCTGTCAGGTGTGAGAAGATACCTCACTGTGGTTTTCATTTGCATTTCCATAATGATTAGTGATGTTGTGTGTATTTTCATGTACCTGTTGGCTACCTGTATATCTTCTTAGGAAAAATGTCTATTCAGATCTTTTGCCAGTTTTTAAATTGGTTTTTTTTTTTTTTTTTTTTTTGCTATTGAGTTGTATGAGTTCTTTATACATTTTGGACATTAACCCTTTACCAGATATGTGATTTGCAAATATTTTCTCTCATTCATTAGGTTGCCTTTTCATTTTGATGGTTTCTTTGCTGTGTAGGAGCTTTTAAGTTGGATGAGTCCCACTTGTTTATTCTTGCTTTTGTTGCTTTTGCTAGAAAGGCTCCAATTTTGATGTCTGATGGCTGACAGTTTCAACTCTCTACCTTGCCCTTTCCCCTTTAGGAAAGAGAAGAAAATTTGGCACTCCTTACCTTGGTGCCTATGAAGAAGTCAAACTATGCAAACTCCTGCCCTTTCTAGGAACCCTCACCCCAGAGTCATCCCCCTCAACCATAATAAAACCCCAGCCCACCCTCTTGTTACCACCCTCTCAGCCTTGTTTCACTTTAGTCAGAGCCAGCACCTTTCTCCTTGAGGAATTCTTTAGCCGTTTATTATGTGTCATTCATCCTGGTGTCTGTAACTTCCTGTGCACAGAACTGCCCCATATCCAGCAGGGAATACTAAGGGCCCAAATGAAACAGGTTTCTTAGTGCTTTATTCCTTTAAACATGGGGTTATTTCAGACAAAAAAAAAAGTTCAGGTCTGAGAACTGAGGGATAAACAAGACATGATCTCTGCTCTTCCTTTCAGTAGTTATAGCCTAGAAGAAGAAGCAGACATGTAAATTTGGAAAATGACAAAATAATGTCAGTTGTAGTATGTACAAGGTAGGGTGGTAATGCAGAAGAGTGAGTGGCTGTTCTTCCTGGGTTGAATAATATCTGTGTAAACTCATAAAGCATAAAAGAGGATTGCACATTGAAGGAACTATATTCAGTTTCATTTGTCTGGAGAACAGGGTGAGCGTTAGGAGATGCAGTTGGTAAGGACCTCAAAGTCTTTCGTGGCCCATTGGATTTTGTCCTGAGGATGTTGGTGAACTACTGAAGGGCTTTAAGAAGTGAGACAAAATGAAAGAATGTTTTTATTCTAAATAGTTCTCTTTGATAGCAGTGTGGAAGATAAGATTGGAGAGGAGACAGATAATTTAGAAATATACTGCTTTAGTCCAAGTGAGCAGTGATGATCAGGACAAAGGCAAGGAAAATAGGCAGAGGAGGATAATGCACTAGGCACTGTTCTAGGAGCTGGGCTATAATGATTTAAAAAAGACAGAGAAATCCTGTTTTTGTGACATTTACATTCTAATAGGGACATGTAACAGAAAATCCTTAATAAGTCATTCTTTCCTTTTCTCTAACAGTAGGAAAACTGCAGAGTTGTAACTGAGCACATGACCCAGAAAATAGACCATACTTTTGAGCCTTTCTTGAAGCTTCCTTCTAGTCTAGCTAGAACCTAGGTTCTGGCCAGAACATACCTTTGACATCAGAGGGCATACTTCTCCTTCCACTTTTTCATTTTCTTTTGAATGGAAAGGGTATGCGGTGGTAAGATGTCTTACACTATGTGGTTAAGGTAACACCACAGGCCTGATGGAGTACGAGAACTGAAGGGCCCTGTGCATGTGACAACTTCATGGAGAGCCACCACACTGGGCTGGATTTTAATGTGAAGTAAAATCCTTGTTATGTGCTTCTCTCTGTTACAGCAGATGAACCTGTATCATAAGTAATAACTGGGAGTGATGTACAATGATCATGGAGGTTTATGTGAAGGGGATGCCCAGATCACAAATCCCACAAAGGCAGTCATCTAAAAGTTTAAATAAGTTACATAAGTATATTTATACAGCTGAATCCATTAAGCTTAAAATATTAATATTCAAAATAAATGCTAGCTATACTTTGCATGTCAGGAAGAGTTTTACAGAATGCCCAAGCTAGTCAGTTGGTTGCCCCTCAGACAAGAAACATCCACTTGTATAGGTTCTTACATCTGGGTGAGCCAGCCAGGGTGACAAGAGCTGAATATTCCTTCATTTTGTCTTCTTATTATCCTGTCCATTTATTAATGCTATCTTAAGCAAATTGGTTAATTATCTGAGAAAGGCATGAGTCTGTTCATTGAGGTGCAAGCTGATAACAATAGTGATTACAATAATTAACAAAATAATTAACAAAAAACTACAAAATGAAATAATGTGATGAAGGAAATAAATATGGTGATATGATAAAATAATTGTAAGCTGAGCAAAGGAATGCTATTTTAGATAAGGTAGCTGTGAAAGTCCTCCAAGAAGAGATACTATTTGATTGACATCCAAATGATAAAAGACAGCCAAGATATGCAAAAAATAGGGGATGGGGAGAGATATTACAGGTGGAGGGAATAGAGATATAAAAGCCTGGAGTGGGGAAATAACCTAGTATAATCGAATAGAAGGGAAGCTAATGTGGCTGGAGCACAAAAGAGGGAGAGAAAGGAGTTGGGATTGAAGAAGCTGAGAGCAGCTAGATCACCTAGTCATTTATAAGCTATAGTAAAAAGTTTTGTTTTATTCCAAAAACAATGGGAAGTCATTATAAAGTTTTAAACAACAATGAGACATCATCCGATTTTAGGGGGAGGGTGAAGTGGGTAAAGGGGATCAAATATATTGTAGCTGAAGGAAACTAGTCTTTGGGTGGTAAACATACAATAGAATATACAGATATCAAGTGATAATGTACACCTGAAATTATATTATTATATTAACCAATGTTACCCCCGATAAACTTAATTTAAAAAAAAATAGTGTTTCCGCTAGGGGTATAATGAATTATAGGGGTAAAGTGGAAGGAGAGACTATTGCAGGAAGGTGATTTGAAACAAAGTGTTGCCAGTAAAGATGGAGAGAAGTAAAAGGATTTAATTGTTTTTTTTTTTGTTTGTTTGTTTTTTTAAGTGGATTGATAGGGCTTGCTGCAGGATGCATGTAGAGGTCTGGGAAAAGAAGGCATCGAAAACCAATCCCATGCTTTTTGCTTGAGCGACTGGATTGATAGTGGTGCCATTTGTTGAAACTGGAAACACTACAGGTTAAATATATATTTTGGAACGAAAAATGTTGAATTCTCCAGGTAGGTAGTAGTAACCTCCAGATGTATTTTATTGGAGTATGTGCATTTTTAGTAGTGAAGGTCCAGTAAGTTGTCAGATTTTTCAAATGTTAAGAATTGTTGTTCTCAGATAGTTCCATTCTTACTTGTATTGATGTTATACCATTCATTCATTGAATCATTCATTTCTCAAATATTTTTTTTTTGCCACATAATTTTCCAAGATTAAGAAGAACACAAGAGGAACATATTTATGTGAAAGCAAATGATGGGCCTGGGGTATTGTCAAGCAATTGGAAATATTTGTCTAACTCGGATGTGAGATTGGGTGTAGAGATGCTGGTTTGTAAGCCTTGACAGATAAAATGATAGTTGAATTTTTTATTGATCAGAGAAGTGGAATTCCCAAATGAGATTCTAGAATGAGAAAAGAACAGCATTTCAAAAGAGGAAGAAGACAGAGAGAGTAAAAGCAAAGGAGAATGAACAGCTCTGGCAATACAGGAACAAAGAGACCTGAGTCAGGAAACATGGAACAATTATTTTTCATACTGCAAATAGGTCAAGTAAATAAGAGAAAGGAGTGTGGCTTGAGTTTGGCAATTTGGAGACCATTGACTTACCATTACTCCATGTTCGGCTCTATGAGTCTAGTGGTCATGGTTTCTAGATGGAGGCCATTCCTACCAGGAAACACATTAAGAGTATCACTAAACTTAAAGCTATAGCTGCTATCAGGTCATTTTCATCTCTTTTTGACAGTAGACAGTAAACAAAGAAAGAAGTTACTGTATAGGCAGGGATTGTGGACCATAATCATCATGAGAAGGTAGGGTGAAGCAGGTCACAGACTAATGGTGGGCAAGGCCACACCTACCTCTGTGCCTTGGTTCCCTGGCACAGGTATTCTCCTATCTGAGGGTACAGAACCATGTAATGGCTATTGGTTTAATGTATATAGCTCATCCTAAAGGGTAGTGCCTCATCCTACAAGGGTGTCATCTCCAAACTGACACTTCAGTGGCAACTTTAAGAATCCATTATGTTCCCTTCTAAAGCTGGCAGCTTCAGGATGGTGTGGTGATGGTAGGATGAGTATACTTTTTGGTTATTTCCTGTCCACCATGACTCCTTTGCTGTAAAAGGATCCTTTGGCTCGGGTTGATATTATATGTGATTATAATTTGGTCATCATATACTTTGAGTCATTGGATAGTGGGCTGGCTGAGACACTGTGAGCCAGAAAGGCAAACCCAGAACAAGAATACATGTTGGTTAGCTCTTTCCTGGGTGAAATTGGTCCTATGTAATCAATTTGCTACCAAGAGACAGGTTGGTCTCCTTGAGCAGTGGTCTGTGCATTGCTCTCTATTGCTGGCAGGCCCATCATTAAGCAGCAGCAGTTACTAGATAAGCTTTGAAGAGTGAGACTCCTGCCATTAGGTCCATTCATAGTCACCATTTCTATTACCATGGCTAGTCTGTTCATAAGATTATTGACCAGGCTTCAAGATAGCCAAATACAAAGTCTGGCCGACATTTGCTAGCTGAGTCATTCTGCACGTGTTTTACGATTCTTCTGCAGTGGCTTCTCTCTGGTCAATATGAACATAAAATGGACAGTCCCCATGGTTAGTGCCCATTCTCATAGGTCCATCTACATGCCCCTTATCCAGACCTTCCTGTACCTGTCCTTTCAGTTGTGCTTGTTCCAGAGTCCTGACGAACCAGCCAGCTAAGTCACTTGTCCATATATCCCAACCTCAGGCCACTTCTCTTCTTCCCTTAACTGCTATTTTTTCAGAGCTACTCTGTGGTGCAACAGCAATTCATTTTCAGCTTATATCCATATACTGAGTTGACCTAGCCATGTACCAATCTTGGGCTTTTTATTCCTCATCAATAGGTCATAAGAAACTCTTTATGAGTTTAGGTGTGAAATGAGGAAGATGCATTGCTGTAACAGTGACAGATTACATGTGGGTTTGGGACACATATTTGTGTAGCTCCCTGCACAGACATATATCTAGGCTTGCTCACATTTGATCCCAGATGTATCACATCTATGTTATAATGGATCACTGCTGAGGTCACCTAAATTTATGATTTGTTGAGTCTATTAGTGTCAGTAATGTGCTGGATAATCGCCTATGAAAAGTACCACCTTGGGTTTGTAGTATTTGCTGAGTTCTGTGGTGTTATTATTTCCACCGTGGCTGATTTCAAGCTGCCAAAGTGATGTCACAGAATATGGACTTAGGAAGAGATGTGCTGGTATGAACTATGTCTTGCATATCGCTGTATCCAGCTAGTGATGGGGCAGTTCTGGCCACACGGTCACTTGATATCACTTGAGGTCCATGGTTTGATGTTTAGTTTCTACTGAGGCCCGATAGTATGCCAGGAATTATTTATCAACAGTTTATAGTTCTCTGCTGCAGATGTCATAGCTTTTCTCTAGTACCCTAAGATTGTGCATTGTCTGTACATAATTTTGCTACCACAAAATACGCCAGCATCATTTGTGATGTGACTCAAGCAACAATCTTGGCTCTTATGCAGAGTCTTTCCTGGTCTTGAGCTCTACTCAAAGGCTTTCTCCACTATCTGAAAAATGGATCAAAACGGTATTCTCAAGTGTGTTATATGCTGTCTCTCAAACTCTAAGAAGCGTATCAAGCATTCTTTTTTAGTGCTAGGAGATATAAGGTAATAACTTATCCTTTGGTTTGTAGTGAATATCCCAGGATGCTCAGAACACTGGACCCCTAGAAACTTAACCTATATGCCAGGCTTCTAAATCTTCCTGGGTTTTGTTTTCCTCTGGAGCATATGTGCCTTCTAAGGCATCCAGAATACTTACCACTTCCTGCTCTTCAGGTATGACTAGCGTGACATCATCAATATAGTGAACCAGTGTGACAATCTACAGAATGTCCAGATGATCAAAGGTTCTTCTGGCAATATTGTAACAGAGAAGGAGAGTAAACACAGCCCTGGGTCAAGACTGTGGATGGGCACTGTTATTTATCTCTGTGAATGAGAACATCTTCTGATCTTTTTTTCTGATAAGAAAAAGGAAAACATTTGTCAGTTCAGTGATGACATACTAGGTAGCCAAGACTGTATTAATATATTCTGGTAAATATATCACATTTGGTACAGTAGATACAATTGAGGTGGCTGCTGGGTTAACTTGTGTAGTCCATTGTAATCCTCTGTGGTCCCTAGATTTTGCAGGGGTGCGACTAGTATATTATAGAGGGTACTACTGGAGACCATCACTCCTTTATCTTTTAAGATTTTGAAGTTGGCATTGATTTTTGCCATTCCTTTGAGATTCTGTTGTGGGTTGAATTGTATCCCGCAAAAGATACATTGAAGTCCTAATCTCTTGTACCTGTGAATGTGGCCTTATTTGGATATAGGGTCATGGCAGATGTAATTAGTTAAGATGTACTCATTCTGAAGTAAGGTGGTCATTTATAAGAAGAGGGGAGTTTAGACACAGATACAGATACAGAAGGAAGACAGGTTGAGGTAAGACAGAAAGGGGCAGAGATTAGAGTTGTGCTGTCAGAAGCCAAGGAATGCTTGGGAGTTACCAGAGCTGGAAGAGGCAAGGAAGGGTCTTTCTTCAGAGACTTTGGAGGGAGTATGGCCCTGCTAAAACCTTGTATTCCAGTGTGAGTACCAGTTTGTGGTACTTTGTTACAATAGCCCAAGGAAATAAATACAGATGTGATATAAATATTTTTTAAAATTTATTATCTTCATGGAGGGATGGTAGGGTCACTTTTAGAATCTTCTTCTTGGCTTTCCTACAACAATTATAACATTACAGTTCAAGGAATAAAGTTAGGGTTCTGCCAGTTGTTAAATATATTCATTCCAATTATACCTTAGGAAACCAGAGAAGTGACCACCAGTAACCACTGAGTGACAAACCTGGTTAGGACTCAGTTCATTAGCTGACTTCCACATACTTTTAATGGGAAAGCCATGATGGCATCTCTGGCTGTCAGCATCAATCTGTGTTCAATAGTTTGAAATGATTTGAGTAATCCAGAGCCAGCTGTAGGGTTTCAGAGTCTTTCTTTAGTTAATGTGTTCTGGATCAAAGAAATGTTCAGATGAATAGCTATTCTTTTGGGGATGATTGACTTAAAACTTTTGCTCATCAGTTCTGATGTCCTTTGTGTATGTGTGCTTGTGTGTGTGTGTGTGTGTGTGTGTGTGTGTGTGTGTGTATGTGTGTATGTGTGTATCCTTACTGGCTGCTCATCTATCTTTCCTTTAGGAATACAATGTTCTTTGAGCCATTTCCATAACTTTTTGTGGGTCAGGTCTTGCTAATTCATTCTGAACTTGATACAGATTATAGTAAATCTGTCTACTGCCCCTTGTCATGGGTACTGCCACCTGGCTAATCTCGGATCCTATCATCCCTATTCCTTTTACAGAACACAGTAATATAACACTATGTCCTGCCATTATTCCCAGCCTGGGGAGCGATGAGGGTGTCTTCTTAACTTTGTTGCCTTTATAAGGGGAGTGTCTTCTGGGCCTCTCTAAGGAATATGGTCAGCCACAGGGTTTTCTGTCTTATAGCATGGACCTTATGCATGCTTCTCAAAGCTTTTTAAAGCCTTCCTCCGTACTTTGCAGCAGCAATTGTGGCATCTCTATTTTGGTTAATACAGGCTTTTTTCCCAAGCGTTTAAGAGCCATTCTAAGAGCCTATTTCAACTGTCATCAGGGCCCTTATCCGAGTGTTAAATCAGTATTGCTGTAAAGTACCACCATATTACAAAACCCTCCTTAATCCAGCTTTGTATCTTGTCCCCTCTTGGTCTAGTCCCATCAGGAGCCACTCCTAGTTCATGATGGTACTGTGATATCTAGGTCCTAAAGATTTGTGGGGAAATACTTTCTCTTTTACCTTAGCTAGCTCAGCACTTCCTGAGCCAGGTTAAGATTTGACTTTAATTATGAGCCCAGAGAAGAGGTGGTGGGGCAAATCCTGAGAAGGGCAAGAATTGTCTTTCAAAGCACTTGCCTCATTTGAGGTGTTTGTAGAATTTCAAATGTGTGTGGGGGTGTGTGTGCGCGTGTGTGTGTATGTATGTGCGTGCACACACATGCGTGCGTGTGTGTGTGTATGTCGCTCTATCTTCCAAGAAGGGGAAATCGGCTATTTCTTCAGGCCCATAAAATTCAGAAGGACCTCAGGATTTGAGAGTTTTAACTCTACCAACACAGATATCCACTTCCAAGTGTCAGACCCCACTCCTTCCCTATCAAGGACCTGAGTTAGTGTAAGAAGCTTGCCTAGGCTGAGATTCAGCCTTTCCTGTAGCTCTGCTAACAGTTAAGTCCTGTTGCTGTTTTGCTGTGACTGCCATCCAGCTGCAAGATCAGAAGTTCTCTTTAAATGCTGCCAAAGAGTCCCTCCTGCTCTCATACTTTGCTTTATATTGTTAATAGAACTGAACTTATCATTTTCTCTCTTCAATCAATGGTACATAGCAACAGCTAACCAATTCCACAGTTCTTATAGTTATTTCTTCATAGCTCTAAATACCTGGAATGTTTTTATGGCTATTGCATCCCTTCCCACATGTATTCCATCACAGTTTGCCATAGGTGGCAGCCAGAAAAATGCTCTAGCATTCCAAGGGCTATCTATACTTTGCCTGTCACCAATGATGGGGTCCTCATTGCTATCCAGCCAGAAATGATCCAATTCCAGAATTCCTATCTTTAGAGTCTGCTTCTCAGAAACATCCTGGTGTAAACTGTCTTAGGTTGTGTTTCTTAGAACAAAACCTGAGATAGGGATCCTTGTTTAAGCGACTTATTTGGAACATGCTCTAAGAGGAAGAGAGGTGAAGGAAACAGAACAGAGCAGGGGAAAAAATGCCTAGCAAGAATGTGATCTTAGTAGAGACTAACTTCAGTTTGATCCTACACGATACTCTAGAGTATAGGTGACAGACAGAGTTAGTCTCACATTGAGGCAAGGGGACCGGCCTTTTGTATTCCATGCCAGCAACGTGGTGGGGGAAGGTGGAGAAAGGTGTAGCATCTCAGGTAAGATGCTCCAGTTTGGTCCAGGGCAATTCTCTGTATTGTTATCTCCAATAATTACCACATGTGGGTGAGGGGTGCACCAGCCAGAGGGGGAGATCTGGGTGGACACCAGTAGCATCCATTGTAACAATGTAGAGATATCACGAGCTGTAATGATTAGCAAACTCTGAGTTATTCTGTATCCTAGGCAAGACATATATTTCTTTAAACTGTTTAGAAATAATGCTCTAGGCTTGGTTAGGAAGGTTGTGTTTATTTCTCCCCCTCTTTTTTTAGTGGAATTATACTTAGTCCCACGGGCCATAAATCCCAAGTGCCTAGTTCACCATCTTCTACTAGGGACTCTCTCATGCAAATGAGATCTCTCTTCCTGGTCTGCTGACGACTCTAAGAATCTTCAGTTGAGAATGTTATTCCTACTGTGACCCCTGTTAATTTCATCAAGTTTCCCTCTCTTTCTTACCTTTACTTTCTAATGGTTGGAGTGAGAGATTATAGAACAAGTACTTTCAGACACATTGTCCCATTTGGAATGGTGTGAAATAGTGTGAAAATGCTTTTCCTCTTTGCTTTCCATGCTTAAATAAAAATGTCTCTATACTAGTATACACTATTTTTGAAAAGGGAACAGAAGGTTTAAAAAAAGGAAAGATAAAGAGGCTAATCCAAAAGTAATGTGCAAATGGTTGAGAGTAAGATTTTGATTTCTTATTTTTTCAGTTTGAGTTTGGAAATTTGTGGGGTTTTTTTGTTTTTGTTTTTGCCAGTAAAGTATGTATAAGTTCAGCTCAGGGATTTAGTGTTATTGAAGGGTCTGGAAATAAGTCATTGTTTTCCAAGTTGACAAAAAGCAGTTTACGGTTAGAACTATCCTGTTCTTTGCTCCCCAAAGCTCCGAGCACACTGCAGAATGAGCAGTCTGTGCCCCATAAACACTTGAAAAATGGTGATGCATGCTAGAGTGTTTTGAAAAATGAAAACCCACATAAAAATAAGATATTATGGTCGCTTTCAATGAACCTCTCCAAAGTCTGCACTAAAGTTGTCTTTCATCTTATATCCCATTTCCTCCCATACATAAATTCCTGGTTGTAGCCTGAGATTCTTCCTCCCACTTGCAGCCGAATCTCCTTTTCATTTTCTCCTTCTTAGCTATCAAAACTCCACCCATCATTGTAAGTTTGGTTTGAATCCCCACTGCGGGGAAGCAAATCCTGATACTCCAAGGTCTGTCAATGAAAGGTGGATCTCCCTGTGGGGAAAACTATGGCAGAAACCTGTGGCTCTACTCTGGCCACTGTGGTTCTCCTCCCTCAAGGAACACCTTTCCTTAAGACGGAGTTCTCAAAGTGTGGTCTCTAAGCCAAGACATTATCATCACTGGAGAATCTGTTAAAATGAAAATTATTGGCTCCACCCCAGACCTGTGACATTAGAAACTTAGTGGGGGCTGCAATCTCTGTGTTAATAAACCTTCCAGGTGATTCTAAAATTTGAAGATCACTTTTCCAGAGAATTTCTTAATGATCACTTTTTGATACCATCCTGTTGGCTTCAGAGAGTGCTCTGCCATTTGGCACTCAAACCAAATAAACCCTTAATTGCCAGAGTACAGTTGGAACGTTTAACTTTCCTAATGGCTTGTCCATAATAAAAGGAAAACGAATTTTCAGACTAATGTATAATTAGATAGAATGATTCATAAAACATGGAAATGTATTATAGTGATTAAAAGCACCAGTTGTATAGTCGGGCAAACTAGGCTTTGAATGCAGCTTGTCACTTAAGCATGTTATTAAGGCTCTGCATCTGTTAAATGCTGATAATAATGATACCTTTTAAAGCTGTTCTGAAAATTAAGGGAGATGATGAAAGTAAAGCAATTAGAAAAACACCTCATAGGTGTTCAATAAGTGGTAATAAATTACAGTTTGCTTGGTCTTCATTAGTTGATAGCCCCCTATCTGCAGTGGATCTTAGGGACTAGCTCTCAGGCCACCTCCACAGGACATGGAACATTTTTTCACCCTCAGAATTCAGAAGTACCCCTAAGCATGGCTAGGCCAAGAGAGATGCAAGAATTCTCTCTTCCATATCTGATTCCCACAGTCCAAATTCTAGTTTACTGTGTCAGGACCCTCCTGTCATGTAGGCTATTGCTTTGGGGGAACATCAGTCCCAACTCAAACATTTACAGGGCTTGGAGCCAGAGTACAAATTGGAGGCCCAAACAGTATATATTTATATTTATCATTTACAGAGCAATCTTAAAAAAATGTCATCCTCTGTGTAGGCAAAATAACAGCCCTCACAATCCCTGAAACCTGTGACTGTATTCCCTTCCATGACAAAGGGACTTTGCAGACGTGATTAAATTCAAGGCCTTGAGATGGGGAGATTATCCTGGATAATCTGTTAAATGTAATCACAAGGATCCTTATAAAAGGAAGCAGGAGAGTCAGAGAAGGAGATGTGACAACAAGCAAAAGTTGGAGTAGTTTGATGCCATGAGTGAGGAATGCAGGTAGCTTCTGGAAGACAGAAAAAGCAGTCTCCCCTAGAACCTTCAGAGCGAATGCAGACCTGTTGACCCATTTTAGAATTCTGGACTCTAGAATTATTTGGTAATACATTTGTGTTGTTTCAAGCTACTAAATTTGTGATAAATTTTTACAGCAGCACCAAGAAACTAATAACCCTCCTACCTTCGTAATAATAAAAAATTTTAAAAATGTGAACATCGACTGCAAATGGCAAGATATCAATGATAATTTGATTCTTAAATTTAATGATTATTTTGTATGGTGGTCTGTGAATGATCTAGTGATATTTAAATAATTAATATATTGAAGATATAACATTAATTATTTTTATTCTAGTCTATTTGTTTTTCTTGCCTTTATTTCAGCATAATTATGAGTTATATAGTTGGAAGAACTAGTTTTTAATAGACAATATTGCTAAGTTAGACCACCTTTCTTGAGTTATTGTAGTTCTTAGATAATATTTTTTATCAATTACAATTTAGAGAAATTCGGCTCTGCTGAGGCAGTGGCAACAGTATTGTCATTAAAACTCTTAAAGAATACTTAGATTTAGAAATAAACAATATATCATTTTTACACATTTTAAGAGGATCACATATGATAAATTATCATAATCTCAGGGGAAAAACTCAGGTATTTATTTTAAGCAAATAGATTACTGTCACATATAAATATATTTTTCACATCTATAAAGCAATATCTAGATGCATAGAGTTTTATTTAATTTTTAATAAATATATTCAATGCCAAAATATTAAAATAAAGCAAAAAAATAGAAGTATGATGCTTAATTTGTTCACATCTCTTAACTGAAACTATCAAGATGTAGAATGGCTAGAAAGTAGTCTCAATTTTATTTGTACACAATCTTTTATGATCATGGAAATATTTTCATTTTCTTTTCCTAATTTGTTTATATTTTATTGGAATGTCATTATGTTATGTATTTCACATGTAGTTTGTTTCAATTTAGAAAAAAAGATTTTCAAAAAATTTAAAAATGCTTTCTATTCTTTTGAAAATGAAGTACCCAAACCCATATGTTTGTATTTTTGTGTGCTTTTGCTAAATTATTAATAGCAAGCAACAATTCATACCAAAATATTGCAGATTATTTCAAATTCAAAATTAATTATATTTATACCAAACACTGAGGCATGCTTAGGGGTATTTCTGAAATCCAAGGGTGAAAAATGTTCCATGTCCTGTGAAGGTGGCCTGAGAGTTCGTCCCTAAGATCCACTCTAAATAGTGGGCTATGAACTGATGATGACCAAGCAAGCTACTAGTTATTATCATTTATCGAACACTTTCTATGAGCCAGGCACTTTGCTAGTTGCTTTGATTTCATCATCTCACTTAATGATTTGTTCCTACTTGAGGATTTTCTGTTGTTTTGCTTATTTCTTCTTTTGTATCTCTTATCATGTTTAAATAAAACCTTACTGCTTTAACCACGTTTTGTGTGTCAAGAATGGTTTAAAGGGTAAATCTGATACACATCATTTGATACATATCTTATTAAGATGTTTCCGGGCAGATCTGCAAAATACTATATGTAATATTTGGATTGTTTCATATAATATCTTCATTAAAAGCCTAGCTGTGACTCTATCTTCTAATAACAAGTTCAAACCATGAGCTATATATACATGGCTCAAAGAATGCTTCTGGGATTTTGGCCCAAATTCTGTCTTTGAAACGTTTTTCTTGCTGAATATTTAGCACCAGCATCATAAACATAGCTTCAATAATATTTTAAATTGTTAACGTGGAAAACTATTTAATATTTTAGAAAATTTTAATAATTCTTATTCAATATTTTATAAAAATTAAACTATCAAAATTCCACTGTCCAGTATCTATCTAGTTGCCAATGTAAAATTATCTGTATCGTTCTTCATACATTTTCTATGTAGATTTATATATACAAATTTTTTGGTAATACACATTATTTAATATTACAAAATATTCCATAGTTTCCATGTGCAGCTGTTGAAAATTCCACACCAATTTGTGAGTTCCTTGAGAACCATGAGCAGGAACATAGAGAGATGTAAAAAAAAGGAAGCTTAGCACTGCTGGAAAATGATATATTATTATTAGAAAATCTATTGCATTCATTCTATATGAGAGGACATATGCAAGTAACTTGTCATTTCTTTTACCATGTGGAAGTCATGTCTATTCAATATCAGCTCTAGCATAGCCCATAAACCTTTAGATATTAAGACACAATGACTCTTTATTTTGAGGACTGGCACAAGAAATGTAGAGAAGCACTTCTCCAGAGTGTGGACAGTTTATGAAATACTCTTTAAAATCAAGCATAATACTGGGGCAACATACACACTATTAGGGAAATTTCATTCTCTACTCACAGAAATGTGTCTTCTCCCTAATACCTGAAAAAAATGACGACAACAACAAAGGCATAATCCATTACTATAATATAATATAATAAGCCAATTGGCATGTGTGTGCATGCTAACATACATACACACATACATGCACACACACATGAAGGATTTAAGGAAGTTGTTCAAGCTTGTATTAACAGCAGTGAGACTTGGGTCTGCTTCTCATGAAGCTCATTTTGGTATTTTAGCCTGCTTCCTCAGGAGTAGGCTTTTAAATTTCTTTCTCTCATCTTAACCATACCCTTTGTTACTCAAAACCAGCTGATATTTTGCTTCTTTGGGGGAGGCTTCCTGATAAACTTTTGAATTTTGTAAACATAATTCTGATGTTACAAGGAACACATCTATTAGTCAGCTACAGGCTTACATGTTAGTCTCCAACTGATCTCTGAATTCCTGAGGACAGAGATCGTGTCTTACTGTCTTACTCATTTCTGCATTTCTGAGACTTAATAGAGTGCCTGGAATATATTAGGAACTGAAAAAAAAATTTTTTTAACTAAATTAAGTCGAATAATAAAAACATTGATTTTTAAAAAGAAATCCACCATTCAGCAAATATAGAACCGTAAGTGTGGGGATGGCATTCAGCAATCACTCAAATGTCTTTTGGTTCCAGACTGATCAGCTACTGGGATATTTTAAGAGGAATCCTGAGTATATTCCACAGTTTTTTTTTTTTTTCAGTAGTTTAAATATGGGCTGTTGCATACTGTCAGCGATTCTTCCTGATATTTAAGCTGAAGCAGTACCTTCTAAAAGATATGTTGCAGCTCTGAGAGGGCTGCCGGAATTGCCACAGTTCATTCTTTCTACTGGGGTATATTTAAAGTTTGAGACCGTCTTAACTCAGCACATTTTAAAGAGCAATATTTTTAGTTTCTTGCGCAAATGGTCCTGTTTTAATTCAGGAAAAAAAAAAAGGTGTGGGGTTAACTAATAGTGAGAGCACCTCATTGTTTTCTCTCTAAAACCTTTTCGCCAGCCTTTCTCCTTTTCAAGCAAAATTAATCACTCCTTCCTTCATATCTCAAAGTCAAATGATTTAAAATACACATGTATGTGCCTGCAGGCACATGCACACACACACACACACACACACACTCAGAGTATTAAATCACATATAAACACTTTTAAATGTAGATATAGAAGAGATATAGGTAGAGGTTGCACTTCTTTGAGTTTTTGAGGATTTCTTCCTTGTATGTTTCTCCAGTAACTTTCCAGTGACATAGCAAACCTTTAGTAAATGTTTGTGAAATACCTGGTTAATAAATGAGTTGAACTAAGGTGGAGCTTGAAATAATCTTGCTACCTTTGTTTCCATTCTTGTGAATTTTATATATACATGTCTCCTGGTACATATGTGTACGATTTTCTCTAAGAAATATGCATTGGTGATATCATCTGCACACTTTGAATTTTACTAGGAAACACTAAATTATTTTTAAAGTGGTTTAAAGTGTATATTCCTACTAGCATTATATAAAAGTTCCTATTTATCTATATACTTTCCAACCCTTGATATTGTCAGACTTCTTAATTGTCAGACTTCTTAATTTTTGACAATCTAGTCGGTAGGCAGTGGTATCTCATTATGGCTTTAATTTGTGTTTATATAATTACTAATGAAATTGAGCAATTTTTCAAATGTTTCTTTGCCATTTTTTTAAGAATTTACTTTTTTTCTGATTGACCTATAAGTAATGGAGAGAGGTATGTTGATATCTATTCTGCTAGTAGCTTTTTATAGTTCTACCAATTTTTGATTAATAAATTTTAAAGTTATTTTTTTACTTCAATTTAATTTTAGAACTTTTACGTATTACTGAAATAACGAATTTTCTATCACTATATACTGACTCACTATAATAATAATAATTCAGTTGTCTCGAACTCTATTTTGTCTGCTTTTTCGTTTTTGTTTTTTGTCTAGTATGTATATGTTTAGGGTGCCTTTGCCCATGCGTTTACTTTCAAAATTTCCATGTCCTTATGTCCTAGGAGTGTCTCATAAATAATGCATGTCTGTATCTACTCTCTTCTGGTTTTCATGTTGTTCAGAAGATTGCTCTGTGGTCTGACCACCTATCCTTTGCAGGTGATCTGTCTTTTTGTTCCCACTGCTTTTTTCAATTCACCTTTTTATTCTGAGATCATTGTAGAGTCATATGTAGTCGAGTACTTTTTACCAGTATACTCTTTATTTAGTTTACTCCAATGGTAATGTCTTGCAAAGCTATTGTGCGATATTGCTCTTTTTTCGTAATTTTATTCTTTACTTCTTTATACATTTCAAACCTAGTAATTCTATCTTCTGTGTTGGACAGTTCTAACACCTATAGTAGTTGGAGTTCTCTGACTTTTCCTCACTGCGACTTGCCATAATGTGTCTTGTGACATTTTAACCTGTGCTTATTACTTGATTATATTATGTGGGAATCCTGCCAGCTTAAACTGGGGTGGCTTCCATCTAGAGAGGATTTGTTTTTCTGGGAACCAGGGGTGCCCTTGACCCAAGATCATTTTAAGACACGAAGGGCCTGACTTGATAAAGGAATCACAGTCTTTATTCCTTCCACTCTGTATCCCTTGGCAGTGCTGTTATGGTCATTTACTCTCAAGGCAGCTCTGCCTCTCCTCAACTCACGCTGCTCACTGCATTCAGTGGCTGCCCTGCTTAAAGTTTGTCTGTCTGTTTGTTTTGGTGGATAGGCTGAGGTTTGTGAGCATAGCAATATATCACAAATTGGGTCCTATCAACGATCTAGCTGCTTTGTAGCAGAAAGTCAGTAAAGCTTTTAGTTTATTATATATTGCTGGAAGCAGAAGTTCTAGAGAAGGTGACAGTGGTTATTAATCTTGGGAGTGAGTATTGAATAAAATTGTATCATCTCTGTGGTGTATGTCTTGGAGTATTGCCAACATCCCCTTTTACCCACTTCTAGGACTGAAGCACTCATTACCCCAGCTGCTGGGAGTGTAGGTACCACACCACTATCCTCCCTTGTCTGAAGGGGACAACTTTGCTCAAGGGTCGACCTGTATCCAGTGACTATTGGTGTATCTGTTTATGTGGGCCTAAGCCAACATAATGCCGCAAGGACCACCCTAGCTCAGAGCTCCCTATGGAGTTGTTTGAGACCTTTATCGTGACCATGTCACAGTTCAGTTTCTCTGAGAAGCCTGTTCCCATCACTTTCTCACAGGTATCAATGATCTTATAGACACTCCCTAATAAACTTCCTGCATGCAAATCTGTCGCAGAATATGTTTTCCTGGAGGAATTAAACCTAAAGCACTCTCATTTAAAAAAAACTTTTAGAACTAACATGGCTCCAGAGAGGACATACTTAAAATATCTATGCTATGCCATGAATTTTAGTCCTGGGAGCCCTTGAGAAATAATTTAGTTGTACATTATTCTAAAACAAAAACTTGAGACTCCAGAGTTGAAATAATTCACAAAAGGCCACCAACTCACTTCACTGTCTCCTCTTGTCTCCACATGAAGGGGACTGGACTCTGATCTTTACTTCGTGAGTTCTATTATTCAAGTAATCTCTGGTTCTGTGCCTTTGAGACCAAGACACTTACCAGCCTCTAGTGCTATCTTCCCTTTTTGCTTCTATGCTATATCTTTTTGTTCTTTTCTTAGATAATCCTAGAAAGTTTCTTCAGATAGTTTTGAGCTGCGCCTATAAAACAGAGTATGGAAAAGATAGCCGACGTTGCTATAACAAAGAAATGTAAAGATATTTTGCATGTTTGTTCCTTGAAACACCCTAACAACTATTGGACATGGAGGTAGATACAGGGCTGGCTTCATGGGTGTGTGACTGGTGCACCGGGTCCCACAATTAGAAAGGCTCAGCTCTTCATTTAATGCTTGGTTGCCACCTTGAAATTCATAATCATTTTAACAAGGAGCCCAACATTTCCATTTTCAAAGAGAAGAAGGAGCGCGGCTTTTAGAAGACTGAAAGATGTGTGGTTGAATCATGCCTCTGTCCTCTGTGTTTTACGGCCTCAGGCAAGATTCTTAAACCCTCTGGACCTCTTTTCTAACAAATGAAATATTGATGACAGGGCCAACAAGTGTTTGTAATTTTCTGGTTAAAAGAGTAATCAGTAAATATCGCTACAGTAGTTACCATGTGAAAAAACTCAATTACTGAGGTTAAGACAATCAGTTCTGAAATCAGATTTCCTGGGTTCGTATCTGAGCTTTATAATGTCCCAATGGTGAGACCTTGGATTAGTCCCTTAAGCATTCTTCGTGTCCAATCTGAGAATCATAAGATTGTTGTGAATGTCAGATGAGTTCATTGTAACTTCTCAGCATGGTGTCTGGTATATAGCATTCATTCAAATGTATACTGTTACTGATTTTAGGAAAGATATCCAAACTCTTCTAAAACATGCATGCTGAGGAAGAAAATAATGAAAAGATTCTTACAGAGAAAAGGTTGGGAATACATGTGAACAACATCCTAGTGAAGGACATGACAGCTATAAACCACAGAGTAAAACGCTAGCTTTGTCAGCATAGCAGCTCCACTAGGCCTTCACCTCCTGGCCGGCAATATGTCCTTAGGTGACACTGTGGAATGGATTCCATACATAAAGAGAAGAGGTACTCTCCTGTCAATAGGTTCTAAATAGTTATTTCTGGCGTACATGTTTTACGCAGTTTTATGACTGTAATAGAAAACCTGGAAGCACAAATTCCCCATAATGTTTGTATGATCAATATCTTCAATTTTATACTCTTGGCATCTAGTTAGAATAACAAGGCTCCTTCAGTGATGATTTACCTCATTAGTCATCCCAAAGTGAGTAAGTGTTCAGGATAAACTTTGAGAGGAAAGTATAAATTCTTGAGTAATTTCTCAGGGTAGCCTCAAAGTATAGTGCAGTGAATAATCAAACTAAAGCAAAATAAAACCCATTTTTAAAGAAAGCAAATAAGTAAGATGCACAGCACAAATGAGTAAGAATTGCATACAAGTTATGTAGGTTAGTGGAATAAAAGATGATCTGTAGAAAAGAGTTGCAGTAGGTACGGATTCCATGCCAGGCCACAGTGTCACTTAATCCCCCAGGCCCTGCACACCTTTCCCTTGTTAAGTAAACCCGACCAACCAATAATGAACAAAATATACATGTATATTTTATGGTGTATTTTTTTTTTCAAAGTTTGTGATTGATAACAGTATGTTTATTTCAGGTGCGGAGGGAGCTGTATAAACTAGGATAGTAGACCAATGTGGTTGGTGATTTATATTATATATGACTTTTATTTATAAAATTGCACTTTCAATTGTAAACAGGATCTTTTAAAATTTCTTCTTGAAATATTAAAGTTTATAATTATGTGCCATAAAAGTGTTATGGGGTATATTAAAATAGTCATTTAAAAATTTGAATCCATTCTGTCCCTCCCAGATAAGCAGAAATAAAATATTTTCATTTGTTTTATTTTCCAACACAAGAGGGCAGCATTACCACACTGTTCATTTCCTGTAGGCCCAACATCACTGTACTTTCTGCAGATTTAAATACACAGTGCACCGCTTCTACATGGATAACCATTTGAAAATTGCACAAAGGTAGACTCAGGCTATTTATCATCTACATGACATTAATTTTAATGCTAGTTTTGAAAACAGTACCTTCTGATAAGCATTTGTACAAATTTTATATATTTTATATTTGCTTCATTGTTTCTGATTCTATAACAATCACCTGAATCTGGGAAGACTAGTTACCATTGTGTTTTATAGTGTTTATGTATGGTAATTCTCTAGAAAGTTGAATTCATTTAAATGGAATTTTCAATCACACATTGCTGGGAAGTAGTTAGGGTACCAGGAGATAAGCCTGTTTGACATAGAGGTTGAGTAGCCCATGGAGCAGATGAAGTTCCTGCCAGATGTGACACAGCAAGTCAGAGAGTAAAACTGGTGGTTAATATTCTGACAGGTCCATGCAAATGAATGGATTTGATTATGGGAGATGGGAGTCCAATAATAAGAGTAATAAGAACAACCGCCAGTTTTGGGCTGCTCTTTATATCATAGATCCTTTATTTGCTTAACTATGTTATTCTTAATATAATGCTCTTGTAAAGTAGATGTTGTTACTCTCATTTTTATAGGTGAGTTTGTAGAAGCTTGGTTTGGTTAAGTGATTCACTCTGAGTTCATGAAAGTCATAAGTGGCAGCAATGACTGCTAAATCCAGGCTTTTCCCACTTCTTCACATTGCGTCTCCACCCCCAGGAAAAGAGATTGAATTCAGTGATCCAACTAGAAAAGTAATTTGATTTGATACTTAAAATTTTTCATCCCTACTCCATCCAGTTTATATATTTGATTTAATCTAGGCTAGCATGATGGTTAATTTTATGTGTCAACTTGACTGGACTGAAGGATTCCCAGGAGCTGGTAAAAAATTATATCTTGGTGTGTCTGTGAGGGTGATTCTGGAAGAGATTAGTGTTCAAATTAGTAGATTGAATAAAGAAGATCACTCCCACCAATGTGGGTGGGCGCCACCAACCCTTCGAGGCCCCGACCGGAACAAAAAAGGTGAAAGAAGGGTGAATTTGCTCTCTATTTCACCTGAGAAGTTTCCTCTTGCCCTTGGACATTGACACTTTCGGTTCTCAGGCCCTTGGACTTGGACTGATTTACACCACCAGCTTTCCTGGTACTCCAGCTTGCAGACAGAGATGTGGTGTTTTTTTGGCCTCCATAATCAAGTGAGCCAATTCCTATCATCAATTAGTCTCACTCTCTCAAGGAAAGTACAAAGTGCTATATAAAAGTCCAAATTTTATTATTGCATTTATTATTTTTAGCTCTTTACACCTGAGTAATCATTTAAGGCCCATGTCTGAGAATCTTTATTGATCTCAACAGGAGGATTCTGGGGGAGATTCCAGAAGACTTTAGTCCCTTTTAGAGTTGTGTTTCACTGTGCTAGTGAAGCAGTGACTGGGAGGGGAGTATTTGCTTTTGTATGGTAGCACAGTGGATTTACATAACACATTTTCCTTTGAGGAGCCTAAGGCACAACAAAGATGGTAGGTCACCATCTTCGAATTCTGCCAGTGGCAGATATGGAAGACAGTATTCATCTTCATCTTTGAGAAAGAGAAACTGAGGCAAGAGCAAATTGCTGAAGAATATTGTTCACGATTGCTAATGGTTGAAATTCTTGAGCTAACACTCTTTATTCCTGACCTGGGACTCTATCTTTTGAGTTTAATATCACTTTAGGAATCAGAGAAGCTTGACTTTTAGTCTCAGCTTCGCCACTTTCTGGCTCTTGGCTTTGGGCAAACTCCCTGAGCCTCAGATTCCTCATCTGTGAAAGAAAGATAAGAATAATACCAAATTATCAGTATATATGTACTTGTGCTAAGTATTCTGGTAGGAAATAGCAAACAGTTAAGTGTGGCTGAAGGATCTGTAACACTAAGTGTAATAGATATGTTTTTATGCCTACAAGTGCCAGGGAGGATATTACATATACTTTCATTTTTGTATACATATATCCATTCAATAAATAATGCCTCCCACCCCCCAAAGAATCTACCCTGCTTTGTGACAAGGGCACCAGTCTCATTAACTACAGCCACCTGTAGTTCTAAGCAGTGCCCAGTGAGGCCACTAGGTGTCTCTAGAAAGCTTGATGTATAAGAGTAAGAAAAAAATGCCTGTGAACATGCTTTATATACTATAAAGCCTTGTAAAAATATAAGATCATAATGGCTTCCTTCTCTGAATTTAACTTCCACTTGATATATGCTTATACTGTTGCACTTATCTAGTTAGTTAAAATCAATAAACATTTATTGAACACTGAATGTATACAATGAATTTATTCATTTTACAATGTGCACTGTTCTAGGTACTAGGTATTCAGCAATGAACAAAATGTTATAATTATTTGCCCCTGGAGCTTGCATTTGTAAGAGTGATAATAACACACACACATGCACACACATGTAGAACATTTGGTAGAAATATGGAGAAACTTGGCAAAGGGCTAGAGAATGATGGCGCCTGCAATTTTAGATCGTGCTATCCTAAAAGTCTCCTTTGAGAGGGTGAAAACTGAGCAAAGACTTGAATTAAATAAAAGAATGAGCCACATACCATCTAGGAAAAGTGAACTCTCAGCAGAGAGAACAGAAGGTAAAAGATCTTGAAAGGAAGAAGTATGCTTGCTACGTTTGAAAAACAGCAAGGAAATGAGAGCGAACCATGCAAATAGATGGGTTTCCTGTATAATTCATTGTCTCTTTAGGAGACAATATCTATTATAATCTTATAATTTTATAGCCCCTCTATTATAGGTGTAGTCACCTATACTATAATAAGAATAGTGATAAATAATTTGTACTTATTGAGTACTTGCTATGTGCTAAGTTAGTCCTTACGACCCCAACAAGTAAATATAATTATTCCTTACTATTCAGAGATGCTAAATAGTCTTCCTAAGGTAACATATCCAGTAAGTTGACAAGGCAATACTTGGTCTTGTTTGATAGTTCAGGCTGCAGAGTAAGTCAATGGGAAGACAGATAGATGATTGAAAATACATAATGATATGAGAAGGGTTATGGAAAGCTACCAAGAGGGATTGACATATGGCTTTTGCTCTGGAAGATGAGGATGAGTTCCTTAAGGGAGAAGATGAGAGTGAGAGTGGAGAGAGAATCTTCTGGCAGAAACCAAGACATGGAGGCTTGGAAGAATGCAGTTAATGGCAAACAGTTAAGTGTGGCTGAAGGATCTATAACACTAAGTGTAATAGATATGTTCTTATGCCTACAAGTGCCAGGGAGGTCTGCTTCTGTGATTTAGGACACCTTCCAGCCATGGCTGACTGGACAGAGATGGAACCCTGGCCCAAATGCAGCAGAATCTATTGTCTCACAGGCAGGAATTTTATGGCTTGACTCAAACAGAGGAGTTGTCCAAATCAGATTCCCTTGTTTAAAATTTTGAAGCACAGATATAGGGACTATTGCTAGTCCATGGAGGGCCCTGGAATAAGGATGTTATCCAAATCTGAGGACTTGGGAAATTATTTGAGGCCATTTAAAGCCTGGTTAGAAAGCTACAGAAAGAGAAAAATGTAGCAAGTGCAGAGATGAGCAAAATGGAAAATCATGAGCTCTTTGAGAAAAAGAAATGGCAATAGCTGTCTTTCAGTTTCTGCCACATTTATAGTTCCTAGTTCTTTAGGCCTCATGAGGCAGGTCAATTTCCTATCTTGGAGCCCAGAGGTTTCTATATCCTAAAATTAAGAGGGTCATATAATTTATTATCTAAACTGACTTACTTTTGAGAGTAAAAGTGGGTGCTACTAATAATTACAAGCATAAACTGGAAAAGTACTGGGAAAACAGATGCGTGCAATGGTGGACTAGGACATGTTTAATATCTGGTTCTCCAGAAAGCAACAACAACCACAGAGCAAAATTTGATTTGTAGCGTTTGTCGATTTTCATGGTGTAAATACTCCCACCATCGCTGATTCAAAACTCCCAATGCAATATCAACTGGGTTGAAAAATTCCTGAGAATTTAACAGTCAGCTTTCTCAAGTAGTGGCAAGTCAGCTCCAGCACACCACTGGATGCTTGTCGCCCTACCTAAACTTTTCTCTTCCCCAGGTTTCTGCTCCTTTATTTTTATTTATTTTAGCTTTTTTGTTTGTTTGTTTTGAGTGTATTTGAACCTTGCAACTCCACGAGTACTGATTAGGAAAGTGGTGTGTTTGAACCTGACACTGTAGGCAGTGGGAAGTCTGCCTCTGAGTCACCTACCCAGCTCCTTGAAGGGATAGATTGCAACTCCCTTTTTCCTTCCAGCTTGCCCATCACTGTAAAGAATATGCAGTAGCTGTCAGTAAACAGCAGCTGAATCATTGCTTCAGGCATCACTGGTTGGCTCCCCCAGCTCCCCTACAGAAAGCTTACCCAGCTGTGAATTACAATTGGCCTGTGGGCAGTAGGAAGGCGCCTTTGTGAGACAGCAGCAAACACAGCTTCTCAGGGGATTATGAGACCAGGACATTCTCACCTAACTCTGATTGTTATCAATTCGCCATTCCTTGTCAAACGCTAGCCTTCCATAAGTAGAAAATGAAGTTTCTTAATTCAGTTATGGGATGGTCTTACCTTATGGCCACAGGGGTACTAACTGCCTGATCAATTGCTTCTCCTTAGCTTGTTCACACTGGCCTGAGGCAAGTACTGTCACACTCATTTTTCATTCTTCAAATAACACAAACTTTGTCTTCCAAGAAGCAGAATCTTCCATCTTGATTTACAAATAAACTGGTTACCCAAGCTTATTAGTTGAGCCTGGATGGTGCAAATACAGTCTTACCTGGAATCTAGATTTTTCTTCCTCCCATTTTATTTCCATTTCTGCTTATATGTATCTTTATGCATTTTAAGAGACTGGTGAAATGTCAGAATTCAATTTCTAACAGATTTCCTAAAGCAATTTTACTTATTTCTGAGAAGAGATAAGACCAGAAATATTTCCTCTAAAAATCCTAAGTGTATTATTGTTAAATGATTGATATAGCACTTTTGCTGGGACAAAATTTATTCTAAGTTGGACACATGTATGTATACACACACATATGTGCACCACACACACACACACACACACACACATTTTCTTTTCCAGCAGTTCTCAACTCAATTGGATTCAAGTGAAATAGTTCTATATTTGTACTACAACTGTCCTTTTTAAGTAGTTGAATAGTTGTTTACTTACAAAAACGTTCACAGTTTATGTGCCAAGCAATAAAATGGTTAATTAAAACTTTTCCAAGACAGATTATTCCAAAGTGCTATACAAGTTAAGGAAAAAAATAACACCTGTAACTAAAGACTATGTCTTGGCTTTCAGTAGGCATGCATTAGAATCAAGAAGGTCAAGATTTATCGTTCCTGTTACTTTTGGATATAGCGAGAGTAATTAACTTTTATGAACCATAGTGTGAAAATCAATTTACAAAAAATTCTATGTGCTTACAGTGTGTTCATTAATGTCCTCAACAGTATAAAATAATGATGACATGAGTCTAAACAATAAATGTTTACAAAAGAGAATATATTAAGCTGTTTGCTAAGCATTTTTTAAAATTCTGAAGAAGAGTAAAAATTCTACATATCTAATAAATGAGCATGATTTAATATGCAGCCAGCTAATAGATTGCTATCAGACCATTTAAAGCCATGTTACAAAAGAATACTTGCTGCTGCGAAAAGATATTCAGAATATATTGCTAGATGGTGAAAACAAGCTATACGACTTTATGATAGCATTTTTGCGTGTGTGTGTCTTAGATATAAGACTAGAAAAATGTATTCCGACATGGTCTGTTAACTGTAGTTTTACCTGGGTAGATGATTAAAGTCATATTGCTTTATTTTGTATTTACATTGTGCTCTGTTTTGCTGCCTTGAACATGCTTGACTATTTTAAAGGAAACTTTATTCTCAATAAACTTGCTGAATTTTGAAGAGAGTAGAGTCACATACAATCAAATATAAAGTGAGATATGTGTGTACTAGATTTATGGAGCAGGGGCATGTGAGTAATTCATTAAATTCCTGTCCTTTTATTCAAGGATAGGTTTTAGAAAGGTGAGCAGGGGTAACCTAGAAGGATGAAAACACCTTGAGCAACATGAATTGCTGCCTTCTTAAAGAGTTCAGGCATCTCACCCCCACCATGGAGCAAGGAGAACAAAGCTTTTACTGTACTATTAATTAGAATTCAGCTTTGCGTAGTCTGTGGTTACAAACTTCAGTGAAATTGGTGCAGGATCCTATTCTCAAAGGGTTACAAAGCACATTTTGTTGTCAAAGTCAGTCTAGTCCAGGAAGATGGCGCCCTGGAATAAAACTTAAGTGCATTTTATATTGAGCCGACCACATTAGGCACTAACATAGGTTTAGATGTTAAACGATGGTGAACATTTCCAGGAATCTTGTCAGCTTTTTTATTTAAAAGTGAATGTCTTTATTTTCTATAAATTCAAGACATCTTATAACACATTCTGTGATGAAAAAAAAAAAAAAAGCCTAACTGTAATATAAGCATTGTCAACTATGATGGTTCCCAGTTTATGAAGCAAGGTAACCATGAATAAATTTCTAAAAAGCAAAAATCATACCTTATTCACTTTTTCCCCAAGTGCTTGGCACAGTGCCTGACAAATAATAGGCACTCATCAAAAGTGTGACTACTTGATAGAGCTGGAAAATGTGCTAACTTGGCAGTCTCCGATCTGTGCTTGCTGTTGAATAGAATGACATGATGGAAAGAATAATGGGCAGAGCGACTTGAGTTCTAATCCCAGCTCTTCTATTAACTCAATGTATGACTTCTCTTTGTGGCTCCATCTACCCATTTCTTAAAAAGGGGTTGGACGAGATTAACTCCAGCAGGAGCTGCTTTTATATTTAAGTACTTAAGATTCTAAGGGATCCCTCAGGGATTTTTTTTCTTTCCTTCTCTATTGCCAAAGCTCATGTATTTATTAATGTATTCCACAGATGCTTACTGAATGTCTTCTCTGTGTATCAGGCATTTTGTACTATGTCATTCAGAATAGGCCTGCAAACAAGGCACACACAGTCCCTGGCCTTGGGTTTCTTTCCTCCAGTGAGGAGTGGTGTGCCCTCCTACTTGACTGATTACATCTTTAAACATTTTACTTATTGCTTAAAGTACAATCTTATACTAATGGGAAGTTATCCTTTTTAAAAAAATTTTTTAAATTTATTTTTATTATGGTGATATTGGTTAACAAAATCTAGTAAGTTTCAGGTGTACAATTCAACCAACAGTAAGGCGTGTGTGTGTGTGTGTGTGTGTGTGTGTGTGTGTATTGCATTGTGTGTTCACTGCCCATAGATTTCTTTCTATGGGTCACTCTCTGGTAACCTTTAGTCTGTTGTCCAGGTCCATGAGTCTTTGTATGTTTGTCCTGTTTGTTTGTTGCTTTTAGGTTTATATCCCACATATAAGTGACATGTGGTTTTCAACTTTTTCTGCCTGGCTTATTTTGCTTAGCATGATTATCTCGAGGTCCAGCCATGTTGTCTCAAATGGCAATATTTCATCTCTTCTGATGGCTGAGTCATATTTCATTGTATATATGTACCACAACTTCTTTATCCAATCATCTACTTTGGTTGCTTATTGGGGGAACTGTTTGTCATCACAGAGCGTTCTTTGATGAGAAAAATGGATTCAGAAAGATTAAACTCATAATTTGTATTTCCTTGTTAATCGTGTGAATGGACCAGACAATGACAAATTTAGTGTTTTCTAGCTTTTTTGCTAGTAATATAGTGGATAGCCTTCACACTGCAAGGGGATGTATGTTTAAAAAGCAGTTTATAAATTATATTTCATAAATTATCATATTTCCAGTGTACCAGAGTAAACTGACAATTAGAAGGAATGTTTCAGTGACATAGCGAAGGCATATTATCATATAATTCTGACTCAACCTATATGTATTTTTTTACTATAAGATTTTTCTGAAAGCAAAGTATTTCTATACTTCAATAAAATGAGGATAATTATACTAAAATAATCATAGCCACATTTTGGCACAGCACAGATCTTTTTTATTACTTTAAACTAATAGTGAATGTACTAAAACATTCTATCTGATTTTACCTACGAAACACCCTGCTTTTTTCAAGATAAGTCAGGATAGATGAGTTATGCTGCTATAACAAAGAACTCCAAATTCTCAGAGGCTTTTCTTGCTCATACTACACACTACATTCATCTTGGATATAGATGAGCTAGATTGATGATAATCCTTCTTGGACCAAGGCTGATAGCAGTCACCATCTCAAGAATTTTCATGAGTAGTGCAAGAGGACAAAGAGAGCTCTGGAGTGTTTCACCCTGGCAATGTATTGTTTGGTTACATTGTTATAAGTCATTGATCAGAATTAGTCACATGCTCCATATTCTCACAAGGGGGCTAGGAAGTGCTGTCCTACCATCTGCTTAGGAGGAAGACAGCTGGGATACTTGATGAGTAAACACTGATTATTATCATACATGACATGAAAGATTTGTTTTTAAGCATTAGCTCTCTTAATTTGCCAAGGAATGAATTAACTCTTGGCTCTCCTGGCCACTTGTTTAGTTGAGAAATCATATACACACACACACAGACACACACACACACACACACACACGCATATATATATACATATGTATGTATATATGTATATGTATGTATGTGTATATGTATGTATATATGTACACATATATATGTGTATCTTTCTTGAAAAGATCTCCTGCATTACATTATATATTGCTGAAATGTTATCAAATCTTCATATTTTAGGTTAATGACATTTGTAATTATGTATATATCTGCACTCTTGCTCATGGATATTAATCACTTTATTCTTGTGATTTTCAGAGGCTTTAAAAAGAAGTTGGTTTAGGTATAGTGGAGGCTTTGTTTCTTTAATTTTTTTTCCTTTTGTGTTTTTATATGACCATTTCATAGTTTTGCTTTGAATTGCTATTTCAGTAATATTCTTTGACAGTACTCTACTAGTGGTTACTCATTTTCTGTTCTAACGCAGTTCTGAGCCAGAGCAGATAGGAATTAGTCAGAAAATCATTTTAGACTCACAATACTTCTAAATATCAATCCCAAAGGTTTATTTCATTATTCAACTTTCTTAGGTTAAGTAGTAAACAATGGCTTTTACTTTATCTTTTCAAACTAAAGGATCATTTTTATATATATTAATAATTTTATTCATTTATATATTCATCAATTCTTTATTGTACTTTTACTGTAGCAGGCACTCAAACTGATTTAATTCTATAGATATTACTAAACATTTATGAGGAACTACAAGTAATTTTCTAAGTAAGTTAGTTATGCTTTAAGGGTCATAAAAGCTATTCTTTTATATGAATCTAGCAATACAAGCCTAACAATGGGCCATGACTTTGAAATACATGACCAATGGTGAGAGTAGACTATGTTTTTTCCTGTGATTTCTTGCAGAAGAGTGATATGTACATTGGAAAAACTATTGACTGGAGATGTTGGTATGATATGTTGTGTTAAATATTTACTTAACTAGCCAAAAGCGACTATATGCCGATAGTGGGCCTTGCACTTTGGTAGAAACTTAGATTATAAAGATGGTTAAGATTCAGACCATATTCTCACGGAGTTCACAGACAACTGAGGAAAATAGATATGTTCATGTGTGAGTAACAAATATATCATGTAATAAATTTTATAGTGAAAGTATCTACTGAGTGCAATGGAAATACCAAGAGGTTGTGGAAAACTCATCTGGAGGTGTCAGTGACATCTTTCAAGAGCGGGGTGATCAAGCGACATATACCAGGGTTTTAAAATGGAATTCACTGGAGAGAGAGGAGGGAGAACAACATTGCAAACATAACAAGCAGCATGAGTGGTTAAATTTATGGAAATGTGAAAACCTGTGAAGCTAGAGGGCTATGCACGTGGATGAGGGGAATGTTTGGTGAGTGTTGGCAGGAGATGAGGCTGAAAGAAAGCCCTGAGCCAGCAGAACAGGATCTTGGCTTCTGTTTGCCTCAGAAGAATGTACTTCTTTTATAGGATAAGAGAGGAGAAGCATTAGCTAAAGGGATTGGAATTAATCTCGGATGTGCTTGGGATCCTTGAAACTTAAAAGCAAGAGAGCGACATAGTCAGGTTGATATATTCAGGAAGATAAGTAATTGTAGTGGGGGACGGAGAGGAAGAAACTAGAAGTAGTGAGACCTGGAGGCACACAGAACTTGGCTTCATCAGCTTAATTCTCCAGTGACTAGATTCTAGACAATTGAGATAGGTGACTGATTCTTGTATTTTAATTTATAATATCATGAGTATGTGCTTAGAAAATGGCAGCCGGTCGTTCAATAACTTGATTGCTTTTTCTACATAAAACATCTCCATTAAAGTTTCTTTCAATTACCAGTGCATTTGTTAGAAAGCAGCAGACATGTTAATAACAAGTCACTGCCTTCCTCAGCTATGAAAATCTATGTGGTACTGAGTTCTCATTTAGGCATTCTATTAATAGATAGTAATAGGTATATTGGGAAGATTCCTAAGGAAGTCATTTCATGAAGAGCCTTATTCGACTTAGATGCAAGAACTCATCAGTGAATAAAGGAAAGAGTTGATGGCACACATGTAGCCATCAGCAGAGTTTGAAGAATGATACATAGTTGAAGTGAAATGAAGTGCTGAGAGTGATATTTATTCTATTTCAAAAGTAGAATATGATAGTCCCTGACAATGTTCAGAGTGGATGCTGCTATCAGCAGTTTCAGCTGTTTTTGACAAATCAAGAATAAAAACGAGGGAGAATGATTAGTACCGAAGTTGACTAATTTGAAATAATCATCTCGAAAATGCCTAAGCAGGTGTTTTATGTTCCTTTAGCTATAACGATATATAATTTGAGAGATTTTCAAAATGAGCATTATTATCAATAATGAAACAAAGTAGGTCATAATCTCTTTTTTCTTTGAACCTTTAAATGCCATGTCTTGTATCTTATGAATATAAAAGCTGTAATCTGTTACCAAGAAATATCCCCCATTGTTGCTTCTCTCTGTTATGAAGTCATACTATTCTTTCCAGCCAGACTGAGTAGAGACTCTGGTCCGAAATCTTTGTTAAAATGTTATTACTGTGCATTTGTTGGATTTTCTGCCTTTTTAAAAACTGACATATTTGATTTTGAAGATTCTAAGCATTTTGGTCTCTTTCACTTTTACATACAGGTGTGCTTTGATGTATGCACTTTGCGGTTAGATTGCCAATTGTTTTACAAATTAGTTTGCCATTTAAATGATCAGTCTCCTAAAAGGCCAGGAGACTATTTCTTCAGATGGCTTGCTGAGTGTTTTTGTACAGTTCTCTACAACTATTTGCTATGGTATACAGAGGATTTTTCTGTCGTTTGGATTATGCATTTATTAGAGATCTTAAGTTCTCAAGAAGTTCATGTATCGTTACCTTTTGAGTCTCAGGGTTATTTTTTTCCACAATGTTTTATAGGTCTAGATTATTTGAAAAGAGGTGTGGTAAAGCTGAATATTTCTCTAAAGAAGGAACACTTTGTAATCTTCTATATCAATCTTTCTGAGATAGAAAGTAGCTTTGGCCAAAGAATGATGATATTCTTTAATTAGTACATGTGGAATTGGATGAGACAATCACCCGATGGTCTGTGGTATTTACCAAAAAGTAGTGGAAGTGGAAGAAAAGGTATAAAGGATTACATCTTATCTGATATACTCTGACTTACTTACTTTTTCTGCATGGTTATTTCTGGACAGTATTTTTATTTTTTTCCCCCTGTATTCAGATGCAATTATATTGTAACTAATTATTCTTCTTACTTTTTCAGTAAAGAGAGGAGAAAATAGCATACTTTATTGTTTTTAACTTCTCTAGGACTAAATGTTTATTTAATGTCTACTTTGTGCCATGCATAGAGTTGAATGTGACAAATTGTTGCCTTAAAGAATTTCTAGTCTAGTGAATATTTTGTTTTGTACATTTTTTGATTACATTTAAGTGGAGTTCTAGGAGCAAAGTGTTCCCTTGGCTGAAAAATCTATTCCTTCTGTTTTTATCAGGAAAACCCAGGGCTAGCCAGTTTTGAGCATTAGCTAATTGACAATATTGGAAAAAATATCAACTCTAAAACCAAGCCCCTTTTTTTCATTAATTGGAAAGCCACATGGATCTATTCCTTAATATAGTCCCACTTCCACAGAACCAAACTGAAGGTAAATTAGTGACAGAAAAATGCTTCAATTCATAGATAATAATGAACATAAGTTTACTGATGTAGGTATTTAAACTCAGTGACTATTTTATATTTGTATACTATATATTTATGTATAAATTAATACATATATACTCCATTTTATAGCATAATTGATTTTTATAGAAGAAATTCTAGTTGTAGGAAGAACTTTCAAGTGAGGCAAAGCTGGGTTTGAATAAAGCCTTCAGGAATCACTGGTTTTCAGCTTTAAACCTTACTTTTCAGAACATGAGTTTAAGTGCACAATAGGAAATAAAAATACATATTGTGCAAAGTTATTGAGATATCTTCAAAGCTTCTAGAACATAGTAAACACTTAGGAATTGGTATTTATTTTTTTCTTTTTGTTATTTATTTTCTAATGAATATTGAAGTGATATTAAGAACAAAAGACTGCAGGAAGATATTATGGGAGGACATGAAGAGAAACAAAATAGGATCTGTGTCTTTGAAGGAGCTTGCACAGTTTAGATGGAGAGACAAACACATTCACACATCCAACAAATCTGAAACAATCAACATAAAATATACAAAAACTTTGTAGCACAGAAATATGGTGTTGGAATAATTTTTATGTTCCAAAGATGGAAATTCTAGGTCATCATTGCCTTCCTTCCCAATCTCTTTAGCTATCTCCTCCCTAGATATGGCTATAATAGGGCTATAATAGAGTATTTTATTTTAAAGACTTTTTAAAGAGTAGTTTTAGGTTTACAACAAAATTAAGAGAGAAGTACAGAGGTTTCCCATATGCCCCCTATCTCGACACATGCATAGCCTTCCCTATCATCAACATCACTCACCAGAGTGGGATATATTTTTTTATATATATATTTTTTTTTTACCAAGGATGAGCCTACATTGACATATCATAATCACGCCCCTCTCTCCCAATCAAGTCTATAGTTTACCTTAAGGTTCACTCTTGGTATTGTGCATTCTATGGGTTTGGACAAATAATGACATACAACCATCATTATAGTATCACATAGAGTATTTTTACCACTAAAAATACTAAAAATACTAAAAATCTTCTGTGTTCTGCCTATTTATCCTCTCTCTTCACCCCACCTCTAGCAACTACTGATCTTTTTATTTCCATAATTTTGCCTTTTCCAGAATGTCATATGATTAGAATCACAGAGTAAGTAACCTTTTTAGGTTGACTTCTTTTACTTAGTAATATGAATTTAAGTTTCCAGTAAAATAGAGTACTTTTAATAAACTCAAAGATGTTCTTGAATGACATTATCGATAACTGGTGTGTCCAACTACAACAAATAGGACTGTGCTTGTAATTATTATAAATTGCTTCAACTCGATTCTATATTAAGTTCACACTATTATTTCCAGTAGGCTCCCAATCTCTAAAACTATATATTTAAGTTGAATCTTTATATATAGGAAGTATTCAGATGGTAGCATAATTAGGATACTCACAGTTGATCACTCCACATTGCTTGGGTGCTGCCATTTCTTTCTCTCTGACCCATGGAAGACATTACCAATTGATCATGGCATTATTTCCCTGCTGGATGCAGCCTCACAAACCTTCTAATCTTTGTGTTTCAGGCAGTCACAACCAATTAATTTGATTCGACACCTGAGATAACACCTAGTTATCATATTGACCTAAACATTTCTGAGTTTGAGAATGTCCATGCTCACTATATTAACTCAAGACCAAGTCCTCTAGTTTAGTAAATCTATATTTAGGAACTTTGACCTACCGACCGTATAATTCTGCCTTTTATTTTTTTCTTTTGGTCTCATTATATGTTAGAATTCCATGTGATCAGCTCTGAAAGCATGGTGGGATATAGTGGTTCACAAACATTTGTTTGCATCACAATCACTTGAAAACTTGTTAAAGCACATTACTGGGTCCTACTCTCAGGGTTTCTGATCCAGTAAGTAGCAGTCTTTAAAAATAGGTCCAGAATATGCTTTAGGAAATATAACTCCAATTGTTATAGTTTATGGTGTTGTTAGTTATGGATCCATACTCGGGGAACCACTGGCATAATGAAAAGAACACAAAATTATAGATAGAAAAGTCTTGGGGACATCACAACTAGTGCTTCTAAATTTCTTAAGGTATCTGGGCCTCAATTTTTTTTCTACGAAATTTTCTCTATAATAAAACTTGGAATTATTTTAAACATTACGTGAGCTATTTCAAGCATTTAATAAAAATGATCCCTTAACATTTTTTCTCTTTGTATATATTTTTTTGCACTTTGTAATTAGAAAAACAATCTAGAATTATTCTGGACACAACAGGGAAATAGAGTCAGGAATGTGTTGTTCTTGCTCTTTCTTAGAGAAATGTTACATATTCAGATCTTTGGAAACTTACTCTTTGTTTTTTCTAAAGGTATTTGCTCTTTGCTTTGTAAAGCTTGCCTCGGGCCCTGAGAAGTGCTTCTTAAGTTTGGAGAAGTAGATCAAAGGTAAACTAGCTGGGGACTGTGAGTAAAAGCTGAGGAGCACACTGGAGCTGGAATTTCCTTCTGTATAGGGAATACTTTAAAATGAATGTGGTAATGTGTATAATACTTTTTATTTATTTATTCATTTATTTATTTTTAAAATTTTACTTATTTTTTTATGGCGACATTTGTTAATGAAATCCAATAAGTTTCAGCTGTACACTTTAACAGTAAGGCATTATAATACTTTTTACATCCTGCAAGAGAGTATATTGTCCAAATATACGTACCACATTGCATTGCATACACAATGCCGTTTACATTTTAGGTTGTAATTTGTTAATTTACACGAATTATCCTGTAAAATACTTGGTGTGAAACAGAAAGTTTGAAAGAGCTGCCCTATGATGATGAAGAAGGTGGCTTTGCAAAGACTCCTAATAAATAATTCATTCACTTAGGTCATTTTCCTACTTGATTGCTCTTCAATTTGGCAAAGGTTTAATTTGTTTCCACATAAGCATTTCCACATACAGATTTTTAAAATAAATTGCTATACTTTTGTGTTTAGTAATCTCAATAAAAAACATCAAAAGTACTCTAGGAAATATAATGTTATCTATGGCAAAATAGTTCTTAATTATAATGCAGTATTTATGATAGTATAAATGATAGTTTAGAATTGAAAGGAGAATTACTATGCTTACCATAAATCTCCTTGACAACAGACTCAATGTTTTGAATACTGAATCATTTAGAATTTTATAGAGATTTAAAGATCTCTCACCTTGCATTTCATTCTTGTATATACATAGGGTTTTTAACAGATATTCCTTAAAATCTCATTAAACATTGTCCCTTTAATAAATATTTTTGGCCATTTAACTCAGTTATATTTGAAATGTTTCTCTAACTTTTATCATCATCATCACCTTTAACCAATCTTTATTGAGCTATGAAAAACAGAAAATCAAGTTCAAAGAACATTTTGATTACACCAAAATGAAGCTCCTTATTGGAACTCCACTCCAGAAACAAACAAACAAACAAATAAATAAATAAATAAGAAGCAATCGACACATCTTGGGTCTTCCCACCTAAGGGACGTGTAATGGCACTTGGGCAAGTTACCATCCCCCAAATTGCATGTTTCTCATTTTGAAATGAAAAGAAAGCCTTCTCTGCATATAGTATTCTGTAAAGATTGCCCTCCTGCCTTTGGTGGAGCTCCTGTTTTTCCTGTGAATCATGCTCCATACACAGTGTTACTATTGTGCTATCTGAAAGAACGAATCCTGCTGGGTGGTGATGCAGCTACTCCACGGGAAGGTCACAAGTTCATGTCTGCTTCGCTTTCTGTCTAGCAAGAAGTGTTCAGGCTAAGCAACAGATAATTGCAATATTCCTCTACATATCCAAGGTTAGACTTTTAATGGTACCCCAGCAGTGGTGGCTAAAAGGCCATTAGTAATGTTGAATTGATAGTCTTATCCTTGCCGTTGGTCTGCATTCTGCATATGTCTTTCAGCATCTCTTCTCAGTGGCTGTAAGAACGAATTAGCTTAAGGACTTGGTTCAGGCAACTGAGAAGGAGACAGATGGTGCTTCATGGGAGCACAAATACTTTTGCAGTTTAACTAAATGACCTTTATTTATTAAGCTGACATTTATTAAACTATATGCCAGGCACTGTTTTAGGTGCTGGAGTCAGTGTAGTAAATAAAACTAAAGCTCTTTGTCCTTGTGGAACTTTTATTCTTGGGAGTGACAGACAAGAACAATGTCAGCGAGTGATAGACGCTGTTAGGAACATAAAAATGAGCAAGATGAGAGAGTGGATGGTGCTGTTTTACATGAGAGAAAGATCTAAAGGGAGAGCTCTCCAGGCAGAGGTGAAGCAGATAGCCCGAGGTGAGTGTGCTTAGCTATATGATGGGCCACATGTAAATTCAACATTTATTTGAAATAGGACTGTTTTATTGATAAAGATTATACACATCTGTATAAAATACATTTGAAAAGATTACATTAGGAAGAAGAGCCATCACCACTTTATAGATGTGTGTATAATGAAGGCATGAAATAATACTTGCTGTCATAAATCTTTTCCCAGTAGAGCCATCACAGGGTTAAAACAGTATACTTCATATATAAGGTACTGTAACTGCTTTTTTTAACAACTGAAAATGTACAGAAAATGTTGTTTTGACTGTCTATCTTTAGTCTTCAGCTGTTGCTGTCACGATTCAGAAATTTGGATCTCTGCCTTAAGAGGCACATTTTCCTAGCTGTAAAAAATAATCTGATGGAATCTATGGTTGTAATCATAGACTGTGATTTTAGAATGTAAATCACTTGCTACAAAGGGAGAAGGGCATTCCTTTTGTTTTATTTGACGCATTTATGTTCTAATATGCTTTACTTTGTTTATATTTTCATGAAGATGAAATTTTCTTCGGCTTCTGTGTGTGGCACGTGATACCCACTAATTTTAGTGGATTCTGTATCAATAGAATCGCAAAATGTTTCTGGAAATCAGAAAGCTGAACCAAGAACTGGTGTTAGCACAGACTGGTAGGAGGAATTAAAGAATCCCTAGATTTTACTTTGGAAGTTGGTATGAAGTGGTTGATGACTCTAAGAAACCTTAGAGTTCTGATAAAAATGGTCCTGTATTTAAAAAAAAAAAAAAGAAAAATTTAAAGATGATAAACAAAAGTGGTATCATTAAGAATTTGGCCTCCTACTTTTAAATTTCTAAATTACCAAAACTAAAATGAAAATATTGGTTATAGCTAATGTAGCACAAATGAAACAGTTCGAAATCTGAGCCCAGAACTGAGCTTAGAATCTGAGCAAAATCAGTACAAATTTCATAGCAAAACACTGTTCACACTAATGACAACCAAGAGAATTAATTTCTAATCTGGGAATCCCAAAACATGTCTCAGGACTGTCTACTAGAAGCTAAAATAGGCTAGAAATAAAATCATAGCAAGGTATTTCTAAATTTAATATTTAAGATCAGAAAGAAAAAGAGATATATAAGAAAATTTCTAGTTTTTAACAACATATGAAAATCATATACATTCTAATTTTGAGTTGCAAATTAGTGAACATGCTAAGGCACATTAAGCCCATGTATTCCCTTCCAAAGTTGACTTAAAACTGATAAGAATACATTCAGACAAAGTTATTTAAAAAAATAACACATTCATGTAGTTAATTGCTGCTTGGGTGAAACTAATCATTTTTTCTGCACGTTCGAATTATTTTATAATGTCCTGAAATATAACATTTATAGAGAAACAATTCCCGTTTTAGGATATAATGTAATTGAAGGTAATAAGTTGTTATACAGTAGACTTTCTCTATATTAATGACATATCCATATGTTTATTTCTCATTTTTCCTTTACAATGCAGTTTAGTGGATTAAAGCATGAATTTTGAGGTTCAATGGCTTTGGGTTTGAATCCTTACTAACTGGATGATCTTGGGTAATTCAGCCTACATTTCTGTAAATCAGTTTGTTCATCTGTAAGGGGTAGAGTATATACTTCAAAGAAGTATTTTGAGGTTTAAATGTGATAATAATGTTTATAAAAGTGCCTAGTACACAGGAAGCTCTCAATGAAACTAGTTTTCATATCTTGTCCCGCAACTTGCTCTTTCTTTTTCTTTCTGTCTCATACCCACTTGAGAGAGGCCTGGAAAAGATCCTTCTCTCACAGCCCTCAGAAGGAACCAACTCTGCCAACACTTTGATTTTGGACTTGTAGCTTTTAATACTGTGAGACAATTAATTTATATTGTTTAACCACCCAGTCTGTGGCATTTCCTTACAGCAGCCCTAGCAAACTACAGATTTTGTTACCAGGAAGGGAGTGTTACTATAACAAATACTTAAAAAAATATGGAAGTAGCTTTGGAATTGATTTGTGGGTAGAGACTGGAAGAGTTTTGAAGCACTTGATAGAAAAAGTCTAGGTTGTCTTGAGGAGACTTGGTAGAAATGTAAATCTGAAGGGAGCCTCTGTTGAGGTCTCAGATGGAAATGAGAAACATTATTGGATACTGAAGGAAAGGTGATTCTTGTTATAAAATGGCAAAGGACTTGGATGACTTGTGTTGTAGTTTTTTGGTGGAATGAAAGTAGAAATTGTAAGTGATAAACTTGGATTTTTAGCCGAGGAGATTTCTAAGGAAAGTGTTGAAGGCATGACTCAGTTTCTCCTTTCTGCTTATAGTAAAATGTAACAGAAGAGAGGTAAATTGAAGAAGGAATTACTAAGTAGAAAGTAACCAGGACTTGAAGACTTAGAAAATTCTCAGCCTATTTATATTGCAAAAAAGAAAAAAAGTATTAGAGAAGAGATCTTTGAAAGGCTGTCATACGACTTACACATTATGATTCCAGGTGACAGAACTAGAACAAATGGAAGAACATTATTGGAAGACATACTTTGGTTTAATATAAAGAAAAACTACTTGTCATTTACTATTAAAACTAGACAAAAATCTCCTGTGTCTGAGTTAGAATTCAAGAAAAGTTGAAACAAGAGTTTTTGTTTATTTGTTGTGTTTGTTTTACATCTGTTGGTGTGTGTCACTGGATGGCATCTATGTTCCTTCAATATTTAAAAAAAATTATAGACCAGTTATGAGCAAAGAATAGGGAGTAATGGTATACACAAAGAAAAAACAACAACTCCAAAAACCCTGGACAAAAAATGCCTTTGTATTTTATCTTGTAGGATAGTCTGGGTGAGAATAATCCACTCTGCGTGGTGCCTAACAGTTAACGTTTAGCTAATACCAGTAAATGAATAGATACTCTTGATTCATATTTTTGGGTTTTTAAACATTCATTTAGCGTACACAAAGCATTTTTAAATCAATTGAAAATAATTGAAAAATTGATCACATCACGGATAAATTTAAAATTACATAAAGCTTTTTAAAATTATGATTTTATGTTTAGTAACAAATATAAAAACTTCAAGCAATAATTCAGGCTTAAAAAAGAAAATAGGAAATCATATTCTTGGCATATAAGACCTACTTAGTAAGTATATCTTAGAGGAATGTGTGCATTAAGAGAAATATAGAAAAGAGTAAGGAGAAGAAAAAAGATCAGGTTTCTTTAGAAGTATTCATTGTGCCACAGCTGGCAATGGAAAAAGGAAACTTGCTTGGGAAAGTGGTCAGGATGAGAGATACATATTGAGACTTATCTAGAATTCTTTCTTTTTTTAACTTCTTTTAAAATTAATTTTTTTTCGGTAACATTAGTTAAAGAAATCCAGTAAGTTTCAGGTGTACAATTTAACAGTAAGGCATATATATGTTGTATTGTGTGTTCCCCTCCCATAGTTAGATTTCTTTCTGTCACCTTTTACCCTGTCTACCTTCCCCCTCTTCCCTTCTCCTCCACCACTAATCTATTGTCCATGTCCATGAGTCTCTGTTTGTCCTGTTCAGTGTTGCTTTTAGGTTTATATCCTACATATAAGTGATATTATGTGGTTTTCAACTTTTTCTGTCTGGCTTATTTTGCTTAGCATGATTATCTTGAGGTCCGACAGATGATTGGCTAAAGAAGCTGTGGTACATATATACAATGGAATATTACTCAGCCATAAGAAGAGATGAAATACTGCCATTTGCAACAACATGGATGGACCTAGAATTCTTTCTAAATAGTTGCAAAAGACCTCAAACCTTCTGCTCTTTTTCAGTGGTAGTGTCACCTATTGGCAGCATTGAGGACTAATTACAGCAAGAGTGAGCTTTAGGAAGTCTCTCTGGATGGTCCAAGCTGCAAGCCCCACAGATGCAAAGGAACAGCCAAGTCAAGAATGTAAGCATTCAAGGCTTTTGGGAAGAGTGTTGATAAAGTAAAAAGATTAGAAACTATAAAACCAATTTGAAAGTTACAGATTTTGTAACTGATACTGTCCTATTAAAGTTTCTGTTTCCAGGTAAAGATAGGAGTAACCAAGCCCCGTTCTGTTTCTACCGCTGAATACAGCTTTAAGTCCTGAAAGGAATGCATGGGTCAGCTGTTTAAGAGCTCTGGAAAGTAAACCTTGGTGGGAAGATTGAGGAAGAAAATCCAATTATTAGAAAAGAAACAGTCTAAATAGAAAATGGGGAAGAATCTTGAACCAAAAATGGGGAAGAACTTGACCAAAGAGTCTATGCTAATGGCAAATAAGCACATGAAAAGATGATCACCACTAAGCATTAGGGAAATATAAACTATAGCCAGTATGAGATACCACTACACTCCTATTAGAATGGCTAAAATAGAAACAAAGTACGATAAAGTTTCACTTATTTTCACCAAAAAGAACTGCTGGTGAGTATGAAGAGCAACTGAGAGCTCTCACATAATGCTGATGGAAATACAAAATGATGCAAACATTCCGGAAAACAGTTTGGCATTTCGTTAGAAGGATGTACGTACACTTACCATATGACCAAGCAATCTTACTCCTGGGTACTTACCATAGAAGAATGACAGCATATATTCACACAAAAACCTGTACCTGGATGTTTATAATAGCTCTATTCATAATTGCCCAGAACTAGAAACAGCACAGATGTCCTTCAGTGGGTGAATGGATAAACAAAGTGTGGTACATCCATAATCTGAAAATTATCCAGCAAAAGAAAGGAATGAACTATTAATAAATGTCATATCTTGTCTAAACTCCAAAGACATGCTTAGTGAAAGAAGCTAGTCTCAACAAATTAAGTACTGTATGATTCCATATATATGACATTATTAAAAAGATAAAATTATAGTGATGGAGAACACATAAAGATTGCTAGGGATTAAGAATGGGAGGAGGGTAGGACTATAAAAGTACATCACAAGAGAGATTTTTTGTGGAGGAGAGAGATAAAACTGCTCTATATCCTGATTGTGGTAGTTGTTACATGAATCCACATATGTGTTAAATTTCATAGGAAACCACACAAGAAAGGTCAATTTTGTATGATAAATTTAAAAATAAAACAAAATTTCAATAAAGCCGGGAAAAAAAAAGACAAAAAAGCATTTAAGGGAGGTTTACAAAAATATACATTTCATTTAAAAGTCTTTGCTACAAAGCTTAGCATATTTACCTATAATATGTCTCCAGTTTTGTATTTTACATAAGCTAATATTGTACTGTTTCAATGGTATGAAATATTTATATAAAATTAAATTTGAATTTGAATTTTTGAGTTAAAACAGAATTTTAACTATCAACACTGACTATGAAGTTTTAGTATTAAGAGGTAAACCCACCAAGGTATTAGTATAAACCCACCAAGGTTTACCTCTTAATACTAAAACTTCATAGTCAGTCTTGATAGTTAAAATTCTGTTCTCTTCATTATAAATCAAAAAATGTAATATTAATATTACTGAAGTTTTAAAAACTTTTGATATGAACAGATTATAAATTAACAGAATATGTAGTAAATAAACAAATCTTGAAATTAAGTTAGCCAATCTTGATCTAATCCACTATTTTGGAAACATTTTCCGTATTGATATGCATTCTGTACCATTTAAAACTCATACTATTAAAATGTTAATTTAGGAAAATATTGTTTCTGTAAAATAGCTTACAAGTATATCCTTAAACATAAAATGAACCCTTGAATATTATTATTCTCATTTTAAGAACAATGAAGTGAATTTGATTTAATTTTCATGTATGCTATACTCTTTCTATGATCTCTATAATATCATAGTTAATTGGTTTTACACAGATAATTATTTACATTTAGAAATTTTAACTGTAGATTAATACTATATCATTTTTTCTTACATATTTCACAGAAGACTGCTGACAAGGTAGAAAATAATAAAAAGATAAAAGCTCATTTTAGAGAAAGAGGTTTTCCCAATGTGCCTTTGTTTTAACATATGTGTCCCTAATATCCTATTCATTTGAAATTACCCTTTTAGGTAATTTGCTGACAGGTTAGTATTATTTTCAGGAACTGAAAGACCCTCCTTTAATGCAGATTTTAAAACACCTACCATGGGAACAATTTCTCTCTTTGCATTTCGGTATCTGACTCATCCTTGCTAATATATCTTGATGTTAACAATGGCCTAGGAAACAAAGAAAAGAGCCTCCTTAATTTTTACCTATGCAGTCTGCCTTCACAGAATGTGCCTTGTGGACGAAGTACCTGAATACTCTGCCAGAACCAGAAAGCACTGTGAGAAGAGGACCTAGCAAGTCTGTCCTACCTGTACACCACCTAATGAATAGAGATTGCAACACAGGGCTTTTCTGCTTTTGCACTTCACTGAGGATGTGAATAAATAATAAAATAAATAAATAATAATAATAATAATAATAATATATTTAGAGAACCATGAAATGCCAGTTAAAATGGTAAACATAGCCAAACTGCTTTGGTGTAGGAAGCTTTTTTAAAAATCCTTTGTGAGTTCAAGGACAAGAAATTAGGATATTGACTGGATTATCTTTCAAGACAGTAAGAAAACTCTAGGGCTAACAAGAAGGCATGATTAGGGGCACTGCATTCATTTTCTATTTATATTTTCAATCAATTAAAATGCAATGCCAGGCTCTGGAGATATAAAAATGAATAAAATAGTTTATTTCTTGGGGAGCTCATAATTTAGTCCAAGACACACACAAAAATATGTACTATGATATACTATGAAACTTTCTGAGATGAATCCAGTGCTGTTGGAATACAGATGGTATGAAATGGCTGACTCTGTCTATGGAAGCTGAGGAAGATTTCAATGAAGAATTTTCATTTGAATTTAGCCTTAATAGATAAGGCATAGTATTTTTGGCAAAGAAAACAGAGAAGTAATACTTCAGGCAGTAAAAACTACATAAAATAATACATGAAATTGTGAAAAGAGTTACTGCTTAATGCTGCTATAGCTCTTTCTCTAATTTGAGGTTGATCATCCCATTTTTATCTGACGTCCCCACTCCCTCATGTTATTCTGCACTGAGGAGATTATTTATTTATTTAATTTTATTTTTTACACATTAAACAGGGGGACACATCTCACACAACAGCATGAAAACCTGATCGTTATGCTATGAACTACAAAAGAATCTACAACAAACATTTATTTAAATACCCTATTATACTAATTCTTCTCAAAGTCTTCCAAAAAAAAAAAGGAAAAGAGTGAACTCTTTCAGACTCATTTTATGAGGCCAGCATTATTACCCTGATATTTACCAGACAAGGATGTCACAAGAAAAGAAAATTGCAGGCCAATATCCTTGATGAACATAGATGTAAAAATCCTCAACAAAATATTAGACAACCAAATTTAACAATGTAATAAAAGGATCATACACCATAATCCAGTGGGATTTATTCCGGGGATGCAAAAATGATTTAACATATGCCAATTAGTCAATGTGATACACTACATTAATAAAATAAAAGATAAAAATCATATGATCATCTCAATAGATGCAGAAAAAGCATATGACAAAATTCAACATTCATTTATAATAAAACCTCTCAACAAAGTGGGTATTGAGGGAACATTTCTCAACATAGTAAAAGTCATGCACAACAAACCCACAGCTAACATCATACTCAATGGTGAAAAGCTGAAATCTTTCCTCTAATATTAGGAACAAGACAAGGATGCCCACTCTCACCATTTTTATTCAACTTAATATATAGAAGTCCTAGCCAGAGCAATTAGGTAAGAAAAATAAATAAAATACGTCCAAATTAGAAAGAATTAAAATTGTCACTATTTGCAGAAGACATGATATTATATATAGGAAACCCTGATGACTTCATCAAAAAAAATTGTTAGAACTAATAAATGAATTCAGTAAAGCAGCAGGATGCAAAATTAATGCACAAAATTTGTTGCGTTTCTATACACTTAAAATGAACTAGCAGAAAGAAAAATAAAAAAAAAAACCAATCCCATTTACAATTGCATCAAAAAGAATAAAATATCTAGGAATAAATTTAACCTAGGAGGTAAAAGACCTGTATACTGAAAACTATAAGACATTAATGAAAGAAATTGAAGAAGACACAAATAAATGGAAAGGTATTTTATACTCATAGATTGGAAAAATATTGTTAAAATCTCCATATTACCAAAGCAGTCTACAGATTTGGTGCAATCCATATCAAAATTCCAATGGCATTAAAAAAAAAATAGAACAAATAATCCTAAAATTTTCATGGAACCACAAAAATCCTGAAGACCCAAAGCAATCTTCAGAAAGAAGAACAAAGCTGGAGGTATCGTGCTTCCTGATTTCAAAGTATATTACAAAGCCATAGTAATTAGAACACTATGGTTATTGGCATAAAAAAAAAGACACATAGATCAATGGAACAGAATAAAAAGCCCCCAAATAAACCCACACATATGGTCAATTAACTTAAGACAGAGGAGCCAAAGATATACAGAGAGGGAAGGATAGTCTTTTCACTAAATGGTGTTAGAAAAACCAGACAGCCACGTGCGGAATGAAATGATCACTCCCTTACACCATACACCAAAATTAACTAAAAATATATTGAAGACTTGAATGTAAGACCTGAAACCATAAAAATCCTACAAGAAAATATAGGCAGTAAGCATCTTGACATAGATTTTGGTGATGATTTTTTTGAATCTGACACAAAAAGCCAAGATAAATAAGTTGGCATCATACTAAAAAGTTTCTGCAAAGCAAAGGAACCTATGAAACAAAATGAAAATATAACCTATTGAATGGGATAAAATAATTACAAATCATATATCTTATAAGGGGTTAATATCCAAAATATACAAGAAACTCATACAACTCAATAGCAAAATAAAATGATTTAAAAATAGGCAGAAAATTTGAATAAACATTTTCCCAAAGAAGACATACAGGTACATGAATGGCCAACAGGTACATGAAAAGATGCTCAACATCATTTAATCACTAGGGAAATGTAAAAAAAACAGGAAATAAGTGTTGGCAAGGGCATGGAAAAAAGGAAAATCTTGTACACTGTTGGTAGGAATGTCAAGTGGTGCAGCCACTATGGAAAATAATAATGGAGTTTTCTAAAAAAATTAAAAATTGAGCTACTATATGATCCAACAATTCCACTTTCAAGTAATTAAAAAAAAATATGCACTCCATGTTCATTGCAACATTATTTACAGTAGCCGAGATATGGAAACAACCTGTGTCCATTGATGGATAAAGAAATTGTGAGGTATTTATATACAATGAAATATTATTTAGGCATTTAAAAAATGAAATCTTGCCATTTGTGACAACGTGGATGTACCTTGAAGGCATTATGCTAAGTGAAATAAATCGGACAGAGAAAGACAAATATGTTACTTACATGATTTTTCTTTTTATGTGGAATTTGAAAAGAAAACCGGGTCATAAATACAAAGAACACATTGATGGTTGCCAGAGAACAGATTGGGCTATGGAAGAAGAAAAAAAAACATGGGTTTGGGGCTATAAAATTCTTCATGGGACTTTGCCCTTCCTCCCCGCAAAATCCACCCTGCTATGTGGCAAGTACCATTCCGGGAATTGGGATTATAAAAATTTAAGTTTTTATGAAACTTAAATTCTAGGGATAATAAATGGCAATAAACCAGTCAATAAGTAATGTATACTGTATTATATGTTTACAAGTACTATAAAGAAAAATAATGAAGAATGGGGGCAATTACAGATTTACAAAGGGTGCTTAGGCAAGACTTCATCAAGCAAATGTGTTTGGGCAAACCCTGGAAGGAGATAAGGGAACAGACATACAGATAACTTGGGGGGAAAGGAAACTTTCACAACATGTTCAATGAACAGAAATGAGGCCATTGAGACTGGAGCAGAGAGAGCTAGTGGGAGGGTAGGAGATGGACTCAGAGAGGTACTGAGATGAGGATGGAGAACATTTAGGGCCTTCTAGGCCATCACATGGACTTTCGCTTTTATTTGGAGTGTAACGAGGAAAGCTATTCTTTCTTGAATCGAAACATCTCTAAAAACCATTTGATATCACGCTTAAGCATCTAGAGTACAAGTTTCCCACCTCCACCTAAGATTCAGGTGACATTACTAGGTGGTACTGATTAAAACTAATCTTTCTGGAGCACCATTTTACTAATGATGAGTAATTAAATAATATCATGGATAAAAGTGAAGTATTCACATCCTTTTATAAAGATAACATGCTAGATAACTTCAGACTCAAGGACATTTAATACTTGCAAAGATATGCTTTTGGAGATATGATTAGACCACCCTGGGAGCATGCATTCTATTCCCTCTTCTGTCTCAATAGGTATCCTCTGTTATAAAAGTTCGGTGTAGAATCAACTCCTTAAAAGCTATGCAATTTTATGTCTTAATGTTCTCATTGCAAAATGTTGTGAATGTATTCTACAAATATTCATTGAGTATTTACTTTGTGTCAGACCCTGTTCCATATTCTAGAAATGAACAAGACTCAGCCCAGCCCTAAAGGACCTGATAGTTTAATACATGGGGAAATCCAACAAGGATTTCAATAGCACTTGTCTGATATGTTTGCAATGAGGACCAAATGAAATAATTTTTTAAAAATACTCACAATATCTGGCACCAGAAGGTGTGTAACAAGTTTAAGCTACTTCCCTATAATTCCTGATCCTTAGTGGTCTTGTTCCCAAGATGACTAGACAACTATTTCTACTCAGTTGATTGTTATCTTTTCTTTAATCACGTTAGAACTAATCTCTAGTTCCATTTCTTCCAACTGAAATATGGAAAGTGGGAGAAGCTTCCATCTATGTGAGTAGGTATTCTGTTGAAAGAGGCTGCAGTTGTATTTTCGGTGATCTGTATTCACTTATTATTTTGTCTGACTAAAAGAAGAGCTTGTGTATCTTTAATTGAATAGAGTCTAATGGCTCTGCTCAGATGGTGTGCCTTTTTATGAAAAGAGAACTGGATAGCAATATAAATAAAGACAATCAACAATAATTTAACTCTATTAATATTCATAGTCTTAAATCTATTCCTCTTTAGAAAGAAACTTCTGAATAAACTCTGCCTTCTCAAGTGTCCAGCTTTGTATTTATAGTAAATGTGAACCATGTAATTTTGTGTTTAATGTAGTTATATATAATATTATTACACATAATCTACAGTTTTGTGCCTGTAAATTACCTTAGTTTTATAATGACAGTTAAAAATTGGTCACTTAGTTCAAAAAAAAAATCTAGGTTAACTTTTAAAGCTTGAAAATTATTGAATGCAAAAATAATGTAATTATTTTTATTTAAAATAATTTAATTACAAAGCCATTACCTTCAAAAAAACATTTTAACAATGTTATACTACTTTCACTATAAATTTATCATTTTGTTTGGTTGTCATTAATTTGTTTTCCACTTCAATTTAATGAAAAATCAAACATTATCAATTTGTAATACTTATAAATAATACCTTATTGATTGTTTTTGACCATATAACTCTACTCAGGTCCCTTAATGATATTTTATTATAATAAATTCTTGATTCCTGTTGCTTAGATATGATGTGGACACCACAAATTTTGTTATCTGAAATGGAAACATAGCTATAATTGAAATTCTCAAATAATTCTCAAAGGTAACCATCTGCATACAAATAAATTGACTCAGAATTATTCTTTTCTCCCTTTGTGGTGTCAAGGGCTAAGCATTCGGTAGGAAGGGTTGTACTTTGGTTCTTTAGCTCCTTCCCAGGTACTCAGTATGGCATATAAACTCTAATTGCTTTCTTCTTGGATTTTTCTCCTGTTCTAGCTCTCTCTCTCAAAACAGATATTCTTGGCTGAACTATAGTAAGGTGTTATTTACTTTTACTGTTCTTTTGTTTACTTTTTCTTAGATACCATCTCCTATCTCCTACTTTCTAGATTCATCTTTGATTTCAATATTTAACGCAATGTCTAGTTTCTCTTTCTTTGGCATTTTGACCCTAGAAACAAATTTTCATGCATTTCCTCTTCTCAGAGGTAACTAATTCAGACTTTAAAGTAGTCTGATTGTTTTTTAAGATTTGTATTTCAATTAACTGTTTTTTTTTTTTTTTGGTATTCCTAAATGTTATCTAGAGTATGAAGAGTTAACAGACTTTACATATTTTTGAGAATGTTATTTCTTAGGATGATTCTCAGAATTCCTTTAACTGGGACATTGGCTGTCATAGTAGGCAAAGTGAAAAGAGTAATGTGAAATGTCACATAATGTCACAGAAATTGACAATAAGAATTGGAAAGTAATTAAAGTTGCACCATTATGCCTCTTTAGGTAAGTGTATGTCAACATTTCCTTATCTGAACCCTAGTTTGCATATGGCTAAATCTGGGTTATGAAATTTGCCATAATTTTGGGAGGAGAAAAAATCTCTGAAGTGATTACTATATTTTTGTAGCTTTAAGAAGTGAACATAAGAAAAACCTTATTGACTTCAAATTGCTGTTTTACTTTTTGCAAAAAAAGTCACTTACTCTGAATATTGGCAGGGTATCACATATTCTCACCTCTGAGCTTTAAATCACATTATTGTTGAAGGAATGTCCTAGTTTTGTTGTTATAATGCAGTAAATAATAGAGGACATTAACTGTATTTTCTCCCAGGATATTACTAACAATCAAATAGGACAGTTCGAATATCTTCAAATGTATAAAAAAATATGTGCCAGGGCTTAGCTGGACAATGAGTTTTTTGACCTTTTTTTATCATATAATGAAAGAGCACTCAATTGAGAGTCAGAAAGCTTGGGTTTTGCTTTAACTCTAATGTCAACTACAAATATTACTTTGGACAAGTCACTGACATTCTGTAGGTCTGTTTTCTTGTCTCTGAAATGAGGGACTGAACAAGGTGATTCATAGCAACTCAAAATTCCATGACTTTGCTTTGGTTCATGATATATTTTTAATGTATTATTGAAATATTGATATTTTTCCAAGATAGTAACCATAAACTAGGAGTTTATGTCCTTCTAATTATTTTGAACCACTTCCCCCAAGGGCTGGTGTGGGGTTTATTTTTTTCCTATGCATAGGTCATAGTCTGCTCTTATTTAACCCTTTAGATATTCAGCTAGAGTATATGACATATATAAATGACTTTATAAAGGTTGATTTTTCACAACTTAGAGGAAAAAATAAATGTCTTCATTTTTTCACTGAAGTCTTACTGTGAATTATTCCTTAACTGTCACTCTTGCTGACCAGCCCTAGTTCTGCTTTGTCAAATTTGTGTGAGATCAGGCTGGCCCTGGTGGCAGTCATTGCCGATAAAGACTCTTCACAACATCCATACACTTCAAGCACCGTGGTATTCTTTTTTACTTCCATGTGCCTTTTAGAGTGTAGAAGCTACATTTCTAAATGAAATTACAGATTTATCTGCTTTGGAACTTGAGACATTTTTTGAATTCTCCTTCCCAATGCGTCACTTCTGTGCTTTTGTGAGCAAAATACACACAGACGCTTACAAGTAAATATACCTACACACAGATAAACAGTGTATTCCTACCAGCACACACACACACAAGCATAATTCTTAACTTTGAACTCTACACTTGAACTGAGACTTGTTACCTCCATTTCCGTTCTGAGGAGCTTTGGCTTTCAGAAGTGACTTTGCATCTAACAGAGAGGCTGCTGTGGACAACTCATGAACAATGAACTTAAACAGAAGAATGAGGGTAATGTTTATTGGAATAAAGATAAGACTTTAAAATCCTCAGGGGAATGAACCAAATTCAATGTTTTCCTGTTAGCTGACATTTTTTTATATTGATGCTGTGGGTCTTCTGAAGAAGGGAGAAAAAAAATACTTTAGCAAATCAGCTCTTTCATTCAGCCATGGAATTTGGGGGCCTGTTTTAGCTAGGCTTTTTGACAATCCCTGATTTAATATTTTTACTGTGGTGAGAATAGTAGCTTCACAAATTTTGTGAAAATCTGAGCGATGGAGAGTGTTGTTCAGGGGAAACAGAGTGTAGTTGTTTAAATAATCCTGGGCCAATAAGCATTTGGTAGGTGGAGTTACTGTTGTGTGCATTTACAGAGCAAGATAATTCTGAATGAAGACTTTAAATATCACACATGCTGGACGGGTTCTGGTTTTGCTCTGTACAAACAAAAGAAGTGACTAGGTGACTAGGTTTTGCTTAGTATCCCTTTGGGGAATGTAGCTTGTTTGATAAGATTTTTAAAAAATACACGTAAAGGTTTATCAGAAACCCTTATGAATATTTCATGAGTTGATATATTCAGCTGAATGAATTCAGTGAGTGTCAGTGTGTAGCTTGCAGACAAACCTCATCCACAAGGAGGCTACTGACATAGGAAGCACTTTGGCGCATTTTCAGAGGCAAAGCCAGCCTGATAAAGCTCCTTGTGACAGCCTGACTTGCCATTCTTCGAGTATGCTGCTCTTGTTCTAAGCAGTTCATACATTGGAGCCTCAGCTTCCTAAATTAAACTGGAAATAGTTTGCAGACTTATCAGCTTTCTAACCTGCAGCTGTGTCTCTGCTATGTTTGAGGTTTTTGTTTTGGACGGTGAAAGCTAACACTCCATATAAGACATGACAGCAAAAGATTCTTCCAAGGAACTTACTGCTTCTGAATCTGAGGTTTGCATAAAGACTTTCAAGGAGCAAATGCACTTAGAACTTGAGCTTCCGAGACTACAGGGAAACAGATCTACATCTCCTAAAATTTCTCCACGCAGTTCGCCAAGGAACTCACCATGCTTTTTCAGAAAGTTGCTGGTGAATAAAAGCATTCGGCAGCGTCGTCGCTTCACTGTGGCTCATACATGGTAAGACGCGACTTGGAAGTATCTACAGTGCTTTTCATTAGTAAGCAGTGATTTAGAAATGTAGAAAATAGAACATTTGAGTTTTGTTTATAATACAGACCAAAGTGTGAAATGAATGGAGAGTGGGTCAGCTGAGGGATACATAGTGCACTGTTTGTTAAATTATCATTGTGCTGCTTCAGATAAAATAAGCCTCTAACTGTAGAGAGTCTTTAAATTTACTGCTTATAAAAAATATCTAGCTAATTCTAGATAATTTGAGAATTGGAAGAATTTTAAAAATTCAGTTTTTTGTTTAATCTCTGTTGAGGTGATGGGTGACTTTTTGTGTGTTTTGTGGTTGTCGTTGATATTTTTAATAGTATTTTTTGGTACAAGAAGTGTATTAATTTTAGTTCTAATTTATTTCTGAAGACAATGTGTAAAGTCAGACTTGATTTATTGCATTGCCATGTTTGTAGTGTATAAACTAGTGGGTTTTTGCCTTATTGACTTTACGCTACTTAAGGAAAGGGAAAACTAAGTTCCTACTTCTGAAATTACATAGTTAATCAATTTTATTTGTGATTCTAATTGCTATTATCTTTGAGATGTTTGTTGTAAAAAATAATGACTGAAAATTTAGAGATAATAATAAATTTCCAACTTACTTGCACATACCAAGTAAATAAATTCAAAAATAGCCCTTTGTTCTTGCACTATACCTGCCACCTTTAATGTATATGTTATATACAATAGGCTAGCTTCCTTAAACTTGGGTGATAGTGAAATGTGAGAAAAAACACAATGGAAATTAAACTTTAACTATAAAAGTTAGGCCATTTTAGATTTTTTGAAGGACATATTTACTTTCAGATGAAGATACCCTTCAAAATTGGGTATTTGTACCTATAGTTTTTCTTTAATAGGGACCATAGCAATGAAGGGAGCTAGTAACTCTTCAAGGCAATTCTAGCACAGTGATTTTTGTGATTGCATACAGGGTTGCCAACCAGCATAAACCGAGGCTATCTGGTTTTTAAAATTAGTATTTACTTAAATTCTGTTTCTACTCACCTGAAATATTTGTCTGCCTAATTTATTGCATAGTGCATTGACAAATTCAAGATACCCCTAGAAATATGTAGAATACCTTTGATGGACACCACATGTTTAGTCAACATATACTTTTCCTAGCTAAAAATGATATGGTTATTTTTATTTTCTGACAATGGACTGTTGTTTATGTAATTGTTTTATTGGAGAATTTTTTTGTTATCTTTTAATGAATTAAATCTTATTAGTTAATTGTTATCTCATACTTGTAGAATACATATGATGAGTTTTTCAAAACCTACCAATGGTAGCATTTATATAAAGAGAAGACTTACATGTAAGTATGTACTGATTTAAAGAAGTCCTCTCTCTAATGGTTTACCCCACCCCTAACGTGTATGTATTTTAATATAATATGCTAAGTAGTATAACTGAATAGGAGAAGGTATATAGGTATGTTGTTAATTAGTTTTCATAAAAGAATTAATAGACTCATATTTTTTACTATTTGGTTAATATTAAACCATTATTTTCATTAGAGGGATATTTAATTTTAGTAAGCTAATTTTTAAGTAATGGCAAATCTTCATAAAACCTTGATAATATTTTTCTTATTGTAGAGTTCCTGAATATAATAATTTGACCTTTCTTTTACTTAGAATAGATTTTTGATATGCTAGGAACATAGAGCTATAAATATTGGATTTTTCCTTTTCAAAAGAACCCCAATTTTAAAATGATTAAAGAGCCAGTTTTACTCATGCATTATATGAATTTTCTTGCAGCAAGTTACAAAAAGAACAATTAAATTTTATCCGAGATAACTTATGCTATTAAAATGATCTTCTTCTAGCTAAGTTAAAACAAAAATTTCCACAAATTACCAAAAAATAAAACATACAACTTTGGTTTAATGTACCATAATATAGGTTCAAAGAACCCATTAATCATCATGCTTATTTTATAACTTTAGTTATGACCATGATTCATTTTCACTCTCTTATTCCCTCTCAACTCAGGCACTCTCTTATGTTTCTTAGTAAAGCTGTACCATAGTTTGTTTTCAGCTCCTGATTATGTCTATATTTATGCTTCTTTCTATTGTTTTATCTGAGTTTAATATTTTTCAAATTCATTATTTTCATGAAACATTCAGTGAAAAAAAATTTTTGGAAAATATTCACATATCTTATATATTTGAATGACTTTCTCACCAATCTTAAAAATTATTTGCCAAAGCATCATATGTAATAGTTACATGAGGAAATAAAAACATAAGTACTTTATCTTTGTCTCTTTGTTATAATGAAATATAACTGTCCTTTCATGATCAATGATTGGCATTTTCCAAACCACGCATTTATGTTAGAAATTCCAAGGTATGCACTTAGAAGTCTCTAAAAACATGTTATTACTTTACAGTAGACAGTAAGCTTCTTTTAAAATTGGATTGTTTTGATTCCAGGATTGAAATTAAAGTAATTTTCATGACGAAGCTAAACAATACAGAGGATACAGTTTATTTCTAAACTTACTGAACAATTTTTTAAAATCTTTAGTTATTTGTAGATTTCATACTTTGGTCAGATGAACATGTAGTTCTGGTTTTGAAAACCTAAATCATGAAATGTGCGCTAATAGCAGAAGATTTAAGAAAGACTTGTGAAATACTGGCTCTGGGATTATTTAAAAACATCTGAAAAAAGTAGATATTCAATGTATTGTCACTAATCAGAATATTTACAGAATCCTTACTCTGGAAGGAATTTGGGTGGTTATCTGATTGCTTCTTTTACCTTTGGCCGGGACCACGATTACTCCATCTTTGACATATGGAAATCTTTCCTATTTTTAAGGTCCTGGAGAAAAGAGTTCTATAACTTCACTTAGCACAAAATCTCACTACTTCATAGTCCAGGTATTGGAAAATTCTTCCTCATGGTCAATCTATATATGATATGTAATATTTATAATCTATATTTTGGTCCTTGCTGGGTATTGAGAAAAGACTTAAAAGAACCTGTCTGAATCTAAAGATCATTATTAACTAGTCTCAGGGTTTTCTTTTTTTATTCAGTCAACTTATAGAATTGATCACCACTGAGAGCAAGAAAAGAAAAAAAAAAAACTCATTCAACCTATAGAGATTCCAACACCTACTATAATTTAAGTTCTTTACTACAATGTTCACATATATTATCTTATTTAAGTTTCCTTTGAGTACAAGAATACTCTAAGTTTATGTTCTTTTCAATATTACATGTTGCAGATATTTTTAAAATGTTCTGAATTGATTTAGCTTCTTCCAAGTATTTCTACTTCATTAATCATTGTTTTGACTCTGAACCACCATCTCTAATTTCCAAATTTTTCTTTGAATTCTGAGATCCAGAAGTGGACATCACACTTATTAGATGATATGAGAAAATACAGATAAAAACATGTCTCATTAGATGATCTGAGGAAATATAGATAAAAACATGTCATACATTGCAAAGTGTCAATGGAATGGTCAGCATTGCTAAATAGGGAGGAGGGAAATTAATGCCAGTCCTTAGGTCAACATATTATTTATCCCTAACCTCAAATCAAGGGTGACAACTTCTGAGGCATAATGTTATCCTACCTGTTTTTTATGTAAACTGTTTTTCTTGACTGACACCTGTCATACAGTGTCTAGCTCTTTTCATCTTCTTTCCTTTGCTGATGTTTCAGCCTCCTTTATCAGTTCTCCTCCATCATCAGCAGCATGATGCTCTCTGAAGACAACTACTGGTAATGGTCTTGAATATACCCTGAGTGCACTACATACCTCTTTCCTACAGTCTCCGCTTGAAGAGCAAAGATATTGGTAAACACCACCCTTTGTCTGTGCTTGCACATGGGAATATGTTTGCACAATATATTTTTTTTAATTAGAATTAGTATTAGAAAAAAAGATTTTTTTTTCCCTTTCTTCTAATGTAGTTATTCCTATATCTTGGAAATCTTTATTTTAACAAGAGTTCATGAAATGTGTACTTTTGTGCCCAATATCTGAACACAAAGCTATTAAAAGACATAGTTTATGCTCTAAGGGAACTTATACTGATAAGACAAAGCTGGAATAACTGGAGAAGAGTATAAAGAAAACAATGGATATAGTATATGCTTGACCTTTCTCTGAACTTAAAGCACATTACTGTCATGCAATTTAGTCCAAGTTTGTTAGCTCAATCTACTAAATCTGTGCCTTGTTTTCTTCAATTTTCTTAAATAATTTCCTAGCAATATTGGACATTTTTTGAGAAGTATTTGGGTCTTTATATGTTTACTAATTGAACGTTCGATTGAACAAAACATTTATTGAGAGCCTACTATGCTCTAAATCCTACTCTGGGTTTAGGAGATTCAGAATGAGAAAGACAGCCCTTGCCTTCAAAGAACTTATATACTACCAGGAAAACAAACTTTTGCATTAATAATTAATCAATGGTTTGTAATGCTATTGAAGAATGATGATCACCTTGTCATGAATGCACAGAAGAAATAAATGCTGCTAGAAAGTGAGTCAATGTATTAGGGAGGGTTTAGAGAAAAGATGACATTGGAGTGGGGCCTTGAAGAATGAATAGGAGTTTTTCAGAAGAACGGGCAGGAAGAACTTTTTTTTTTTGGCCGAGGAAACAGTAGGAAATTCCATTAACAAATAACAGTAATAAGAGCTCACATTTATTCAGCACTTATAGTGTGTCTGACATTGTTCTGAATATATTTAGAACAATATATTGTTCTAAACAGCTTTTACTTTGAAAACGTACTTTGCAGGTATTGTGGAGAGTGGACAAGTGGATGAAGAGATTAGAAGCAAAGGGAAAAGGAAAATGTGCATCTGAGAGATAATGACTTCTAATTATTGCGTATATTTCATAACATTAAAAATTGTGCTCCTGCCATTCTTTATGACTTAACAAATTACTGTTTATGGAAACTGGGAGGAGAGTATGTAAATTTGGTATTCCTTGCATTCGTCATCCATGGCATGATGCTATGTATGGTACTAGCTGATGCACTACCCCCAAATACATCAAACAATTAGAGCAAAGGTGCTTGAGAGGATGGGCGAAGCGAGGGAAAACCTTAGTGCTCAGTCCTAATTTACCAGGGGTGCTTTGTGTTGTTTTATGTATAAACCTGGTGGGGTTTTTTTTTACAGAAATTATTTTAGTCCACAGTTTGAACTAAATGCCAGAGGAAATATATGCCTCATAGCCTGATCTATTGCTTTAATCAGAGCAAGCATTTTCTCAGTAATGCAAGTCTATAAACAGTATTTTCCTGGCCTTTTAGTGTCTGCAAGTCTTCAATGTATTGGATTTTTAAAATGCTTACCATAAAAGGCTTTGTAAAGTAATGATGACAGCCCCTAGGACACATGCTGGAAGGTGGCCCAGCAAGCATACCTACTGTCCACTGCTAAAGTCTAGCGCCTTTTGCAAAATCCCATTTGCTTTCTCTTCCCATTCCTTCTTCTGTTGTCTCCTAGTTTTTCTCCTTAGATGTATAGTGCTTTCTTCTGTAACATCACCATCAAGACACTAGCAACATTATGCTTAAGGCATTTGAATGATTCTCAGAAAAGAATCTAAAATGCTTACCATGGTTTACAAAGACCTACATTATTTGGCCTCAGGTTACCTGTGACCTCATCTCCTATTCTCCAGCCATGTTAGCCTCCTTTCTGTTCTTCAACAAACCTAGCATGTTTCCATTTCTGGGTCTTTGCATGTAGTGTTTCTTCTGCCTGGAAAACGAGTATCCTAGATGTTGACATGGCTCATTCTCTTCCTTGCATTCAGGCTTCTACTCGAATATCACTTGCTAGAGAAGGCTTCTCTGACTTCTGTATCTAAAAAAACACCTGTTCACTTTCTAGTCTCTTACTCTGCTCATGCTTCTTGGCACTTATCATTACCTGAAAATATATCACCTGAAAGATATCACCTGTTACATTTTTTTTTTACCTTCTTTGTCTGCCAACCCAACTAAATTGCCTGAGGGTAGGAATTTTGTCCTGTTTAGTACATCCCATGCACCTACAAGAAAGATGGCACTTAATAAATAATCGTCGAAAAAATAAAAGAAAGAATAAATATGGTTCCACTATCCTGCTCTTTATTCTTAGAATACTTTTCCTTCAGCCTAATATGATGGAGAAGAAAAGGAAGCTTAGTTGATGCTTATTCTATAAGAATCCTTATTTCACCTATCTCTTAGTTGTGTTCCCTTTCTGCCAGTAGGGCTACTCTAACTTGCTTCCTATTTTGTGTTCTATGATATTGCAGGTACAGGTTTTATTACAATATCTCACTAGAGGCTAAGTGTTTTACATGGTAGCCTATTTAATTAAGCCACTGTGTACAAATCATATTACCTAGCTAGTAGTGCTGTAAAGTAAATATTTGTCTGTAGCATGGTACAGTTATTTATTTTAGTTATTCCTCATGCATCAAACAGCACTGTTGTTACTTCAGCTCAGAAAAGCTCTACATAGCTCTGATTAACTGTCTGAGTGGAAGTGTTGTACAGAGGAATATATTTGTCATTTGACCTTTAAAATGTTTGCATATTACATGTGAGATTAATTATCTATATTTTTTGCTGATGTAACATTTAAAATATTAATAAGAGCTATAGGAATTTAAGCTTTTTTTCAGTTTTTTTAAAATTAAGTTTTGGTTAATAAAATTATATAGATTTCAAGTGTGCAATTCTATAATACATCATTTGTATATTGCATTGTGTGTTCACCACCCAAAGTTAAATCTCCTTCCATTTTTTATAGAATTTCCCTGGCTAACTTGGAAGTGAGTGTATGACTTGCAGAATGAGGAAATTGTGAATTAATAACCCCTATACTCTAGAAAAGACATCACCAGAAGTGAAAATTTTCACTTGGTTCTGGTTTATTTTTTCTGAACTAAGAGGTTGGGACCTCTGTCACTCCTAGTAATTGTCTGACACAGATATGTTTGAATCCCACTGTGTACTTTCAGTTGAAAAAAAAAAAAGTAATTTATTGACCATCACAGTTGCTTCTTGCTAGATCTTAGGCATTTTCTCTTTGAGGGGAAATGAAAATGACTGCTTTTCTTTCTACACCTTCATGGAAAAGAACATATGCCACATAGCATGCTTCCCTCATTGACCTGGCTTATCCTTCTCTTCCTACCTACATCCCTCACAACTCAGGCTTAGTACAAATTGCACAGATTGGAAATAAAGGGATATTGGTAATGTGACTTCAGACAAAATTGCTTTTAAACTGTGTATTCTGGAACATCAGTGTTCTAGGAACCATTTCGGGGATTCCTTGAAAAATAGGGTGGTGATGATCTTTATCTTGGTCTCGTATCAAATAAAGCAACTTGGATAACTATAGGCTTAGAGAGCTTTAGAGGCATCTCACACAGATTCCATAATCTCCAAGTACTTGAGAACTATAAGTTTAAGAGATAAGTAAGTGGCGAGAGAAAAAATTTCTGTGTAGCTGTGCTTGATAAAGTCATAGAAATTTTCAGACAATTTATAACATTAAAATTATATGTATCTAAGATGTCCAGGCATGGCAGCAGGATAAATGAGGAAGGTGGAATTATCTGTGGGTCAAGGAGAAATCGCTGGTAGTGAAGGATTAAAATTTCAAAAACTTGCAAGAATAGTACAACAGAAACCCTCTATCTAGATTTACTAATTATCAATGTTGTTCCACATTTACTCTGTATCTCTCTCCATATATTAAATCATGCATACATTTTATTTAGTTTAAAGAGTTTAACATTTAGATGGAGGGTAGTAGTTTTGGGATCAAAAAGAGATTTACATATTTTTAAAATATGGATTATTTTGATTCCATCAATGTGTTCTCATACCATAATTTCAGAGTTTAATTCTTAATAGAGTACTAATATACTGACAAATTATGAATAAGTTCATAGCCCATTTTTAAAAGTAAACTATTGAAACAGTTATAGTAGCAGGTTAGAGGTATATATAATAGTTTATAACTTTTGTTGTTGTTGTTGTTGTTGTTGTTAGTTTGAGGTGCCTGAAACAGTTTCTAAGAGGATGGATGTCTATAGAATTCAAATTTTCCTTCCCCAAGAAGAGATGATTTCTTTTTCTAAACCTGTAGAACTTATGTCCATTAGTATGGAACATTATATTTCTTAACATACTACACATGGGGGTTCTATGATTGTATTCTTTTAAAAATTATCTTGAATTTTATTTTTCACTGCTAATCTTTGTTTAATGTTGCATTATCTGGAGTCAAGAAAGCTAGGTTGGGTTTCTCTTGACTTGCTAATGAAATTTTAGATTAGTCAGTTAATTGTCTTAGACCCCAATTTCTTTATTTGCACAATAGAGAAAATAACCTTATGCTTAAATATTTTCAAATGTTAATTTAATTTAAAAACATGTCTATCTAGCTCTCTAGCTCGCTCTCTCTCTCTCTCTCTCTATCATATATCTATCCCCTAAGATAACATATTCAAGTACTTAGCACAATACTTCATGCATTATAAATCAGTTAATAGATGCTACTGTTTAATTATCTTACTAAATCTCTAAACATACACAAACATTCACATTATTGTTGCAAAGCAGAAATTATTTTTTCAGTATCATTGTGTATGGAATGTGCCAATTTGAAAGAGTCAAAGTGCACATGAATTTATACAGATATGATTTTATAATATCCACTGTGCGACTATTTCGTATACTGAAGAAACAAAATACCAGTCATTTATTACTATGTGATAATCACATTTCAATGACCCAAGTTCAATTATATTGAAACACATATCTGAAAATCCAGTGTGAATAGCTTACATCCCCAGTAAGAAACTTTATAGACTTGTTTGGCTGCTATCACCAAGATATTTTAAAAAGCCATGTGTTATCATCCACTGTGTGAAAGAGATACGAAGAAAACCACTTTGAAGTAATTCCATCCATTTGCACCAATAAGCTTGAAACTAAAAAGAAAAAGCATAGAAAGATGTCTTGTCTATTTCAGGATCCCACATTTAAAAATCCAATATAGGATTTAATGAACAAATGCCATAGGAAAATTCCAGTGTTGTCAAAAACTCATTTATCTCAAAATGTCTCCTTGCCACCCTTTCTATTCCTCCACAAATTAATAAGCTCAGACTATTTGTTATGGCATAAAGCTTCGGAAAGTGTTTCTGTGGCTTAATTGGGCCACAGTTACCCCAGCAGTTTCTGCAGGAAACTTCTCTCACCATCGGGACTATTTAGGCCTCCAGAAAAGAGGTCAAGGAAGACAGGACAAAGAAACTAAGGAAAGCAAATCTCTCTTGCTGGTATTAGAACTGCCCAAGACTTCCTCCTGAGATTTTACCATTAAAATCCATATGCAAATTTCAACTTCCCAGGGATAACTATGGCCTTGGTCCTTACCTATCATCCTGCTCACCCAGGTGTGAGCTTATCCAGAAAATTATGTTTACTAAAACAACATAGGGACTTTACGAGGCTGGGTGGTCTGGTGCAAAGAGCACAACATTTGAATCCCACTCCACCTTTTATCAGACACTGGATTTTGGACAAACCATTTAACCTATCTTACTTTCTTTTTCTACATCTGCAAAATTAGAAAAATACTATTTAGATCTCTTTAGACCATTGTGCAGACTAAATGAAGTAATGTATGTACAATGCTTAGCACAATCCCTGGACAATGACAGGTAATCAGTGGACATTATTAGTTCATTAATGTATCCAGAGCTTATGATTTCACATAAAAATTTATAATATATCATAATATAAATTACTTAAATATTTTATATGACACGGTTTAATTAAGTTTTCATTAAGTTATACATATTAAATTCATTCTTTTTAGACCACTTAAATTTTACTTAGTTTCATAGGTTAGTACTGTATCTTAAAGCCCATTTTAAATGTTCTTACCACAGAAAAATAAGATTTAAAGAGAAAAAGAAATCACTATGTGTTTTGGGATTTAGTCAGTCTCATACTTCAGAGACAACTGTAAATTACTTTGGCCATAAAATGATCTTTATTCTTTAAAATTTCAGTTACTTTCTTGAATTTGATACTTGTCTTCATCAGTGAAACATCAACACTATTTCTCTAAGTTAATTTAAATAAATTTCTGATAAATTTAAAAAAATTTTCTTTTTAAAGTACCAGAATGTCACTGCAGTTTTTCCTAGTCATTAGAATCTAACTTCCTAGTGATTTATTTATGTAAGACAGTTTATTCATGACAGGCAATGGAAAGAGAGCTGAGGATCTAGAGTCAAAGAATCTAGACATGTGTCCTGGTGCCACCACTTACAAACATTTTTTGTTTTTTCTTTTTTGTAGGGCAGAGGTAGTCATTTAACCTTTTGGGAACCTCAACTTCCTTGTCAGTAAAGTAGAAATACAACAATTTTTTTCCCTATCATATATGATATTCATAAAATTAATTAGAATTGTCAAAAGTCACAAAAAATTGGAACCTATTTATTTAAAGAAGAAGAAAGGTAAGTTTATAGGATAGAAAGTAACGATAAACTAATACCAATGAATACAAAGCAAAGCGAGTGACTTAAATGACGCAGATGTGTTTGGGTTGTATGTAAAGAGCATCCTGTTAATAAACATAATTAAATACCAGAAACATTTTATTTTATAAAAAAGAAAGGAGTTTCTGCTGTATGGGAGCACTTAAGTGAGAGACTATATGGAGACAGGGGCTAGACTAAATGATAGTTTTAGATCTAATCTATCCCATGGGTCTTTACATCATGTTCATTCTTCCTGCAGAAAGATAATAGAAAGCTCATATAACCAATAATCAGAGCAGCAAAAGTTGTATTTATCCTTTATCCAGATGACTTTATATCATTTAGATCAAATTGCTTTTTATTTGTTGGTTGTTTTGAAGAATATTTAGGGATGAAAACAGAAATAAAGGTTATCGCTTCTCTTTTGACAAAGACTTCCTTTTCTTATCATTGATCGGGTTGATTCTGTCTCCAAGCAGTTGAAAGGCAGTAAAAGGTTATATCTTTAAGACAAGGGGTTCTGTTTTGGTGAATTGGCACATCATTGAAAAATGGTTATTCAGATAAACTCAAAGCTTTGCAACAGTGCAAAATAGGGTGAAATACTTTGTACTTCACAAAAATCGTGCCAACTTTCTGGTTCTGTCTAAATTAATAAATATAAGATTTTAAGGAAGCTATCTGGCAATTATAGATTAAATTAAGCAACTGCTTCATCTGAATAAAGCTTTGCAGAGTTTAATATCATGAAAGAGCTATCTCTATAAACACAGTACTTGCTTGGGATTCAAGGGATTTGAATTTTAATGCCAGCTGAATCCCAAATGCCCAGTGAGCACATGTGCATACATTTTCTGCTGGTAGCTTTTTTTGTCAAATGGGATTAATAATTACCTGCTCTACCATCCTTACCTTATACATTATGATATGAATATTGAATACCAGTGGTTATAGAGTGCTTTGGTTTTCTGCAAAGTAACTTGGCAGAGATATTCAGATGGGGAAAAAAAGCTTCTAGGAAGTTTTATGCATATCAGATATTCAAAAATGTGACTCAGTTTTAAAATACATTAATAAATTTTATATTTTATGTGAACTCTAAAAATGCTTTTGCCAAGTATTTGTACTCTGAGTACTCTAATTTGACACAGTAAAGAGCAGAGGCAAAGAGAAGTATTTTATAGGATGAAATGGTATTTTCCAATCCCCTCAAAGCATGTTTATGTTTAGTTTCTTAAAGCTTTGCTGTGTGTTAGTCCTTTTTAACGGCTAAAAACCAGGTAAACATTGCCTAGTGAATTAATTCTGATGTGTGGCTTGCATTTTCATTTTGTATTGATTCCAGTCAACAAATATTAATTGTTGGATGGTGCAAATATGATGCATCTTGCATCAAGGAGCTTTCTTCTAGCCAAGCAGAGTATATAAATCATTTGGTATGTGAAATGATTTTATTTGACATATATGGATGTTACAAGTATACAAGTATAAAACATAATGGCTCTCCTACTGCTCCAAGTGGTGCCAATCTGATAATGAAACTAAAGGTTTACAGAGCAATGGTGTTTCTCTTCTTTCCAAAAGTGTGTAAGCATTGAATCTCCCCTGTTATTGTGACTGACTGACTTTCTTCAGCAATTAATGACTAGGGAGCTATGCTTGAGAGCCTGATCTAGAGCAAAAGGTCGGGTATAAGTGTGAGCAAGTAGGAAATATGCTCTGATAGAGAGAGAGAGGAATAAGATAGCAGTATTTTAATTTTGTTCACATAAAAAATGGGGCAATAATAGAAAAATTATACCACACACATCTGATATCACTTAGTCTTTACCACCATTTATGGATGAGGAGACAGACTCAGAGAGATCAATTGACTAATATAGTAGGTAGCCAAGCTACAAAATGGCAAACCAAGAATTATCCCATGTGCTCTTATTTAGTTAAACACTGTAATATTGGTAATGTCCATAGATTCAGTGGTACTTCTTCACACATCCCACTCCATCTTTCTCAGCCTCCAACTCCCAAACCCTAAGGGAAAACATCCAGGCTTATCATGCTCTTATGCCTCCTTTGTAAAAGCCTTCTCAGAGTGAGGATTTGACACATACCTTCGCACATAAGCATAATTGACTCATGAGGTTTAATGTGTTATTTCATTTTAGGGAAATAAACATTAAACCAGAAGAATTAATCTCTACTTGGATACTTTGACACATTAGAGAAGAGAGACAAAGAGAACTATTTTAGAGGATGAAATGGTATCTTCCAATCCCCTCAAGGTATAGGATGCAGTTGATAGGCTAAATGTCCCTGGCATATAGTTCTATTTACAAACCTTTCATTCATTCACCAAGTCTATCACCTTCCTGTTCAGTGTCCCTGTTTCCTGTCTTCCTTCTTGTTTCTATGAATTAACTCTCTGTACCTGATTTAGGCCAATCCCTCCACACTGTTCACTGCATTTTATCCCCTCTCACCCTCTAGGGATTTGCTCTTGTACTTGTTCCTGCTGTTTCCTGCATCATCAGTTTTCAATCCTATTAATTTCGATCAGTCTATAAACATGCTATAGCTCTATTCTTTCAAACACCCTCTCTGACTCCATGTATCCCTCTATTTATTACCCTTTCTTTTCCTTTTTATAGCAAAACTCCCTAAAATAATTTTGTATACTTCTCTCAACATTTTTTCTCCTCCAGTCCTCTTTTGAAACTTCTAATCAAGGTTTTCCCTCAAAACTCCACTAAAAATGTTCTTATTAAGGTTATAACATCCTTATGCCAAATCTGATAATCAATTGTCAATCGTCATCCTATTCAGCCCATCAGCGGCATATCATACTATTGACTACTCTTTCTTTAAACACTGACTTCACTTGACTTCCTAGATACTATAATCTCTCTCCTTCCTCAGAGTCTGCTCTTTCTCAATCTCTTCAGCTGGTTCCTCTTTATGTCCCCAAACTTTAAACATTAGAATGCCCCCACAGAAATATGGACCCCTCTCTCTCTCTTTTTTTTTTTTGTCTATACTCCTTAGGCCAATTATCTCACTCAGACTCATGACATTAAATAATACCTATATGCCAATGATTCCCAAATTCATATCTTCAGCCAGACTTCTCTGAACCTATATATTTATCCAGCAGCATTCTTGATGCTAGATCTTAGCTCATCCAAAATTGGTTGACATCATGATTTTCACCTCACCCTTTTTGCAATCTGTTCCCAGTCTCCTTTATCTCATTAGAATGAAATTCCATTTTTTAAAATTGCTCAGGCCAAAAATCTTGGAGTCTTCACGACTTCTGTTTTTCTCTGATATTTCACACTCCAAATACATCAGCAAATTCTATCAGCCCTACTTCTGCAATGTATCCAGATCTGATCGCTTTTCATCGCTGCCACTGCCACCATTCTGATTCAAGTTACCATTACTTCACACCTGGATTATGACATTAACCTTACCTAATCTTCCTGCTTTCACTCTTTTTTCCTTACAGTGTGTTCCCCACACAGCTACCCAGTGATCCTTAATAACATGTGAGTGACTGTGCCACTCCTCTATTCAGAATCATTCAGTAGTAGCCCATCTCCCTCAGAGTATGGGTCAACATACTCTGCAAGGCCCCTTGGTCTCAATCTATTACTTCTCAAACTCCTTTCCTTTCCCTCACACCATTCCATCCACCCGGTATACTTGCTGGTCCTCAAACAGTCTAAACAGTATCCCTCATCAGGGTTTCTGCCTTTTTTGTTGTTGTCATGAAAGAATTTCCCTGAGATATCTGTATGGCCCTTTTTCTTCTTTCAGGTCATTGCTTAGATTTATCCAATTGGAGAGGACTTTCCTCACCATCTGTATAAAATAGCACTCCCTGCCCTAGCCTTCCTATTATCTTTACCCCTGCTTTGATTTCTGTATAGTAGTTATCCATACCTGATGCATATATCTACATCCACATCCACATCCCTATTCTCTCTCTCTCTCGTCTATCTATCTATCTATCTATCTATCTATCTATCTATCTATCTATCTATCTATCTATCTTATCATCTATCTTATTGTCTGCCTTCTCCCACTAGAATATAAACTCCATGTTGACAGACTTTATCTGTTTTGTTCACTGCTAAATCTCTTAATCCTACAACACAATTGAGCACATGATAAGCAGTTAATACATATTTGTTGAATGAATAAATGAATGCACGAACAAATGAATTGTGCAGATTGTTTAGGTCCTTCCAATTTTAAGCACTGAGGCTCTGAGTTGAATGGAAAGAGAAATGTGAAAGATAATTTAAAATACATTGTGATAGATAAAATAGTAAAAGTACCCCCCAAAATAAGCAATTTTATTTGCAAATATAAATTTTAAAAATTAAAATAAATTATTATTAAAATTTAACAGATGAGAGAGAAAGAGAGGTGGAATGTGGAAAGTATACTGAACTTGTAATGAGAAAACTTTAATTTATATCCAGTACTTCACTTTACACTCACAGGTAAGCTCTCTATAACGTGTCTTACTTTTTCATCATTTCTCAATGACTTTCCAAATTCCCACCTCACTGACTTTTCCTCATTTTCTTCCTACAAGACTTTTGGCATTATTTGATGATGTAATCAGCCTCGTCATCCCACCAAAGATTAATTGATCTTCTCTCCCTACTTCAAATAATTATATACACACACACATATACATTTGAATATGTGTGTGTGTGTGTATATATATATATATATTTGTATACATATTTGTATGTATATATATTTGTTTTCCTTTGAGTTCAAGTTCAGTATTGATGCAGATTTTATCATGGTAATATAGTACTACGACTGGTTGGGCTTCTCCTCTGCCACTTTGCTGTGGCAGGTTCACTTAATCTCTTTAGTTCTCAGTTTCCTCAACTGTAAAATGGGCAGTTTGTGTACATATGTGTGTGTGTGTGTGTGTGTGTGTGTGTGTGTGTGTGTGTGGATATATGTATATGATGAGTCCTTTGGCTATATTTGTAAGGGTGGAAAGCTGGATTAGTCTTCAGCATTATTGGATAGTAATATGTAGATATTTATTCTTTAATCGTAAGTATGTTTCTTCGACTCACACTAAAACAGTGGTTCTTATCATGTCACCAATATATCATGAATCAGTGGGATTGAAAAGAATATTCATAGAATAAGAGACTGAAAATTGCACATAAGCCTAGACTATGACTATTTTTTTCTCCACACTATGGCCAGGCTATTAAAACAATAGTAAGATGAGTATTTTTCAAGACAAGGTATTACAATTGTAAGTGACATTTTTAGGGCAATATATTGAAGAAAAAAATATCAGGAGTCATTGTATTAGATTAATCTCTTTGAGGCCAGGTGCTATTTCTTTTATAAATTGATAAAAAAAATTATTTTATTTTAAGTCTGGTTTTATTGACATATAATTGACATATAACATTGTATAAGTTTTATTGACATATAATTGACATATAACATTGTATTTATATCTAGTTTTATTGACATATAATTGAACATATAACATTGTATCATAGTGTGCACACCATTGTATAATATATACATATATTAAATCATTAAATTATACAACTTAATGATTTAATATATGCATATATTGTTAAATGATTACCACAATAAGTAGTCTTATCACATTGCATGGTAACAGGCAAGTAACTGTTGAACTGACTTTCTTACTTTTTTTCTCTAACATGTCTATATTTTTGTTGCACATGAGAAAGACTTATTTTGGTTCCTGTTTTACCACTGGGATATTGGCAAGGCAGAGGGTGATGTAATAATGTAACATCTGAAATTATAGGGTATGAAAAAGCCCACACACATACTATTTGTCAAACAATTAGGATATTTCTAAAATGTGAACAGATGTACAATGGAAATTAGTAATATGAAGGACAACCTATGTTTTGATATAAACACAGATTTGTATATAGTTTTCCTAGGTTATAATATTTAAAACCTCATTCTTCTAGGTACTCAGTTAAGAAATTCATTGTTAATTGAGACCTTGATTTTCTAATGGTTTTCCTTTTTGTATTGTGATGACAAATATCGAGAGTTATATCTTGTCATTTTTTGTCCAGGTCCAAATGCTGTTTTTTGAACTACCATGAAAGATTTTTTATCCAAATGTTCACCGGTTGAGAACTCTTAAGGGTTGTTTAGTTTTCAATGAAAGACAATCTTTTAAAGAGTTTATGTCCTAAATATTTTCTAGATTTGCAGCAGCATATATAAGACATAGTTTTTGTATTTGGATTGGGATTTTCATTTTTAACATGTTCTCAAATTTTCTAGGCATTTAATGTTTCCATCTGGTCCTTATAAAAGATTTCACATTTGTAATGCAGCTCAGGCTTCTGCTCAGAGAGCATCACTGTAATTCCATCCTTGACTCTAGTTTGATAAAAGTTACTTTTCTAACGTTGGATTTGTTTCTGCTTTTGCTATTTTTTTCTTTCTGAAACCTGGGAATAACACCTGATTTATGGCACATTTCTCTCTAAAAACAATCATAGTGTGCACACCATGACAACAGGTTTGCTCCCCACTTCTGTGCAGTTTGAAACTGCTAGGGCAGGAGAAGTAACCGCATTGTGAGTCTGGTACAAGAAAACTTAGCAGTCGTCATACTTCCTCTCTAAACAATCTGTTCTCAGTTATCACAGATGGAGGAGATATTTTCAAGAACTTGAACATTTTCTCGAAATAGCCAAACAGCAAGGAATCCCCTTTCACTATGTTAAGTAATAGGTTCTAGGGCACAGGTCGAGCAGATGTTCATACCTACTAGAGGGTGATTTCTGTTTAGTTAGATGCTCAATAATATTTGTGAATTTCTTTAATGAGTAGTTATGTACCCTTTCCTGTATACCAGATAATGCTCTAACAGCTTCATAAATGCTTAATCATTTATTCTTCATAGCAACTTTATGAATAAGGTACTATTAGTATCTCCATTTTAAGGGTGAAGAAACTGAGCCAAAAAGCCAAAAAGACCACAGGTAGCAAGTAGCTGAGCCAGAATTAAGACCTCAGTGGTCAGCCCAAATCCATATTCTTAACTACTAAACTCTGCTATGATTGTGTTCAGCTCAAATTTCTGAAAACCTATTATAACTTTCTCAAAATTGAATTCACTCAGTGTAACTCCCCCAGCACTATGCTTGTCTTATAGTTGGCACTATATGAATGTTTGTGTACTTGTGTTTAATTAAGAATGTGTGAAATAATGACTAAGTTTGCCACACTTTGAAGTAGGCAGAACCAAACATAAATCACAGTGGTAGCCAGTGGAGAGGCTACTTTTCATTCAGAAATTTCCAGTGGGTACTAGTAATCTACAGATTACCCATATTTAAGGCTCTGATACTCCTAAAATGCTTTGGATTTTGGATTTTCAAACCTGGCAGAGTTGTCTTTATTTCATTCATTGCTTTTTACTGATACAGTTTTTTAAATTTAATCCTGACAAAATACACATAGTATGAAATTTATCATCTTAAGTATTTCTAAGTATATAGTCCAGTAGTGTCAAAAACATTCACATTTTTGAGCAATTCCCAGCACTCTTTTCGCCTTGCAAAACTGAAACTTTATACACATTAAACCACAACTCCCCATTTCCTTTTCTTTCAGCCCCCGGAAACCACCACATTTTATTTATCCACTCCCATACCTATGGACCTTTGGTCTCATGCTTTCATCTTTTGGCTATAGCAAATAATGCTGCTATAATCATGGATGTACAATTAACCTCTCTGAGACTCTGATTTCAATTCTTTGGGAGTGTATACCCAGAAGTAGAATTGCTGTATCATATGGTAATTCTATTTTTTAAATTTCTTGAGGAACAATCATACAGTTTTTCCTAATGCCTATGCCATTTTACATGCTTGTCAACAATGCATAGGCTTCCAGTTCCTGTGCATCCTTACCAGCATTTGTTCTTTTCTTTTCTTTTTTGACAGTAGTCATTCTACTCGGTATAAAGTGATATTTCATTGTGTTGATTTGCATTTACCTAATAATTACTGATATTCAACATCTTTTCATGTGCTTGCTGGCCATTTGTGCATCTCTTTGGAGAAATGCCTATTCTAATCCTTTACCTATTTTTAAATCAGGTTGTTTGTTTTTGTTGTTTTTGAGCTGTAGGAGTTGTTTATATATTCTGTACATTAAATCCTATCAGATATAAGATTTACAGATATTTTCTCCAATTCCATAGATTGCCTTTTTACTTTTGATGCACAAAAGTTTTAAGTTTTGATGTAGTCTGATTTGTGTATTTTTACTTTTTTTGCCTGTGCTTTTGGTGTCATATCTAAGAAATGATTGCTAAATCTAAAGCTCCCACCCACCCCGACGTTTCCTTCTAGGAGTTTTATAGTCTTAATTCTTATGATTAGGTCTTCGATTTATTTGAAGGTGATTTTTGTATATGGTGTAAAATTTTGCAGATTCTCTAAGCTTCCCATATTTATTTTATATTTTTTTCTTCTTCCAATTTCCGAGGAGTAAAACACAACCAAAAAGACTTCAGTGATTGCTTTTGGGTCAGAAATAGATGGATAAGGAGCAAAACAATGCAGCTCACTTTCAGCCCCCCAGTAATATTTGAATGGAAGGAGGTGGTGGCATATTCCCAGGGACAGATTACGTAGGACAGCTATTAAAAAAGAGGAGTGCTAGCTCTTTGGGGTGTTCTGGTGAGATGGGAAGAAAAAATGGCTTGAGTTGAAAGTAGTGGCTTCAAGCAAGAAGGCTGTAAGGTGGTTCTCTGGAATTTAGATTGTGCTTATACAATTCGTTGCTGTTTTCGGGTTTACATATTTGACATCCTCTATTTGACTATTGAATATGAGAGCAAAGATTTGAGAGCAGGCAATTTATTGCTTTTGTATAACCAGCATCTCACACTGTGCTGGGCATATAGAAGGCTTTTAATACATATATACTAAATCGATATATCAATTTATATATCAATTAATGAAGTATTAAAGTAAGTCTGGAAGAAGTGGGCTATATCCATTAGACTTAGTCTAGAATTTGTTCAATTTGATATGTTTAAAAATAAAAACTAGCCTAATAAAAACTCAACATATAATTTGTGGTTAACATAGTCAGGATAACAATTTATCATTTCTGTAAACTAATAGTCTTTTGATTTATTCTACATATATTCAGTGGTGGTGGTAGACAACTGGTTTTCTGTGGTCAAAATTGTATGTGGAACCATATTGTCTTTCTGACTTAACTTTCTGTGTTCAGGCATAGTCAGTATTATGGAATTGGCGAAATGTTTCCCATATTTCTGTAGATTTTCTTGTTTTTCAAGCTTCATTTGTGACTTTGAGACCAGAAAGTTTTTTAGGATATTATAAAAAGAAAATAAAATAAGTCATTCCTTCCCTGTAAAAATTTCTATACCATACACTTCTTGGGTTTAGAAACTCAGATGAAAGTAACTACTGATTATTCCCTGACTATAACTGCTGGTGAAGTACAGAAATATTTCATGGATATAACCCATTCTTAGTGAGATTTAAGAACATTTCTATTCAAGAGTGCTTTCTAAGAACCATTTACATTTCACCAATTATATATAGGGTTGCATGTGAAAATCAGAGGTAAGTGGCACCGTTTACTCCAGTTGTATTTTAAAATCACTTGCAGATTGACACCTGGATAGCTGGCTACCTTCTATATACCTCTGCATATCATAGAATCTTTGAAGTGAAAGTTGTTTCTTCCTTTAATGCTACTCATGCAACAAGACTTATTTAGCAGTTTTAGAAAAAGTAAGACAAACACTTCCACCTAAAAAATATGTGGTTTTAACTTTTATAGTATGGTATATTCTGACTGAATAGGTTTTAAGATTCAGTATTTTTTAAAATTTATTTTTTAGTTATAGATGACATACAATATTATGTTAGTTTCAGGTGTACAACATGTTGATTAGACATTTATATACCTTATGAAGTGATCAGTATTTCAATTTAATGGTTTACTTTGCTTGTGTAGACAAAAATGGAAATCTTACACTTCCAATATGAGATTCATATTCCATCTCTTATTAAAAATATTTGAGCCCCTAGAAACTACTTTGAAGTGACAATCAACATCTTAGATGGTCTTCCAGATAATTTAACTTAACAGCAGAATTTGGAAATAAGTAGCATTATCAGATTTAAAATGATAATGTTTTATAAAAGTGTCTATGGAACATAATCTTAAATTAGTAGACTATGCTTATGTTACACATTTATCCAGCTAATGTCAATTGAGGGCTCACTGTATGTTAAGGCAGAATACAAATGTGTATGAAAATAATTTTAAAATTTTGTGATACAGACTGTGATCTTAGGATAAAATGCTATGGGATGTAACAATTTTATGATGATGAAACTACCTAAAAGTTGAAAACACCATTCTTATTTTTTTTCTGCTTTTGGTAGTAATTATACTCTTAAATTAGTAGTAGGAGTTCTTATTTACTATTTTCACATTCAAATGCATCTTGATATAATGAAAAGTTTCTGGCATTGTTTGGCGCCAGTAGTCTGATGCATGTTTTATTTTGATATCATTGCAATAACTAAATGTATTAGTGCTTTTCCTAGCCTAGAAATTATTATTAAGAAATTGCATCAATAAATCAAAGAACAAGAAGTGTTAGCAAGCATGTGGAGAAAAGGGAACCCTCATACACAACTGGTACAGCCACTATGGAAAATAGTCTGGAGGTTTCTCAAAAAATTAAAAATGGACATACCTTTTGACCCAGTAATTGCACTTCTGAGTATTTATCCAAAGAAAACTAAAACAATAATTTGTAAAGATCTATGCATCCCTGTGTTCATGACAGCACTATATACAGTAGCTAAGATATGGAAGCAACCTAAATGCTCATCAACAAATGACTGGATAAAGAAATCATGGTTCATATATACAATCAAATATTACTCAGCCTAAAAAAATGAAATCTTGCCATTCACAATGACATGAATGGACTTAGAGGTTATCATGCTGAGTGAAATAAGTCAGAAAGAGAAGGATAAATACCATATGATTTCACTTATATGAGGAATTTAAGGAACAAAAAGAACAAACTAATTGAAAACAGACTCACAAATATAGAGGACAATCTGGTGACAGCCAGAGTGGACGGGGCTTGGGAGACTGGGAGAAAACCTTGAAGGTTTAAAGAAGTACAAATTAGTAATTGATAGAAGGTCATGGCGATGGGGAGGATCATTTTATAAACTATTTAAATGTCTAACCAATGTACTTTATACTTGAAACTAATAATAAAATTTTTAAAAAGAAATTGAATTCCATATTATTTAAAAATTAACTTAAATAATTTCACATAGAGTTGTTTAAATGGTCCATGCACATTTATGAGATGCTCCAATAAATATTTTTTAGAAAATTATTTTCAATATATTGTATCCTTTGCAAACCAGTATTCTATTGGAATTTGCATCTAGAAATACAGACAATTATATATTGACACATATAGCCATACTCTTTTTTTTATTTTACTTTACTATATAGCAGAAACCTAAATCTAAGCTGAAAGTCTGTCTGGATTTGATTTGGAAGGCCAGTTAAATAGACAGTACACTTAGAGAGATATAGGAGCTAATTATACTTCTCTGGTTCATTTGTAGGCATCATTCAAGCCCCAGGTTCGGATTCTTTAGTTTAGATTAGCCTACCACCAAGAATTCACTAAGTAGTCACTTGTGACTGAGACCTGTACTAGACTGTGTACTTAGAAGTGAAGGAAAAATAAATTAGTTATTATCAAGGAGCATTTATTGATACACAGAAGCACAATTTCTCTCAATAATTTTCATTAATGTTGGGGAGACCAGGCATGTGTATATTTTAAATGCCTATTTGAAATTTGGCCAGGAAATTTTGTTGCTGGTCAACAGTGTAGCCAGTTGCAATAAAAGGCCAGAATTAGGTCAGGATATTAGGCACATTATAGCATTCTGCTAGTTACAGTAGATTTCAGATTAAGGCAAGCGTCTGGCATCATAATAGTTAAAGTGAAAGAAAGAAAGAAAGAGAGAGAGAGAGAGAAAGAAAGAAAGAAAGATAGAAAAGAAAGAAAGAAAGAAAGAGAAAAAGAAAGAAAGAAAGAAAGAAAGAGAAAGAAAGAAAGAAAGAAAGAAAGAAAGAAAGAAAGAAAGAAAGAAAGAAAGAAAGAAAGAAAAAGAAAGAAAAGAAGAAAGAAAAGAAGAAAGAAAAGAAGAAAGAAATAGTGTCACTTAAGGAGAACTAAGAAACAGGGCTCTTACTATTGGATGAGTAGACTAAGTGACTATAGTCCTTTGGTACCTTGGAGAGCTCTCAATGACCTCTAACTTTTATACTTTGATTTTGTGTAGGGCTCTACTGAGGCTTTTTGTCCTCCTAGCCTTAGACTTATCTGATCAATTCTATCATTGTGCTAGAACTAAAGATAGTTAATACAGCTGTACTCCAGTTTGCTGTGAGTAGCCCGCATTGTACCAGAATATCAACTTCATCCTACTAAAATCTTTTGGCTGTCACGCTAGATCATGGGCAATATTTTTGGTTTCTTCAAAGGTTCCTATGTACTGAAGAAGACAAATAAGCATATCAGGGGTTTACAATGTTGGCATGCTTTCTTTCCAGGAAAAGGATTATGTTTTTGGCTCAGACATATGTGTTGCCAAGGATAAAGTGGCATATGCTGAGCTCCAATTAGTGGTAGAGACAGTAAACACTGTAAGAGTTTAGAGAAGGAAGTTGTTACTAAGGGGTGTGGAAACCTATGAAAGATTCCACACAATAGCTGGCTCAGTAGTAATGGAAGGTTCAGACAATCTGGGAGAAGAGGGAGGGAATTCTAGATGGAGAAAGTAGTTAATATCACTATTTGATCGATTTCTGGGGAAGACAATTACAAGACAGTCTTTGTTTTTAAATAGCCTGTAATGCACCTGAGGGAGAAAAGAAACATGCTAGCATGAACCAGCATTAAATAATTACCAGTTATGTAGTAAATTAATAAAGAGGAGAGTATAAACTTAACAATGATACTTTAGAGATAAAATCTTAGGAAGAAAGGATCAGTGTTGGATAGAGCTAGTTGGAGTTGTAGAGATTTGTCTTCTGATCTGAGCAGCTATTTTCTAATTCTTATATGAGTACTTCATAAGTATATGTTGTGTTTGTTTAACTGGATAATTGACCTCAGGAAGAAATGCCTATAGAATAAAAGAAAAAACTTGTATACAGGAACATTCCAGTTCTACATATTTTGATGGTCACCTCTGTGGGTTATTTCAGCCTGAGCTTATTTTCTAGCTCTTGTGCTCCCTACTGTTCATCATTCTTCCTGACTCTTGGCTTTTGGATTCTCCACTCTGAGACCTTCTATACAGGTATTCTCCAGTAATGTGAAGTTAAGTTGCTTGCACTTCCAAAGAGTCCTAGAGGATAGAAAAATAATCAATAATGGGTACAAGTAATAGATACACACTATTTCAATAATATTCAATTGGATTTTTCACCAAGGAAATTTCAGGAAATCTCCAAAAATATAAATATAGCATGCAAATACCTTGGAGTTGGAAATACGTCAGAGAAAGGTTGCCTCATTTACCCCTTAATCAATCAGGTAGTTATTCAACCTGCATCACTTCTCCAGCAGCTGGTCCCAGGCTCTTTGCAAACATTTTAAAGATGGGAAGCTTCTTACCCAAGGCTGCCATTCCACTGTTGACTAACTTTAACACTTGAGAAGGTTTTGCATTAAGCTAGTGTCTATTTCCATTACTTTAAATCTGTTGTTCAAATTTTTTTTCAGGAAAACTACAGCAGCTCGGTCAATTCATACATTTCTTCAACAAAATCTTATTGGTTACATAATATGTGCAATAAATTTTCTAGACCTACAAATGATAAAGTTATGAATAAGCATATGATATTTGTCCTCAGTAAGAAGACAGATGTTTAATAATTTTTTTCTATCAATAGATGAATGAATAAATGAATAAATTATAATATTTTCTCTTTTTCACTGTTAAATAATGGATAAACGCTTGATATATAAGTAAATTTTACATATTTCTTTATAAGAGAAGAATGTTATATGGAGCCTTAACATTCTAATATCCTCTAATATCCTTTAGAGTAGTGATGTAATTTTTTTATTGCATACTCTATCAGTATAAAAAACTCAGGCAAATCCAATATATATGTATTTATTTTAAATATGTATTAAAATTATAAATATGAAATACTGAACTAAGTATGATGTATACATACAAAATGGGCATATTTTAAAGTTTATGTATATGAATATATATATATTCATCAATAAATTGCCTTACACACCTGACTTTGAAGACCAAGTGATAAAAGGTAAAGATTTATGGATTATTTGCTATTCAAATATATAACCTCTCTAGAAAACCAGCATTTTATTCATTCATTACATATTTTTTCTTTTCCTTTCTAATTGGAATCAAGTGATTGCAATGTGGTAGCATTTAGGATTTGGCTCGAGAACGTGTCAGAACTCACAAAGTTTTAAAAAAGACTTAGAGACAATATTAAGAGAGGGTACTTCAAGAAAAGGTATGATAGGCGTAATGTCTGTAAAACAAATAATTTATAAGAAAGCTGTGTACTTTTCATATAGGGGAATTGTATAAGTAAACCACTACAGCAGTATATGAAAAGGAGTAGACATTTGAAACAATGCCAAATAATCTAAAATCCTGATCTCTTTAGAGGGCTAATAACCTATTTGGAGTACCATATATATTAGAAATCTGGGATTTTTTAAAAGATAGATATTTTCAAAGAACACAATTGTACAGAGGTAAAAATTGAAGATGTAGAATGAAAGAAAAATAAGAAGAAAGTAACTTTCTGCCCTTCTTCTTTACTGTTTGCTATGCTAACTTAAATCACTATGCTACAAAGTTAACAGCCTTGAGACTGTACTCATTTCTTCCCAGATTAATGCTTCCATGAGTTTCCTAATTCTGTTTATGGTATCTCCACCTTCTAAGTCTCCCAGGCTACAAACTTTACACTCAAGCCTCTCTTCCTCATTTCACAACTAATTGGCTACCAAATTGTTTTGATTCTCCTTTTGCATTATCTACCAAGCAAATGATCTATCTACTTAGGTGCAGTAAACACGTAGATTTTATACCAATAGAGGTTTTATGCTTTTTGTTTCATTGTGAGTTCTGGAAAATTTTTATAGTACTAAGTGTCAAGCTTAGGATAGTAAATGGATTTTAGTGATTTTATTTTTACTTTCAGATTTGAAGAATCATGTTTAATATGTATGTTTCAGAACATATATATTTCAGAATATATATGTTCTTTTCTGGTCAGTGAAATGTTTTGTTTTCACTGCTTTTAGGCTTACAAACTCTGAAAATGAGTTTTAAATGTCAATAGCATTTGGTCGATATTGCTTTATATAAAAATTGTAAATACAAGTTTAGTTTTTTTTTAGAAGCCTAGGAAATGCCCTTAAAATGTCAATGACGTTTTTTCTCAATGGTTTAACATATATAGTTGGAAGGACAATGGATATGATCAGGATTTATGGCTACACTTTCTGCTTTTACCCAATCTGCCTTGGACCTTGGGTAAATAATCAGTCTCACTCAGAATAGAGGTTGGACTTCATAAAATCAGTGTTTCCTTTCTAGATCCAGCTAACATGGTATCTCATATCTTCTATTATCCTCATAAGGCCCTAATTAGAAGAGATCTACAGGATGACAGCATAGCTTCGAGTCTAAGCTCTCAGGCTTTAGAATCAGCCAATTTGGGCACACATTCTGGTTCTGCTAGCTATCATATCAAGGAAAAAGATACTTAACTTCTTTATTCTTTGTTTTTTGGTCTGTAAAATGAGGTTAATGATTAATAATAGCACTGAATTCATAGATTGTTGTGAGAATTTTATAGGTTAATATAAAAAGCGCTTAGGACCCTGACTAGCACATACTAACTGCTATTGATTTGCTATTATTGATACTTATATAACTCAGATAGTGCCTGGCACATAGTGTGTACTCAGTAGAGTATTAGCTGTTGTTCTTCTTGCCAGAAAATTCATTCCAATTTCCCTAAGCATTGTGTCAGACTTTGGCCACAAAGAAAAACAGATGAGAGTAAATCCTCTTAATGCAAATCCATGTTTTTCACTTCAACGAAGAAACCAACAAAATTGCTTGGGCAAATGGCCTCCTGAGGAAGGGTATGCACTTCACCTTGTAATGCCATAACATATGCCTATAGAGGGCTACTATATAATACATAGCTGAATAAACTTTTTCCTTTTCCCTGCTGCAAATTAAGGTTTACTTTAAGTAATACTATCATTTTGTGCCCCAATGTTACTGGGAAAACACATATTCAAATTCTTGGAGTTTATTTTACCTGTTAGCTTTATATACTTTTTAGTATCATAATTCAGTAAAAATTTGAAAATTTATCATTAGATAGGAAGATTGCTCTAATTTGGTAGAATATAATTTAAGGCAAGAGAGTTTGAGTAGAAATATGTTGACATAAATGTGATTTATATTACAGATATTTTAAAGCAAACATTTTTTCCAACTTATCATTGTTAAAAATGCTTTAGATTAGAAGATGAGAAATGAAGAGACTATTGGCTCTTCTTTCTGAAGCTAGGACAACCCCAATAATAAATCTTACAGAATATTTATAAATGATAGCTTCACTTTTTATATTAATTACAAGTCATATGTTACTATAATAATCAGTGCTATAGACAAAATTTCTTCTTAATTGTAATCATCATAACATAATGAAACCAGTTCCCTATACCTAGACATAGAATCATGAAATATTTTAATTATTAAATTTAGGATATTTTTATTATATAATCTTAACTTTAAAATAACCAGTTTTTAATTTCTCATCCAGTGATCATAATGATAAATGATATTTGCTTGATATACATAGCTGATATACAAAAGTACTTTCAACCAGTATCCCTTTTGTTACTCACCAGAAATTATTAATCCTAAATTCAGAAGACTCTGAGAGATTAAATGAGATAGCCATAGTGACAAAACTGGTATTTAAATCTGGACCTCTGATGCCAAATTTTGCATTTACAGGCATTTAAAATAAATAGACTAAAGTAGTTGATTAAAAATAGTAGATAGGAATATAACTCTCTTTCTCCATGAGTTAATGAAATAGGAATTAATATCCCTTCTCATTTACTCTTATCTGGCATTCCTTTACAGAGAAGGGAAATGGAAAAAGGGAGAGACCAAGGTGATATTGTCAATGAAGGAAATTGATTCATAATCAGTAAACATGGCTTAGCCAAGAGGAAAGCCATCTCCCACTGGTGAAACTTTGGTGTATTACATCCAAAATATAAAATCAAATTTATATTTTTTTAAATTAATAAAACTTTGGAATTGATAATGTAGAAGAAAAGTGAAATATTTCAGTGACCCACATATATATTTGTGTGCTGCGTTTGTGTTTGCCTTTTATTCCAGAATTGGGCTTCAGCCTGCAAGTAAATTAGAGAGCACTTGTTTTTATTTTTAATTATTGATCAGCTGCCTGTAAGGTTCATTTTCTATTAATGTGGAGGTGGAATTGTGTTTTTCCTTCCTCTTTAGTTCTTGATGAACTCCATATGGTTCTGGTGCTACAGCTCTTCAATAATTCAAGCTTATCATGGATAAAAAAGTCAAGTTTTGGAAATCTAGATCAGTGATTCTCAAAGTTTTTTTTTTTTCCTATTAGTAGTAGAAATATTTCTTCAAGTTAAATGATAATCTGGACTCAAACTTTTAAAATGTGTTTAAGTTGAGCTGCTTGGTTTGCATATGAGAACGACTATTACTTTATGGTCCTCTCAACTTTTACTCTCTCTGTGGTGACCCCAGAGGTGGCTCCTTAAAAGCTTGTGGGTTCTATAACAGATTTTATTTTAAAATCTATTTAGGTAGATGATAAAATGATCAGTTAGATACAATGTGACTCTGGCTCAAGGCTGCGACAGACCAAATCTAGTTCATACCGTAACTGCACCACCAATTAGCCTTGTGAAATTGAGCAAGTAGTTTCTCTAAATGTTTCCTCCTCAGTAAAAATGAGGATAAAATGGTGCCCACCTCGTAAAACTGTTCTGATAATAAAAGTAGTATGTATAAGATGCTTAGCACATATTATTACTTATGTCAATATTTAATATTCTCTTCTAAAACATACTTTACAGTGATACAGTGTGGCAGTAATTGTGACTTTCTTGATGAGAGACCTGAATGTTTCAAATTATAATCTCGAGATGCTATAGTTTATGCTTTTTTTCAACTCTAAAATTTGTGTAAAGACATATATAAAAATGCACCTACTTTGAATAAGAAATTATCAAGTATCATTTAAGATACTGAACTTATAGAATTTCTTAGCGTATTGTTTATTTTCTTGATGGTATGTACAATGATTAAAAATAATTTCAAAATAGCAATATGGCATACACGCCCTTTCCTTGTGCAAGTAGACTCACCATTCCATTTAGGGTAGATGCTCTAAAGTAGAGGTTTATATGCCATGGAATCATTTTTTCAATCCTTAATAAGCCATCTATTTTGCTTTCTGTCTCCCCTCCTTTTCTTTGTCTCTTTACCTCTTCCTTTCTTTCTACTCTGTGACAAGCACAGTGTTTTAATTATGAAGTAAAAACTGAAATGGGTTTTACAACTTAAGAGAGTGGTGACTGTTTACAAGTTACTGTGCCTTCTATCCTTAGAGGTCACTTTAACCTCAGCACTATGCATCTAAACTGTTCAGCAAAAACATCAAGTGAGAACTCTCTAGGAGAAGGCATCTTACAAGACAATATGGACAGAGTGGAGCAGTGAAAATTATTCCCACTCTTTCTGCATCTTGCTTCCCCATGGTTTCCACCATCTGATACCTGCCCCAGGCTCACCTTGCTCATTCTGCCATGCTGCCCACTGGATTCTTTGTGAGCTGCACTGAGCTCCAAGAGGGTAGTGCTCATTCACCACTGACTCCGGGTCTAGTGCATACTATTCTTTAATTTATTAAATGCATTAAGAGGTCTCTTTTTAAAAATATACATGCCACTAGGAAGTAGTATACTTGAGGGTATACTTTGATTTTTAGTTAGAGCCTTAGCTAAGATATGTTAGTAGCCAGCAGAAAGCAAGGCTAACTCAGGAGAGATGACAGAGAGCAGGCAGATGTGCCAAACAAGAGAAGACAAAAGCACCAAACCTGAAAAAATGGGAGAAGCAGGACAAAAGAATAAAAATAAATTTTATTTTTGTAATTTTGCCTTAAGCTTCCCATTGAAATCATCTGTGTTTCTTGGACTAGTTATTCATATTAGACTTTTGGTTAATTAGCATTTCAAAGAGATAGAGACAATGGGTGATGATGATTCCGTGAATCACCCACTTAGATGAATGACAGCTTGACTAACCCAGTAACACAGGTCCCAGCTCCACCCCTGCCCTGCGCTCTGGCTTCTCAGAGTTCTATTCCCTGATCCTGATTTTCCTGCGCTTCTCTGTCTTTCCTTGTTATGAATCTCTTCTGCCTCTTTCACTGAATCTTTAGTTTTTCTAATCTTTCCATTTTTTTTTATGTTTCTATATTTCTTTCTCCCCCTTTCTGAGTTAGCTTTTTTCTCTCTTTTTTCTCTAAGTGTTTTGCATACTCAACTCTTTTTTTATATGTGCAATAGATGCTGAATTTTATGCTTAAAATATTATCTGTGGTTACTTCATAAAGATTTATAACCCCTAGTTTTTCCTTAAAACAAATGTGTTGCAAGCTTTAAATTTCATGTTTCCAAGGAGAGCAAAAGTATTTTTGCTATGTAATCCACTCCCCCTTCGGACTCTAGATCAGAATATTTCAGTATAAAAAGAATCACCTACCCTAATTTGTTATTTTAACGTTATTAGATAGTAAATTTAATTTACACATGGTATCATGAAATATTGCTTGGTTGCCTAGTTCTCTAATTTTATGCCACAAAGTTTTAAGAATAAGCTTAACTACAGAAAATATTCTCTGAAACATACGTCAAACGTTAAAAGGGGAGACAACATCTGGACACTGAACAATTCTGTACATACCTCAGCCTGTAAATCCTTTGAACCCACAGTCTTTGTTCTTTTTCCTTCTATGTTTTGGAAGACCCTTAGCCTTTCTAGGAACTCATGATGTATGTGCTGAATCTTGGAAGTGACCATATATCCTTGTTATTCTTACTTCTCTTCAGCTCTTATCTGCTCCAGCTTTTTCTCTCTGGTCCTGAAGTTTCGATCTTACCATTCACTTTCTCCCGAGAATCTTCTCAACTGAGCTGGTATTCTTATTTCTGTCTGCCAAAGCATCCACTACCTCTCCGCTTGACAAAATTTGGAGAGGGGAGGAGGGATTACCTAAACCTTTTCATTCTTGTCACCATGCTATCTCCCTCTCCTTCTCTGGTATCTTTTTTTCCTAGAGAGGAGCTTCTCAATATACCGTGTCCTTCTTTGCATATCATTCTTCTAACAGCTCCTTGCATTATACTCTTATTATATGTAGTTTGGATTGTTTCCTGGTGTCAATTGCAAAAACTGGGCTAAACTAGTTTAATTAAAGATTGGTATCATTTTCAACAATAAAATATTTTTAAAATTTTGGATTGCAATAAAAATTGCTTATGGAGAATATTTTATCATTGAGTAAAAGATTATAAGTCAAAAAATGTTACTGAAAATAAAATAAAATCTATCAAAGCACCCCTTTTATCTTTATTCAATGTTAAGTCTAAATTATGTAATTAATCAGAAACAGAAGAGATTAATTAAATAAAAAGCCTTATAGAGCTTTCCTAGGAATTACACAATTTGGTTAGGAAAAAAATGGGAGAATATTCTAGGAGCTCAGAATTGCAGGAGTAAGGGAACATTAGGTTGTGGAATAAAGTTGGTATATGTTGGATAGCACAGGGCTAGAGCAAGATTATGCAGTGGGCTGAATTAATTTATTCAATCAGTCTTATATTCAAAATAATTGTCTAGTTGCTCTTACCTTAAGTCAGTAATTGTACTAGGTTTTGGAGTCTCAGTGGTAAATAAAAACAGACAGCATGAAGTATATTTCTACATAGGCATTAATTGAATAATTATATAATAATTAATTGGTAAACCATGTAACATGTAGAGAAAAAAACATAAGCTCATAAAAATGTATAGCTGGAGGTCTTGATACCTGGAGAGTGGGATCAGAGAAGATTTCCATGATGAAGTGATATTGACCTAAACTGTAAAGCAAGGATAAAGAGAAAATTCTTTTTTTGCTTTAAGATTGACAACCCAGCACATAGGTAGTGGTTGAAAATATGGAGGAAAGAAAGATGTCTGCAAGGTGTTTGAGATGGTAGAACTAGGAAGTGAAGTTTTAAGATTTTAAACATGGTTTTATATTTTGGTGATGTTTTTAAGACACAAAAAAATAGTTAAGATTGTTGAGTAGATAGGCTCTTGAGCAGGTGGTGAACTGGTGAAGGCATTGCTTTTAGAATCTGGTGGTAATTGA
>NW_006441955.1:15566298-15570132 GCF_000325575.1 Pteropus alecto
GGGAAAGGCTACAAGGTCGGATGGAGTACTAGGGTCATGGATCAAGACAGCTCAATGTCCATGTGAAAAATATTCTGTATGTGTTTTCAGTTTTTGTGACATTTTTTCACTCCTATTTAAAAAAAAAATAGAGTTAGGTATATGTATCTCAAAAGTCATATGTTCAGTGAAATCTCCCCTTTTCTCTTAGGAAGAGTTATAGCTTACTCCCCCAGAATCCCACAGAATTCTATTTCTACCTCTGTTGGCGCACACTTGATGAAACAATTAATTATTAATGTTCTTGTTCTCTGAATAAAACTATTAAATTCTCATGGGCTAGGAGAATTATTTATTTTATATATGACACCTATCGCAGAGTTTGAAAAATAGTGGATAAACAGTGGACATTGTTGTTGATTGACAGAGTACCTAAATGAATAATCAACACTTGCGATTTCTATATTTTTCCACAAGTAGCCTGTCTAGTTGCCTAACTTCTTAGCATATCTTCAAATTAAAGACTTTGTAATTTAGAAAGAGCCAGTATTTTTCTCGTTTAAATCAGTTGCATGCCCAAAGCAGAAAGATTGTTTACTTTTCAAGACACGAAGAGCGAGTAGTGATTGATTTAACTAACACTATATTTATTTAGTTTATAATATGGTACATACCAAAACATTTTCTGTTTTCTGTTCTTAGTGGCTGGTCTTGGAGATCTCCAGTGATATTTTTCACTCTTCTCTCTTGCTATGTCATCTATATATCTATTTATCTATCATCACATACATATATGTACTCTGGAGCCAAATAAGTGTGGGTTTTAATCTTGTTTGTTTCATTAAGCTGTGACCTAGAAAAGCCTTATAGGCACTGAAACTCAGTTTATGCATCTGAAAATGGTGAATAATTTCTCCTGTCTTCTGGAGTTTATGGCAGGATTGGAAAATAGGTATGCAATACATAGTGGCTATTCTTTTGGTTTATTTTTATGGTATTTTTGTTCTATAGTGATAAATAGGCATAAATGGCTATTGCCTTCCATAACTGACTTAATTAAAGTTTTCTAATCAATTTTGGTGGGCATTTGGGAGGAAAGTCTTATTTTAGATGCTGCTTCTTTAAGAATGGAGTTTGGGAGGATGAAGCTGAGAGTCTGCATTTCCTTCCCTCTATCAGTATCCATACATTAGATTGGAGGGTGGGGTGGGTCCTCCAACCAGGGAAGGTATTGCACCATTGGAACACTGGCTGTTCTTAGGACATTAGCTCTGTCTAGAAGCCTCTTCAATTAGGATGACTTTTGCATTGGCAGGAAGAATGTTTCCTAGAATTGGTTTGTATCTATGCCCAACACCTTAAATCTGTTAGCAGAGCACCCAGGATGCTCAAGCCCTCACTATCATGGAATGGAGAAACAAGCACCCTGTTCTCTTAGAAGAACCTCATAGTCTCTTACTGTGATGCTTAATTCTATTCTACTTCCTTAGCCAGGAAGAAGAAGGGGCTGGAGACAAAAGTGCGTCTTTCTTCCTAATCTCGAAGGGAAAGGCTATGTAGAAGAAGTAAGCTGGATGTTATGACTCTTTGATGCATTAGGAGATTAAAATGACATGTGACATTTCTCTTCGATAAGCAAGACATTTAGGGGAAAACAATCGTTTGTTTTGGGTTGTCTTATTAGTTAGAAGAATATGCTCAGGCACAGAAAATAAAGAATAGATAAGGGAATGGATGAGAATAAACACAGACATGTTTCTAATATGGCACAAAAATATGATTCTGTAATGTCCAAGACTTTTTTGGATGCAGTTTTAAAGAAGAAATCTTACTTAGGAAATAAAATTTTTGATCAGGAAAAGCAAAGGTATAGAAGAGATTTGCAGTTTGGACCTATTCTCAGGGAATAGGTGTTGTCATTGTAGAAGCCATTTGGGAATCAATTTTGAGCTGAGGGTATTGAAGAAGAGGAAGGAGAGGAAGGAAGATGTATAAAGGGAAGTAGGAAAAATGAAAAAAAGTACCTTGTTCATTTGAGAATTTTACTTAAATTCTGATGTGCCTGATATTCTTGGCTTAATGGCTCCATCTTTGAAAACTTTCAGCCCGTTTTTTCTATGAAATTGGTAAGATTGGAAGTGGGTAAGAGTTGAGAGCATCCTCAAAATGATTTCTTGTTGAATGGAATCGTTCATTCTTTAATACTGACCCATATTAATGCCTTGTATTATAAACAGAAGGATTGGGGTGGTTGTAGCTACTTATTTCTTGGGCAAACATGCTAAGCGAAGTAGCTTAGAGAGCATGATGGTCCAAAGATAGACTGCTCGCTTACCTCCTATTTAGTGAAGTATTGTTTAAAATGATTCAATTTTAGTAGTTGGATTCTAATTTTTTACTACTCAATACTCACAGATGTGCAGAATGTTCCAGCATTTCCCCAGTAGAGAAATAAGCACCATCTTCTTGGTACTGACGATACCTCTTGATTTTGATTTGTCCCACATTATCATCCAAAGCCAAACATCGTTAGCATAGCATCTGAATTTTTTTGTCATTAGAGCTTTACCAACCTCTCTTTTTCTCCAAATTTAACAGCCAGCTATATGCAACTATTTGCCGATTCTGGAACATGCTGTCTTTGCGTATGTTCTACCCAGTGTTTGGAACATTTTCACTTACTTTTTCACTTTCCACACTCCATGGAGTCCCCAAGACAGGGTTCAATGTCCTATAGGATAAGACGCATGGTCAGTTTCAGGATGAAGCCAGAGTTAGCTGTCTCTCTCACATGCTCCAGTTAGATTTCTGTGCTTCATAATAGCATTTATCACAACATATAATATATTATTTTCTTGTCCCCCCTTTCCTAGGTTATGAATAACTGGAAGAGACAGATTATATTCGATTTTTCTATCTATCTATCTATCTATCTATCTATCTATCTATCTATCTATCTATCATCTATCTATCCAGCTATCTATCTAATCTAACTCATGAGTTGACATTAAACTATTGTCTGACTCAGTAGGTAACTAGTAGGTTGAAAGAATAAATAAATATGTGAATTCTAAGTGCTTTACATAATAGATGTGTGATATGTAAATGTTAAATATTTTTAAAGGAGCTAATTTTTTTGAAGAAAAGCACATCCCTTAATTTTATTTTTAACACAAAAGTTTAGAAAGATGTACAGAGTTTGATTAGCCATTTTCAAAGGAAATGTCATACCTGGAGGTCACCAATTGTGCAGGAATTCCTTTCAACCAACTTCTGGTGATTCCTCCCTAAATAAAAATTTAAATAAATATTATTATTCTTTGTTTAATTGATAGAGGGATTCATATAACTCTTAAATTTAAATAACTAAAAGTAAAGTGTTTTAATATAATATTTTCAGACCAAAAATAGCATGTTTTCTTCATGTGTTTTCCAAAGAAAGGAAACTAGACAATTGCTACTTAATTCATGATATATTTTAACTTTGATAGATGACAAAATAAAGATGTTTGTTTATTTATCTGAAGAAAGTATATGTTGAAGCTCAGTATATCTTAATATACTTGTTCATTACCACATTCATAATGGCAGTAATTCTTCTCATGTGTCTGAAATACATTTTTGAATGAGAGGTTTACTTACTGAATTTGAGGGACAGAGTAGTAAGTTAGGATGAAGTAGAAAGCATGGTCGGAGCCGGGAAAACAAAATTGTAGAGTTCAACATACTTGAGTTCAAGTTCTGAGTCCTCCACTTACTAGCCCTGACAACTAGGTAAATTACTTAACCTTCTTGAGCAACCCATTTCCTCATCTGGAATAGACTGATAGTGTTGCATAGTTCAAGTTGTTGTTA
>NW_006441955.1:15570153-15571895 GCF_000325575.1 Pteropus alecto
AAATCGGCCCAGTTCCTAGCATACAGCAAGTGCTCAATGAAGCACCATTTCTCTTTACTTCATTTCCTCACCGTTTTTGAGTGGGTATTCTTGAGGCAGTGTGTTTCAGTGCCTTTTGAATCAGACAGTCTGTATTTAATAAGACACTTCACTGGCATTGAAAAGTGTTTGATCTGTTGAAGGAAGAAAATTTTTATTGAAGAGACTGATTATTTTGTATCATCAAAAATAGATATAATTGTTAATATAAAAATAGATTAGATGGTGATTATAGTTAATAATACTGTATTATAAACTTGAAAGGTGCTAAGAGAGTAGATCTTAAATGTTCTTACCACAAAAAGAATTGGTAATTATGTAATGTGATGGAGGTGTTAGCTAACACTATGGTGGTAACCATTTTGCAATAAATTGTAAGAATATCAAATCAACACGTCATACACCTTAAACTTACACAATGCTATATGTCAATTATAACTCAATAAAGCTGGAAAAATTGCCTTTCCAATGCCATGTAACTTCCAGACAACATCAGTAGTATGAACACAGCAAACAGTGAATCAAATTGGAACCGTACTCTAGCAATGATGTAGTTCTTTCAGTGTAATCTATTATGTTAACTATTTTCTTACTGTGTGAAATTCATGTGTTCTTTCCATGAATGTGAATTATAAAGAATCTGATGTAATTTTGAGTTTAGAGCTATGCATTGAGCTTTAAGAAGCCTCATAAAGGAAAAAGGGGTCATGTGGATCAGTGCCTACTGAGTATCTATGTGTTAGTGCTTTTGGAATAAAAAAAAGTCTGAGCTCCTGCTCTTTAACAATAGCTCTTTAGAGCCTTTAGAAGAAGGAAAGGAAACTGAAGAAAATTCTTTTGAATTTTTGACCATGGAATGCAGTAATAAAGTGAAATGGAGAAGTCAACTAATTGGATTCGTTTCGCTATTTCAGTCAATCTGTGTTGAATCTGAGCAAAACTGGTTGAGCGGCTTTCATGTCAGCCCTCTAAGTCAATGGAAAATTTCCCAAGCTCATGCTGGTTAGGAAACAGAAGCTCTTTTTTAAAGCAGTGCAAAACTCAGCAGTTTGGGTTTCATTGAACTGGTTTAGTGGTTTCAACTTATATAACTTCCATATGGAAACTTAAGGGGAATATAGAAACTAAACTCTCTTATTGTACTACCTGAGAGCAGCTGTTATTTCAGAGGTTTCTGTTCAAGTAGCCCAGGACCCTCACGATTTAAAAAAAAAATTTTCTGAAAAGCTGGATTTCTTTCTCAAAGACCAACAGAACCAATCAAACTTATGAAAACTGATTTCTGATGGCAGCGAGAGATGGAAATCTAATTTGATCTCTTTTTCAAAGTTCAGGAGTTCTTGGAACCAGATCACCTAAAAATCAGCCCAGGGTCCAGACTGAACTGAAACCAAAAAGGCAAAAAAAAAAAAGTTTTCTTTACTGAAACATGGGTGGTATAATAATTTCTTTTTCTTTTGAAATAGTCTAGAGGCAAATGGAAAACTTACGCCAAGCATTGTAAATTATAGACAGCTAGGAATGGTGATTGGCAAAGACTAAGGATGCAGTATTGAAATTAAAAAAAAAAAAATCTCCCACTTGGTTATAGGAGGGCATTGGGAATCATTTAGGGTTGGCCAAGCATTATGCAAGCTTCTTATATGTGTTTTCTCATCTAATTTTCTTACCAACTCTATGGAGTAGTAAATTAGAAAAACTCA
>NW_006441955.1:15572030-15583924 GCF_000325575.1 Pteropus alecto
CCAAGCAATTTTCTGCAACACCTGCTGGGTGTCCCACACTTTAACTCAGTTCGTACCCTATCTACCCGAGTGTCAGATTCCACAGGTTAAGGGCTCAGCATCACAAGACTGCCACCCCTCCCCCACCCCCCCAACACACACACTTCAGATATCAGTTGCAACCCCAGGCTGTCACCTGTGCTTCTGACCAACTGACTATAATTCCAATGACCCGCTCCTTGGTTTTGATTAATTTGCTAGAGCGGCTCACAGAACTCAGAAATGCACTTATCAGTTTATTATAAAAGGTGTGATTAAGGATACAGATGAACATCTAAGTAGAAGAGATGCATAGGGCAAGGTATGTGGAATAGGCTGCAGAGCTTCTGTGTGTTTTCCAGGTGCACCACTATCCCAACACCTCCATGTGTTCAGTAACCTGGAAGCTCTCTGAACCCTGTATTTTTGGGATTTTATGGAGGCTTCATCATATAGTTATGAATGATCATTAACTTCACTTTCAGCCCTTCTCCCCTCTCAAGAGAATGGGGGGTGAGCAGGGCTGAGAATTCTAAGCTTCTAATTATGGCTTGGTCTTTCCAGTGACAGCCTTTATCCAGGAGCCACTAGGGAGCTCACCCAGACTCACCTCATTAGAACAAAACACACTCCTATCACCCAGGAAATTACATGGGTTTCAGGAGCTCTGTGTCAGGAACAAGTCAAAGACTAATATCAGAACATGAAAATTATAAGAGTTTTATAAGCTTTGTGCAGGACCTAAGGGCAGAGATCAATGTGTATTTTTTATTATCTCTCAGGTAGGAATTATTTTAACCTCATTTTAGCTTCTGAAGAAACTGACTGAGAAATGTAGTGTCTTCTGAAGATGACACGGCTGAAGAATGGATCCAGGATGGAATGCCATGTGTTTCAACCTCTTTCCAACACACCACATCATATTTTGACGAGTTTATACTTTATCTCTTATTTGTATGGATTTACAAACCGTAAGAGTAGACTGATCCATCCTTAAAATATAGAAAGCAGATTTTTAAAAAATTATTTAAAAAGCCTTTCATGCCTAAAAACTCTGATTACTCCTGTGAGCAAGTTTCTACACAAGTAGATATCTCTTGTGTAATGAAAAAAACCACATGTTTTAAAGGAAAAAAATAATGAACCTTTTGATGACTGAGCAGTATTTCTTCCTGCTGCTTTAGGAATCCTAAAGATTGTTTGGATTGCCTTAGCAGAGAGATAATAAGCTCAATATATTTTAAGTAAATGTTTGAGAGATTAGCTATATCTTTGGTTAGATAAAACTTTCTGCACTCACAATGAGCAAAAGAATTTGAGAAAATTAACATATTATACTGATTATATATGACTATACGTTATAGTGTATAGTATTATTTTAAAGTTAAAACTTACATGGTTAGCAAAGTTGCATTACATTTCTTTTATGCTTTTGTGAGATATAAATGAAATATTCCATATAATTAAAACTGAATTTTAACCCTATGAGGGAAATACATTATTTTAAAATTTGGAATAAAGATCTTTATTTAAAATTTCCATATTACCTTTCTTTATGTTATCATGTCCTGAGTAAAATTTTATCATTCTTTTAATTTTGGCATTATATATTTGGTATTACATATATCAGCTATTAAATTAACTGCCACTGATGCAACTTCTATGAAATATAAACTTGAATAACTACTGTTCCTAGCTTTAAAAAACAAAAACCTAAGTTACCCATTTCCTGCAATAATGACACATTTTCGAGTCCCCTACTACTGGAATAACCAACCAATATGGGTATTTGACTCACCTGTATTCTAATTACAAGCACATGGTATAAGTGAAGCTTCTGTTAAGTGTATGACGTCTGTCTCAAGACAGAGGTTTAACTGGAGACATGGCTTACTCTAGACTGATTAATCTCTTACAATTCTCTCCTTTCAATTTAAAATTTCAACATAGTACTTGATAGCCAAAATTTTATTTCTTCTGCTTGAAGCCTAATTCCTCTTGCTTCCCCAGACAATGCTGATTGTCAAAGAGAAAACATCCTTAGCTTAAAGTTAGAGGTATGATTAAATCCCTAAGATCTCTTATATGACTCCTCCTAGCATGTTTTATCTAAATGATTTATATCGCAAATTTCTCCTACCAAAATATTTCCTGAGATATGCCTTCTAATTTTATTCAAGTATGTAACTGGAAATTCATTCAGCATTCATAAAGTGCCTACTACATGGGAGGTATTTTCTTAGATGCTGCACATACCTAAGAGCTAAGACGTATGCTCAACACTCAAGATGCTCATGTTATGGTCGAGAACAGAGGCATAAAGATGTAATATGTGTGGACTATTGTAAAGAGATAAAAGTTCAATCAAAGAAGAGACATTCTTAAAAAAAAATTTTTTTTTAAATAAAAAGAAAAGGAGCGACATTCTTGCAAAATGAGTCTTGAAGAGTGAATGAGAGTCTAAGAAAATGGGAATGAGCATAACAGTCAGTGGGGCAAGGCACATGGAAATAGATGTTGTGTTCAGGGAACTATGTGCAGTTAAATAATGCTGGGCAGGAAGTGAGGGCGATGACAAGTGAAAGGGGAGCAGACTGTAGAGTGAGAACCAGACCACGACTGCAGCTGAAAGCCATGTTGTAGAACCAGACTTGATTTTGTACATGATGGTGGTGCTTCTGGAGTGTTTTTATTTTAGCTAAATTATTCTCTAGCAATAGTGCCAAGAGACACTTGAAATGGGCAAAATGGGAGTCAAGGAAACCAGTTAGGAAGTGACTGCAAATGAACTAAACTAGATATGGTGAAGACTAGGACTAGGACCGTGGTGCTAAAGATGGGTGAGGAGACAATTTAGAGAAATATTTAATAAAGTTATATGACATGGAGAATTCTAAATGTTTACATGAAGCAGCAAGAACAAATCTGGGTTTTGTCAGGCCTGAAGCTTATATAATTTATGAAAAAGAGTGAAAAATTATTAATTTAAGATGAGGTATGAAAATAAAAATTTATTTAAAATTAAAGAAGAAACCACAGTTACACATTTTAAGAAAATGACAAAATGCTCAAACCTCACAAAAATCCAGAAAGAAATATATCATACTAAGCACAAATGAAATGTATCACCGTCTCAACTTCCCGTTAGCCATAGCATGAACTGTCTGTATCCATTTTTAATATCTCCCAGCACAAAGAAATATGACAGAGATGAAACCAGAGTGGAAAAAGAATCAGGAGAGACTAGGATACAGCCCAGAACCTTTTGTTCTTGGTGGTAAATTGAGCAATCATGTCTATGAGTAGTCAGCATAAATTTAAACTATTCTTATTTTTTTCTTATCTACACAGAATATTTTCAATTTTTTATCAAGAAGATTCTCAATGATCAGGAATTATATGTTTTTGGCCTGAAGAATAGAACCATGATTATAATTGTTAATAATGAGGTTATCCAATGAGGAAAACAGTTTGTAATATAGTTTCACAAAAGAATACTATCCCCTCCAGCGTTTATTCTTTTTGTACATTGCTAAATAAAGTGCCCACAATATTCATATACAGTGGATTCTGGTATGGTCTTTAAAAACCAAAAAGCCTGACACCTATGAGTCATGCAAATAAACTTCTCTGAACTTTAGATTTTTAAAAATCCAATTTGGGATCTATAAGCAGAAATAAGAGAGCAAAACTAAGAATAAATAGGGTTTTATAAATTGCTTTATTTAGAGAATAGCAAATTTTAGCCTTACAGTGTTAATTCCTGTGATTGTATTTATACCTGTGAGACAACTAACTGGTCCTTCCAGTGAGGAATGTGGCAATGTTTGGTGAAATACAAAATTCGTGAAGCCTTCCATCTCTACTTTGAGAGACAGTACAGCCCTGGGATTAAGTGTAAAGACCCTGGAGCTTGACTAAGTTGGACTCACAGCTTCACTGCTTACTGGTTGTACTTCTTTGTGCCTCAGTTTCATCATCTGTTAAATGGGGATTATAACACCTACCTTACTGGGTTGTAGAGTGGATTATAGGTATCAATGGATATAAAGATCTTGGAAAAATGTCTAGCACATGGTACGTAAACATTATGTAGGTATTTGTTAGTTTTGTTTTTTAAAGAGAAAGAACCATAATTTTTCTTGAAACGGACTAGAAGTCCCTGTACAACTAAGTAGTTTAATTTCCAAACTTCATTGCTAGTCACTGTGGTGAGTATGCTGAACTCCAGACCAGAGTTTCCAAAACTGTGTTCCATGTAGATGTTCTGAGATAACTTGTGTTAATTCTGAGCTGAATTAAATGAAATATTTTAGAGGTAGCAGAAATTCCCAAGTACTTTTATGTGCACTAGACCCATAACTTCAAGTGGTTCAGGGATGAGCTCTGGAAATGCCTGATTGATAACCTCCTCTCTGATGAGATCAGGGAATATTGTCACTGTGGGCTTTCACTGCACATGACTAGAATCCACTATGCTAAGACTTTGGTGTTACCTACTTTGGATGGTTCAAGTTCAGGCCCTTGGAAGAGGCAGATTGATTATAAATGCCAATTAACTAAACAAATTCTGCCCTGCCAAGGGAAGTGTTGTTTATTTAGCATTTGTGATCTTGTTAATACTGGCGATGGCCACCTGTGGGTGTTAACAGGGCCAACAAGCTAAGTGACAGATGAGTCATTTCCACGGTGTGTGCACATCAATTCTGTTCTTTGGACTGTGACTAGAGTTGTCCTTGGCAGACCATTGCCATTTTTAGACTTGCTTCTAGTATCTTCTTTTATTCATTGCATCCCAACAACTTGTCGCTTAACTCAGGCAGAAAGCTCACGGTTCCCTCATTACACTTCCCCTTACACAATTCTCTCATCGCAAGGTTTATGTGATTGCCATCACTGCTTCCCTTGGCTTTTGATCACTAAACTTCCATTATCCGGGCATCCCTTGTATTTATGAGTAAACTTTTCCTTTTGAGCCACCCCCATACTCCAAGGCTTCTAGATGAGCTATTTCCTGACAGCTAAGGAGCAATCAACTCCACCATCCTCCTACATAACAATGAATAATCTTTTCTGCAGTCAATAATACAGGCTCCCACGAGTGTACCCTCTTATGACTTAGGGATGGTGGTGAAGAAGCCTGACCAGATATTAACCAATTTGGGTGAGAGGAACAATAGAATATGGTATTTAACATGCTTTTAAATAATTACCTGGAAGGTGTAACTATCATGTTCAATATTATTTGTGGTACAAAGAAAAAAGTCATGGAGAAATAAACCATAGAATCCATGGGTGTTTAGTGAGAAAAGAAACAATGTGATTGTCTAATTGGCTCCTTTATTCTATAGCTATGGAAGGTGAGGCCAAGTAGAGTTAACTTGCTCAAGAGCACACATTTAGTCAAGGAGCTGCAGTGATTCACAGGCCAGTGGTCTTCATTCTCAAACATTTTAAAACTGAAAACATGTTTGAAAATATCTAAACATATTTGGCTTTGAGGCTGCTCAATATGGCTTTCTTTTCACTTGACATGGGACACACGAGAAATTCACTCAGCATATCAGTAAGTCAGTGATAGAATCAGTGAGGGATTAAGTACAGACTCTCATTTTTAAGTTTTGGTGTTGGAAGTTGGAAAGAAAACTTCCTAACTAATTAGCTCTAGATCTTTCTTGAATCTGTCCACTACAATTGCCGTAGTAATTGATTGACTCTGTGAACTGTGGATTTTACTAGATTCTCCACCTTCTTATATTTGTATTAAAAAAAAATTATTATTTTGAGAGAGGAAATATTGTAAATTTAGGATTAGGAGATTAAGTTCTACTCCAAATTCTTCTGTGAACCTGAAGCCTGATCATGAGCCAGTCACTTTACTACTCTTTGCCTCAGTTTCCTCATGTGTAAAATTGGGGAGTTGCTCTAAAGGCCATCTGAAATTTCTTTCAGTGATTAAGAATGGGAAAAGCTGCAATGTCCCTGAAAGTTAGAACTGTCATGTCAGTTAGCCTCATGTGTTTCATGCGTTTCCAATGCCTGATTGTTGGAAGAGAGACAAGAGTAGTTTGGCATTTGTGTTTGTATTATCAGCCGACAGGCTATAAACTAGGAGTAGTATGGTTTCAGTAGCAAAAAGACCATCTCAGTTTCTCATTAAATAATGAGAGGATGCTGAAGAGAATTTCCGTGTCAGAGAACTGAGATAGTTTTGGAAGTTTTTCGATAGGCCTCCATTTTGTATTAAAAAATAAAAATTGTGTAATTAAAATATAGCTGAATTGTATTAAAATTAGCATGCTAGCATATATTCTAAAACTGGATCACACAAGCATGGATTTTCTAAATAATCCTTCAAGGGAATAGAGCAGGAAATTAGAGTTATAGGACCTGACTCATATTCATTTGCAGTGTGGTATTGGTCTTTCAGAAAGCATAAGCATGGAAGGCATTGGGGTAGGTCTGGATACCAGTGATCCCAAGAACTTGATTTTAGCATTTCTTGGCTCTTCCATCATCATGTACTTCCTTAAAGGGCCTCTTGCCTTTCTTTTGCATAAATGCAAATTGAACTCTGAGTTACTTTCTGCCTTAGGTATGGAAAAACATATTTAATATTTCTATACCAATGCTGAGAATTAAAAAAAAGTAATGTGAAAAAAAAACCATAAATAAATAAAAGTATTTAAAATACTCCTAGAAGTATAATTTGGAAAGGAGGTAGTTTTGAGAATTAGTTAGCAAAAACTCTTTTACCTAGATTTTATCTTTCAGTGCTTTGTCATACAGATTTATGGAGGTAGATGTGTCCTCAACAAATTAAAGAACACAAGATAATCATTGTTGTTTAATAAACCACTGAGAAACTTTAAAATTTGTTTTTATAAATCATATACTCAATTGGGAATATACTTTTAATTCAGTATCTGTAGAAATTCTATTGTTTTTCACTAATGACTCAGCAGTTCAAGTGATCTATTATATCAGCCAGTGGCCAGGGGCAGGAACGAGGCACTCTGTGGTATTGTTGTAACCATGACATTAGTTACATCATTTAGTGGAAATAAAATTTGGAATATTTGGGAAACAGAGCAGTGGCTTTTTTGCTTGACGCTGTGAGAACCCGATGAATGCTAAGAGGGTGTAATGAACAGTGTTGATTTCTCTACATATATTTAGCAATGTGCACACACATATATACATAGAAATGTTTTATTTAAACTTTCCTACTAATGCATGAGATTCACAATGCTCTATAGACTTTGGGAATAATGTTCTTGTATTGCAAAGCCATGCTTTACTTTAAAAGCAATGCTTTTAGATTTTGTAGCATATGGACTCAATGCAGCCAAGAAAGCAAATGAAGTTGATTCTATTCTGAGGTATACCTTTGTTAAAAAAAGATTCCTTCAGTTTTTCCTTTCTGGACCTTACTAACTGAAAATAATGAAAGAGTGGGTATCTTACAAGGGTGTGGTAGTCTGTGGTGTCGGGAGATTCATGGGAGAAGAAGTATCCTTGTCACTACAGAAATGAACGCTGCTCCTGTTATGGGCACACGGAGGATAGACTGAACATTGAGGAATGAAAAAGCAGTGGGGAAGAAGGGGTGTCATTCAGTGAGAATGGGAGGAGCTACACACGAAGGACTTCACTAGGAAAAGAAGAGCTTAAAGCATGGCAGAGGACCTAGACATTGCAAATTCCTAAAGGAAATGTGGGAAACAGTATCACAACTTGGGTGAAGACTGCAAAGCAATCAAGACATTTCTATTTTTAAAAATTAAATCTTCTTCTAAATTAGACAAATTCTGCCTTTTTGCCTTTAGGGCTACTTCTTAAATCCTGACATCTTTCTCAACAAGTAAATTTGAAAGAAAACAAAATAAGAAAAATATTAAAGTAGGTTCTAGACTATGTATCTGAATTCTGAGTTACTTCGTTACCAGTCTTGGATTTGGGGCAAGTCACTTGACCTTAAAACAGTATAAAATAATACCAACCTCATAATTATTGGGTTAGTATATGAGAGAACCAAATTCAAACTCCAGTCCAAGGAGGTAACATTTCTAATTGGGAGAAAAGACTAGGAAATGGAATCTGAGATATAAACCACTCATTTAAGCATTTGAGAATAAAAAGAAAAAGGGATTTCCCTCCTCATATCTCTCTTTAAAAAAGGGAATGACTTGTTCATGATAGAAGACTAGATAGAAGTAGAAAACATTTGTTATGCACATGTAAATATAAAACTAGATGATAATTTGTAAAAGGAATAAATAAAATGCTATTAAAATGTTACTTGTGACTTTCAAAAAGATCTTAATGGGTTTAACATTTTCATTCATTTGCTAATTTTGATAGATTGTCAAAGTAAAATTTTATTTTAATCATCTCTTCATGCCATGAATATAATATAAAGATGACATTTTTATAAAACTTGATATATTTTCTAGAAATGTTTATAGGTTAATATTATTCATGGACTTTGGTGGACATGGTGATATGCCATTCAGATCCCCCTCTAAAGAAAAATTTCTCCCAGCTCCTGCCTCCTCATCTAACATCGTGCCATTCCCAGAGCAGCCCACTTTCATGGCTGATAGAGGTTGGGGGTATAAAAGTCCAGCCCTTTTGGCCCAATGAGGACCAACAATGATGTGCTGTGGAGATGACAAGGTAATGGGAGGGCCTGCACTGCAGCTCAGATTCTTCTTTTGCCAATTCTCCTTCCTTCCCCTCCCTTTCACAGGTGTTGAGCCCAAAAACATTCCTTAGTAAACATTCTGCACACTAACCTCCATCTCAGAGTTTGAGTTCTGGAGAAATCAACCAGCATCATGAACTTCTTTCTATTGTATGCAGATTCTCATATGGATAAATTTATGTGCATAAAATTAAGAAGTCAGTTTTCAAATGTATGCATGCCACCAAATTATCTATTTATATATTGCTTAAGAATTCACAAAGAAAATAAATGCCTGCAAAATTTGCTTGTGTTTTATTTGCAGACTCTTAGTTACTAAAGAGTTTTGAGGACATGCCTAATTACATTTAGAAGTTTTAAAGAGACCCTTGGATCCCATTGAACCCACTCATATAGATGAGAAAACTAGAGCCGCAAGAGGAAAAGGTCATGTTGTCATACCAGAAGTTAGAACACAAGGCATGTTTACTACTCCTTCCTGTGTTAAAAGAAAAAATTTTCCATCTTTTTCCTCTCCTTTCCTCTTTTTTTCCTTTAACCCAGTTTCTTTTCCGATATCCCCAAGCCACAGCTGTTTCCCAGAACTGTAAAATCCTTTTAAAAAATGACGAGGAGTGTGATGTTTGTAGGGAGTTATACAAAGGGCACGTGTAGCTCTCATAATTCTGTCAACTGGCAACTATGCTTAAAATTAATCAAATTAGAGGATGCTTTCTGGACCCCATGACACTAAGCAGTTCTCCAAGATGAAATGAATATTAGCCAGCCCTTCTTCCTCTGAGAATGCAAGAGGCAGGCTGAGGGACAACTTCTTCATTTCACATTCAGAACTACACATTTGTACCTTCCTCCTATGAGCACAAAAATTGTATTCAGTATTTCTTGGGAATTAAATTCACAAAGTGTCATTAAGAGTACTACGGTCTAAAAAAAAATGTATTATTTCAGAGGTCGTTTTAGCCTTTGCAGTGCAGGAAGACAATGTATTTACTGCTAAATATATTTTAGAGGGTATGGCCTGGATTTATGCTGTATTTATCTCATATCTATTTATATCTAAGTAGTTAAGATCTGTTTATCTTTCCTCTAATGCCTTAATATTATCATATCTATTTAGCATTGTACAAAATGCTTTTACTTTTGTATGTTTGTCAAACAAATAATACTATATCCGTTATTATATTCAGGCACTAGAGAAGGGAGTTATATAATACTCTTACTTAATTGAAACCCCAAGATACCATTATGAAGTAGATATTAGCATATTCACTTTGGGTTAAGAAATCTAAGGTTTGGCAAATTTAAGTTATGATAACTACTTGCACTTGCTGTTTATGTACCAGACATGCTCTAAGAGCTTTACATATATTATTTATTTCTCAGAATGATTTCATTTAAATAGGCCCCGTTACTATCACTGGCATTGTATAAATGAGAAAATGTAGACACAGAGAGGTGAGGTAACATGGCCACGGTCCCACGGTGGGTAAATAAATTGTGGGAGTGGGATTCAGCCTAGGTCGAGTGACCAACCATCCTGGTTTGCCCAGGGGGGTTTCCAAGACACAGAACTTTCAGTGTTAAAACCACAACAGTCCCAGGCATACTGGAACAATTGTTCATGCTAATTGTTCATGTCCACTCAATTGCCCTCACTGTTAAGCACTTAGCTCTTCTGTCTCTTAGGTAAAAGGTGGTGGATCCAAGATTTGAATCCTCCCATGTGACTCTGAAGCATGCCTCTGATATCGCCATTATATGGCCATGGTTTATGTTTTGGTACAAATATATCACAAAAGTGATCGTGATTTGGTAACTCGTAATGTGTTTGGATAGGTAGTCATATGTCAAGGTCTCATATTTGTTATAATCCTTTTCTTTTTAACAGCTTTATTGAGGTATTATTGATATACAAAAAATAGCACATATTTAATGTATACATTTTAATGAGTTTGGACATATGCATACACCTGTAAAACCATCACTACAATTAAGGTAATAAACATATCCATCACCTCTAAAAGTTTTCTTGTGCTTAACTCCCCCCACTTTTTTAACAAGTTCTAGAGGTCTGCTGTACAACATAGTGTCTAATTAAAAATATTGTATTGTGCAATAAAAAAGTTAAGAGGGTAGATCTCATGTTATGATTCATAATTGGCTACATCTCATTTGACAGCAGACCACTTATTTTTCTTAATAGTTTAGTTCCTCTCAAGCTTGGTCTCTATTTTCTATGTCACTATAAACTTATAGTCTATGTATAGGTTGATGCTTTATTTCCCCTCTCCCATCAGATACTCCTGAATAACATCTTTCTCATATGTATCCAACTTCAACCTCACTTTCTCACATGGCTCTGTAATATATGATATAGACATTCAGTATCCACGGGTACCTCTCAGCTTTATCTTCTATCATGCTTCCCCCTTAGTTCTCTCCCTATCTAAGTGTTATCGTTTCCCCTATTCTGGCCCCCTCGCTATCTCCTTAGTCAGTTTCATGGCATCTTTCTATAATATGGTACCAATAAAACTACCCTAGGATTCAAGAGAAGAGAGAAATCCATTTAGCTAGTTGTCATGGGCACCTTCATAGAGAAGATATTAAGCCAGCCAAGTTTTAGGAAGTGATTTTGATTGTGAGGGGACATTGCAATCTAGAAACTAAGGAATATTTAATTAATTTTTTGATTGCATGACCTTAACCATAAGTAACTTAACTATTGGCTGCCTTAATTGAACAATTTTTAAAGACTGCATTTGAGGTAGTGTTTCATAAATGCCTATAGACTCACAGTGCTTAATCATATCGGCAGTTGGTTTAGCATTATAAAGAATATTGTCACACTTATCAGGTGAATCACTTTTGGTTTGCACTTACTTTCCTAGGCCTCAGTTATCTTTTGGCTAGCAATACCTATCAAGTAGAGTTGTTGCGAGGATAAAAATAGATAAAGCGTTTATTAATAAAATAGCTAGTTTGGTGCCTTGCACATAATAGCTGTTATTAGTCTTAGCCAAAGAATTATTATTCTGTTCATGGATAAAAGCACATTAAAAACAACTGCTTTTATGCTTCTTTTATGCTCTGATGAAATGACAGGTAGATGGGAATGGATGGCTGTTATTAGTACTCTAGGTCAGTAATAAGAAATTATTTTTAAATA
>NW_006441955.1:15583974-15707256 GCF_000325575.1 Pteropus alecto
TTTTTGTCTGGATGGGAATTTATGTAGGTGCTCTCCCCCAGTGCCACAGTACTAAATGTTTAAGAACACCAGATATTTTCACTTTTAAAGCATACTTTTTCACATAAAATAATGTGTTAGAAATCTGCATACGAACAATAGATGAAATTTTGAGATATAGAATAAATCATTACAGCAAACCCTGAAAAATTATGTTGCATTTAAATATGTAGATATGTTAGATTGTTGACAGTGAGGTTTACTAGGAGTTTGTGCTTGAATATTTTGCCATTTAGAAATGTTTTATTGCTCAACATAATTTGCCTTTGTATTGCAACAGAGCTGCTGCTTTTTGTCAATACAATTATTATTTCTTGTTTTGGCTATACTTCCCCTAAAATAAATTAATAAGGGCAAAACTAGTTTTAAATATATTTTGCCCATGATGAATGCAACTTTATTATTTAGTTATATTTTATAATCAGGTATGTAGGTGATGCCTACTTTATCTTTGTTATTAGATTTTTTTCTGGTTCTATAACGTAACCTCAGGCTTATGGAACTTCTGAAGGCAGTAAGAAACAGAAATCTAGGGGGAGTTAAGTAGAATTTAAAATTTTAATTTAAATTGCTATTTGCATGCAATTTTTTTTCAGACCCTTGGCCTATTACAGAGAAAGAGACTGAGAGAATTATGGGGGGTGCGGGGGTGGGGGGCAGAGAGGGAGAGGAAACAAGAGAAAGAAGAAAAAGGAGAGGGAGATATATACAGCTTTTCCCAGCCATGGTCGGAGAGGCATATGACCATGGAAGAATGGTCAGGAAGGTGTAATGTTGATGGCTTTGAAGATGGAGGGAAATGGCCACGAGTCAAGGAATGCAGGCAGTATCTAGAAGCTGGAAAAGGTAAAGACATGGATCCTGCCCTGTAGCCTCTGGAGAGAAACACGGCCCTGCCAACATTTTGATTTTAACCAGGGAGACGTGTGTCAGACTTCTGATTTTCACAACTGTAAAATAATAAATCTGTTTTTTGTTTTTTGTTTTTTTTTTTTAAAAGCACTAAATATGTGGTAATTTGTTACAGCAGCAATAACCATGCATACAGTTCACATTACATTGAGGGAAAGAAATTTATTTTTATTTTTTTAAATTTATCTCTATTCACCCCTACTATGATCTATTAGTAATAGAGACTTAAAGTACTATCCCATATCCAAGGCAAATTGGTTTATAGTAGCCCTCATTTGCTGCACCACGAACCTACATAGAGGAGACTATAGCATTTATTCAATGGATATGTACAGAGCATGTGATATATGCCAGGAACTTTGCTAAGTTCTGGAGGTGCTGTAAAGAATAATAGCCTTGTGACCTATTATTACTGCATTATCACATTAGTTATGACTAGTTCTGCCAGTCTTTCTCCCCCTTTAGACTGCATATTTCTTGAGGATAAGGACTCTTCTTCTGTTTCTGCTCAGCATTTGTTCCTGCATTATAATGACACAAACAATTTTTAAATGACAAAAGCCTTTTTGGAAGCTAATAAATATATACTCATGTATTTTAAGATTTCCCCATATCAAGTGGAATCAGGAGAGAGCTCATTTTCTTTTCTTTTTTTTTTTTATCACATTGTTTTTAAAATACCTGAGAACCCCTGAGAATTTAGAACCATTTTTAGCTAAAATATCAGTGAGCAAGGAAAAAGCCCAAATAGAACTTTAAGTCTGGACACACATTTGGAATTCAAGCTTGACTTCAGAAAAAGTTTTTAAGTAAGTGTTCTGCAAAAAATAAATCATAAATGACAGTTATGCCAAGATTAATTCTTTAACTACTATGACATAACGTGCTTCATGAATGCCAACAGCTTTTATTTGATTCAGAGAGAACTATAGCCAATAAATTTTATCTTGTGGTTCTCAATCTGGCTTCGTTTATCACTGTGTTCTGAAGCTTCAGAACTAAATTTTTGTAGGACTACTGGACATGAAACTTCTCCAGTGTTCTTGACTACCACTTCTAACTCTTTAGGTATTATGTAAAAAGTAGGAAGAAAAATAAATAGAACCTAAAATTCTAAGTTTCCACATATTATAAAAATTCTTCTTGTGTTTGTAAGACAATAATTATGTTTTTCCCTCAGAGAACATTAAAAAATAATTAACTTAAAAAAACACTCTGGGCTTTCCAATAAGGTAGTCACTAGCCACATATGTGACTATTGGATACTTGGAATGTGGTTAGTCCAAGTTGAGATATGATATAGTATAGCATACATACCAGATTTTGAAGACTTAGTACAAAAGAAAAAAAAAGAATGTAAAAGTTCTCATAATCAATTTTGTGTTGATTCTATATTGAAACGATATTTTAGATATATTTGGCTAAGTAAAATACATTATTGAAATTAATTTCGCTGTATTTGTTAAACTTGTTTTAATGTGGCTACTAGAAAATTTACAAATAATGTATTCTCCTTTTATGGGCGACATTATATGCTATTGGACAATGCTGCTTTAGATGGTTAAATTCATCATTCCAGCTGTAGGAAAATATAGGAAACCATGTTTGAATTTTTAAATACTAAGTGTGAGGTCACTGTCTCTTTTTTTGTGAGGCCACTCCTCTTTGGTCCTTCCCCTCTTTTTGAGCCTGGAAGAAGGGTATCCTTCAAATTGACATATATTAACTTATATATGTAGTGGCTACCTATCTACCTGTGTAAGATATATACATATCTTACACAGAAGAGACAATTTAGAACATCATTGATATGCCATTAAAAGAGGTGAAGAAAATTGGGTGAGAGGGAAGTGGGCAGCATAGTCTATCAGCTTACTAGATTATTTGTCCCTTTTCCAGGAAAACTCTAGAACCCATCCCTTGAAAATGAGAAAGAGCCTGTTCATTCACCAGGTAAAGATTAGATGTGGTCTATAGCCAGAAATGTGAATCCAGGAGAATGTGAGAATAACAGATATTAACCTTATCTGAGTAGAGAGGAAAGTACGGGGTGGAATGGATTTAAAATTGTGATTTCACAGTCTCTTCAGACATGATAGTGACTGAATTAACTGGCAATGTGGCATTTATCATTTTATTGCAACCTTATTATTAGAGCATGGGGAAGTGGTTATCAAAGTACCCATGCTTTCTATTAAAGAAACTAAGTACCTGATATCTCTTGGACATGAATTTAGACTATCCTTCCATGAATAGTAAAGACTTCTTGGTTTCATGAAGAAAGGATGGAGACAGAAAAATCATCTATAATATAGGTGCAGGAAAGGAGTTTGAATCATAACCTCTCTAAGCTTTTGTTTGCTTCTAAGATTTTTTCTTTTTTTAAGGTTTTTTTGCAGTGTTGTGAACCATACTCATTGTATAGAATTGATAAAAAAATATTATTACCATGTAATCTGCTGACTCTTGCTTTTTTATTTAAGCTAATACACGAGAGGAAAACATGAGTTCTGTGTTAGCAAAAGGGAAGATATTTTCAATATCCTCTTTCTGCTTATGAACATCTGTTCGAAAATTTTTAATTATCTCCAAAAAAAAAGAGGGATTAATAATGACATTCATAGAGAATCAATTTAAAAGTGATCATACTTGGTTCCCCAAATGGGTCTTTGCTTCTTTTAGGAGCAGAGGTAGGGGTTGCTTATTCATCTAGTTTGCAAAACGCTGAACACTTTAGCCATTTTAGAATTTGCAAATAGCTAATATTCCATTTACTGAGCTATGATAAGGGATAATTTTGTCTAAGCAAGCAAACCCCAACACTGTAACATCTTGGTTAAAATAAAGGGCATGAGATGCTCTGGGTTTCTTTACAAAATGCAATTGTTTACAGATAAACCATCGGGTGCTACTCATGGGAACTGTGGCAGCTATAGCACCTAAATAAATTGGAATTGCATCCATTAGTGTCACAGAGAGTTTACAGAAGATGGCCTTGAAAGATACACTGGGGGAGACAACTCAGAGATTCTCCGTAGCGCCCTTCCAAGAATTTAAAATGCTTTCAGATGATATAGGAAATTAGACTTGTTCTGTATGACTTCAGGCAAATAAGGAAGAAAGATGTTGAAGATGAAAGAAATTTCTTTTAAGTTTACTGAAGAACTGCCTAACAAATAGTGATCACAGTGAAATTGGTGGCACTTGGAGGTTGGGTTCACCCATAAGAGGATGTGTTTCAGCAGAAAATAGATAACAGTCTGTAAGTTATACTACAATGGGATTCCAACTTTAATAGAAATTAGGTAGGATACTAGAAAAGCTAACCTTCAAAGACCTTTTAATGTTAAGATGTCTGTGAAAAGCAATGATTGACTTGTGTTAACAGGTTCCTAAAGACTTTCAGTGTCTGGATTACAGTACTCATTGGAAATCTGAATGAAATGCACTTATGCATTTAAACCTGTTGACTTTATATTACAATTCATATCACCACTTCAGTGCAATGAAGAACATGTTTATTAGTAAGGATCTCTATATTCCAGGCAAGAGCCCTTTTGATGAGAGGTGACTAAAGAGTGTAGGTGTTTCTGCAGACTTCCCACATACGGCAAGCCTGGTAGTTGATAGTTCTGTGGGCACAGGTAGTCTATTTTCTGACCTCGTTAAAACATTGATCAGCTAAGACCTCATGAAGCTTATTTGCCTCATTGTAGATACCGTTCATTTTGTACCTTAGTGGTTTTGCACAGTGAGGATTTGAAAGACACAACTTAAAACCCTCACAAAACTGTGAAGATGGGAATTTTTTTTTTTTTTGGTCTAGTTTCTTATTAAGATTGAATGACAAAAAGAGCAAGAGGAGAAGGTGAAAATTATTTATTTCAGTGGTTCTTAATTCTGGTTATACTTTGAAATTGCTAGATAATCAGGGTCTGAGCCCCATATTCAGGGTTTTTTAAATTGCGCTTAAGTGGTTTCTGGGCTGTTTTTTTTTCTTCTTTTTTTAAAACAGCTCCCCCAGGTAATTCTAATGTGTAGCCAAGATGGGGAAGCACTAGTCTTTTCTAACTTCATTTTCTTAGTGGGGATGGTAGAACTTAGAAGAGTAGTATTTGATTTTTTTTTTGTTTGTTTGTAGCACACTCTTGAAAGCTATAAGTTTGAGCAACTTATAGCCCAAATTTATAGCTTAGAAAACTAATCTAAACCACAAAGTGATAGTTACACTGCAATACACTGTTGCAGCATAATGATGGCTCACAGTGTCAACGAAAGCATCTCTAGTTACCATATTGGTGTTCTCGTCAACCTTGTAAATATCTCTTTACTGTCCTGTTAGTGTTCTAATACATACTCACAGTCAAAATTCTAGCAGGTTCTCAAAATTTGTGACCTTTCTTTGTTGCCAGCTCCTTATTAGCTTCTAATTGCAACAAGCTGTACCCTCCTTTATACTCAGTTCCATGACCTGCCTTGTTCAGAATTCCATCTAACAGACATTTTATTCATTCATTCCTCGATGGAGATATGATAGTGAGAAAAATAATGCAACTCTTGTCTTCCTGAAGCTTACAGATATTAATCAAATAATTATTTAAACAAATGTAAAATTGTGTGTATGACAAGTCTAAAGAAGATGTATAGCTCTAGCAGAAAATGTAAAATGGGGATTTGACCAAATTAGGGAAGTCTGGGTAAGGCTTCCCTGATAAAGAAAAAGATGATCAGGAACTAACTAAGTAAAACATTAAAAGGAAGCATTCCTGATAGAAGATATTAAGTGTTTTACCATAACAACTTGCTATTCAGCTGTAACAAATATAATTTTATATATTGATCAAAATTTAGCTGAATACACATGTTCATGTGACAAAGGATTTCAATTTAGAACCTAACAAATATAATGAATTGAAGTGACCATTTGCAAAACTTGGCAATGTTTAGGTCACAACTGATAAGCTGCACAACTGATAAGGGGTGATGTTTTTATAAATGGTCTTGGAATTGAGGATGATATGAAAACTTTCATGAATAGCTAAATATATAAAAATGGCTTCTAGAATTTTTGATGAAGGACAGTTTTCAAAAGATGGCCAGCCTTCCCTGAGTTTTGAGTTATAAAATATGGTGCTTAAGATGATTTTATATATCCTGTTTTATGTATATGTAAACACACATTGTGTTTAATTTAACCCAGACCAAGTCCCTTGCAAGTTCTATTAGTCCCTTCTAATTTCTCAAGTAGAAATCAGTTTCTCCCAATGTACATAGAATTATTTATAAGAATGTAGACCTGCTAAAGTGTCCTTGGACAGTGTGCCAAAGTCTTCCATAACTTTAAGGAAGAATAGAGAATAGTAGATGGATCAGCAATTCTCAGGCTTTTCTATTGAGACCACATGATGGAAGACATAGTTCCATGAGTACATGTTCACAACTCAATAATAATATGTTCACTCTTGTTTCTTCTAGTCATGAAAGAATATAATAATGTGTATAAGTGAGAAGAGTATTATGGAGGGGTCCCTGAAGCTTGAATTAAAAAATTTACCTATGTTGCAAACTTCTATAACTTATTACATTTGATCCATCTTGTAGCTAATCGTAGCTCACCACATATCCATTTCAGCTCTCTGTTTTAAAAGTTAAAGTACTGTTTTATCTTATTTTTAAAATTAAATTGAAACATCTTATAAATAATGGGGAGAGATTCTTTATTCTAACAATTGGGCCATTGAGCTGGTTTTCATTTATATAGAGAAATCTCCACTTGGGTCTAGAGAAGACAATGAGACAGTCTTCTCTAAAAACTTCCACCCCTCTCTCTCAACTAACATAATCATCACGGAAGTGATGGATGTTACCTTGAAGTATTAGGGACTAAAGATACAAAGAAAAGAAATTATCTTGTGCCTCCAAGGCTTTGCACCTGTGGCAGCAGGCTAACACGCTTTTCTCCCCATTTACACCAGAGAAAGCCTATTCATTCTTTAAACCCAACTTCAATATTATTCTCCGTTAAATCTTCCTTAACAACTTTGAGGGAGCATTAACTGTTCCCATCATTTGTGTACTAAATTCATATCTCTCCTATATGATATATTCCCAGCTGTATAATTGATTTACCTTTACACAAAAGCCTGACCTTCTCAAAGCTGAGCACCCACTTAGGTCTAATCTATTGGCATATCTTCTAGTATAGTTTTTGGCATATTTTACACACTCAAGAAATTGCCATTAAAATAAACAATCAGATAAGTTCATGAATGAGTGTAAGTGAAGATGAAAAGACTCTTGTTCTCATAGGGAAGCTGCGATAGATTAAACAAATGTTAAGGCCATAGATTTCTGCCTTGAACCGTGCAAATGCTAAGTATACAAAGAATGTCACAAGGATCTTGCTTTGACGTGGAGTAAAAACATCCGACATCTTAGGCCCTGGTAACAAAGGCGGTACAAAAGCAAGGACCCTCAGGAACTAGTGATGTCAGCCTGTTTCCTAACAGTTTTGTCGAGCATGGCATTTTAATAACTGTGAAATTAAGACCTTATTTTTCAAAGTGTCCCAGTCATGTAAGTTGATCTGGAAACTATGAGCATCTGACTTCGAACTTTCTTGCTGGTATGTGAGTCTAGGTTTACCTGGTGTCTGTTACTTATATAATGGCTATGACCTTGTACTTCCTGAGGAATGAAGCTGTCTTCATGCTACTTATTATTCAGCTTGCTTTCCTAACTCTGAAAACCTTGAATCCTGGGAAAATTTTACTGTTTAGTTAATAGAGTTACTCAACTGCTAAGCCTACAACATGAGGTTGTCGTCTAAGTGCTCATTAGCATGTCTGGTCACTTCTCAGACAGTTCTCATGTGACATCTATTACTTCTTCACTTTCCTGCCTCCGATCTCCTTTCCCCTGGGTACCACCAGACTCTCAGATATGATGCCCCTGAGGTCTCAGAAGCCCTCCAGGTATAGTTGTATCTACCTTAAATACTGTTATGGATAAATGACTTAATTAGTATTTTTTTCAAGTCTCATGAAAGCTTAACTTATACCCCAAATAGAGTAATTACTTAAAAAAATAGTAACTTTGAGTAAAGGAGAGTATTTTTCCTTTTCCTATGTTCAGTTCTTAAATTTTAAAATAGAAAATTTCTAAATGTTTTAAAATAAACTTTCAAAGCCAAAATCAGGAGCAGACAGTTTTGTAGAAGATGCTCTTACTGAAAGTAATCCATAAAAAATGTCCAGTACATTTACTCCTCTGAGACCTCTGAAGTGAGCAGGTGTTTTTCCATTTGGCTAGAACTTTCAATACCAAACATTATAATGAGGTTTTGGAAAGGTCAAAATTAACAATAGTTATCTGAAGTTGAGTCAGTGCTTTCCTCTTGAGAGTAATAGGTAACTTGTAAAAATTAACTGAGGTATAGTTAAACAGAATTAGATTTTCATATATTTCAAGATTATTCATATTTAAAGTTTCACTTAGGTTTCTCTTAGCCTTTATCAGCCAGAGACCCAGCAAAATCTGAATATATTTCAGATTGTTTTAATGAGGACACATTAGTGAAGGAACTACTTGCAGAGGTATGGTCAAAGTAAGGGACAAAGCAAAGGCTGATGAGACATCAAGAGACTAATAGCAGTGAGAAGCCAGGTCCGAAGGGGCAAAAAGTAAGAGTGTTAAACAGGATCATGAGCTGAAGGTGAAGGGAGGGGCCAACCAATGGAGCTGTGGAAGTGGAAGGTCATGACTGCTGAAAAAAAAAAAAAGGAAAAAAAATGAAAAAGAAAAAAAGAGAGAGAGCAGCTCAGAGTTAGAGGGGCCTTCAGAATTATCCATGGCCTGTCTCTTTTGCCTCCAATTTCTTGCTGGTGTTTAAATGGAAGTCAAGTGGAGTTTCCTTCTTAGACCATTTACCAGTAGTGGTCTCATTAATTCTAGTTCTTGTGGACTGTTGTTTTCTTTGACTCTGAAGCCTATTTTTTCTTGCTACCTATATGCAATATAGTTGCAGTATGTCTTACTGATTTCTTGGACTCTGCACTCTGCTCTCTCATCTTTATTAGAATGTTACACCATATGTTTCAACTCGAGTGCCAATTCCTAGTTATTAGTAGCATTTGTTAAAAAAAAAAAAAAGTTCCGAATAAACTTTATGTCTTCAGTATTCCTTGCAGAATCAGAAGTTGAAAAAAAAAATTCCGGAAAATTTTACAGGTTTTCTTCTAAATTATTTTGGCTTTTCCCATTTTATAACTCTCCAACATGAATTTGGGAATAAGGTAAAAGTTTTAGTTGATTTTAAATAATAATAAATATATAATTTGCTAATATTTTTATTATTAATATTTAAAACATTTCATGTACTTATTTGGATTTCTGTATATAACTTTTTATTTCAATATTTTAAATCAAGGCCCAGCATTTGCATACAAATAGATTTCAAAAATGACATATTAAATTAATTATTTTAAACATCAGAGAAATCCCTTATTGTGTCACTAATAAGTAATGAAATTAAAGAGTGACATCAACTTGGTTTTAGTTCACATCAATCTTTCATTATTTCATCCATTTATTTATTCATGGAACAAAATATTTGAGTGACTGTTACCATATGTCATTGAATATACGTTGTCACCACTTTTAAGTAACATTCAGATTTTAGAACTCAAAATGGAAAAAAAAAATGTGTGTTCTAGAATTAATGAAATAGTCTATGTCATGAATGTATTTCAATTTAGAATAACTTGGGTTGGGAAATAGCTTATGATCTAGGATTTAAAACTAAAGAAGAGCAAAATAAAATAAAACGAAAAACATCTGTGTTCTGGGTGTGATTTTGTATGCTGCTCTTTTTTTCTATAAGTCTATTTTGTACTTTGAATGTAGGAGCTATGTTAAACTTTTCAACATTCTCTGCAGTGCAATTCTACAATATAATCATATAATGTTAGTGATGAAAGTGACTTTAGAAATCATCTAGTGATATAGCCAACCTTCTCATAGATAGATGAATCAGAGAAGTGATCACTTTCCCTGGTCACTCAGCTAATTAATAGCAGAGTGGAGACTAAAATCTGATTCTTAATTTTTTTGTCTAGTTTTACCCATTATATAATGTAGTTTTTAAGAGGTACATACTCAGTGAATAATAACACATGTGCCTACTATGTGCTTACCAGGTTCATAATTAATAAGTTATAAATATTAACTCGAATACTAATACTCCAGTTAGGTGTTAGAGTTTTATTTTCATTTAAACTTAGTACAAAAAGATGTAGTAATAGTTTTGTGTCTCCTTTAGGTGTATTAATAGCTTTTATCCTAGGAAAACTGCATCCAGCTCTTGTTATATTAAATGGCTTGTCCAGTTTTCTTTTGGATGCTCTTCTTTTTTTAGCAACAAAAATTAGAATGAGAGAAATAAACATGTATAAATAATTTGTATATAGAAAAATAGAATGTGCATAAAATTTGATTATGTATTCATTCAATTTTTTTCTCCTATTTAAAAATTTTTTGGTTTTCAATTAACATTGACGTACAATATTATATTAGTTTTAGTTGTACAACATAGTGATTAGACATCTATATAATCTACAAAATGATCTCCGATAAATCTAGTACCCATCTGACACAAACATAGTTATTACAATATTATTGACTATATGCTATACTTTACATCTCAATGACTATTTTGTAACTCCCAATTTGTACTTCTTAATCCCTTCCCCTTTTTCACCCATCCCCCCCAACCTGCTCCCATCTCGCAACCATCACAATGTTCTCTGCATTTATAAATATAAATTTGTTTCCTGTTTATTTTATTCTTTAGATTACACATGTAAGTAAAATCATATGGCATTAGTCTTTCTCTGTCTGACTTATTCTACTCAACACAGTACCCTCAGTGTCTGTCTATGTTGTTGCAGTTGGCAAGATTTCATTCTTTTTTTATGGCTGAATAATATTCCATTATATATGTGTATCACTTTTTCTTTATCCGATTATCTATTGATGGACACTTGGTTTGCCTCCCTGTCCTGGCTATTGTAAATAATGCTGCAATAAACATGTGGATGCATGTGTCTTTTTGAATTTGTATTTTGTGTTTTTTTCAGATAAATATCTGGACATGGAATTTCTGGGTCCTTTTCTGTCTCTTATTACAGTCTTTTTAAAAAGTCTATTTTCTCTGGTATAAGTATTGCTTTCCTAGCTTTTTTTTTATTCCCATTTCCATTTTCTTGAAATAGTTTTCCATCCATTTGCTTTCAGTCTCTGTGTTTTTTTATCTGAAGTTAGTCTCTTGGAGGCAGTATATGTGAAAGTTCTGTTTTCTTATCCATTTAGCCACCCTATGTCTTTAGATTGGAGCATTTAATTTATTTACACTTAATTTAATTGTCGATAGATATGTAGTTATTTCCATTTTATTATTCATATTTTTTATCTTTTCTTCTTCTTAAAGAAGTCCTTTTAACATTTCTTGTAATACTGGCTTGGTATCAATGAACTCCTTTAACTTTTTCTTGACTGGGAAGTTCTTTATCTGTCCTTTGATTTTAAATGATGGCCTTGCTGAGTAGAGTAATCTTGGTTGTAAGTCCTCGCTTTTCATCACTTGAATATTTCGTGCCAATCCCTTTTGGCTGTACGGTTCCTGTTGATAAATCTGCTGACAGTCTTATAGGAGCTCCTGTGTAGATAAGTAACTGCTTCTCTCTTGCTGCTTTTAAAATTCTCTCTTTGATTTTAACCTATGGCATTTTAATTATGATGTGTCTTGGTGTGGGACTCTTTGGGTTCATCTTGTTTGGGAATTCTCTGAGCTTCTTGGGCTTGTATGTCTATTTCCTTCACCAGGTTAGGGAAGTTTTTTCGTCATTATTTCTTCAAATAGGTTTTCAATTCTTTGGTCTCTCTCTTCTCCTTCTGGTATCCCTATGATGTGAATGTTGGTACACTTGATGTCGCGGAGACCCTTTAACTATCTTCTTTTTTTTTGGATTCTTTTTTCTTTTTGCTGTTCTGATTGAATGTTTTTTGCTACCTTCTCTTCCAAATCGCTGATGTGATTCTCTGCTTTATCTAATCTATTGTTGATTCCCTCTAATGTATTCTTTATTTCCGACTTTTTGTTTTCTATCTCCATTTTTGTGTTTCCCGTCTCTGCTGAAGTTTGCACTAAAATCATTGAGCATCCTTATGACCAGTATTTTGAACTCTGCAACTGGCATATTGCTTCTCTCCTTTTGTTTAGTTCTTTTTCTGGAGCTTTGTTCTGTTTTTGTTTTTTTGTGTGTGTGTTTGTTTTTTTTTTTTTCATTTAGGGTATGTTTCTTTGTCTCCCTGTTTTGGCTGCCTCACTGTGTTTGTTTCTGTGTATTAAGTAGAGCTGCTATGTCTCTCAGTTTTAGTAGAGTGGCCTTCTCTTGTAGGTGTCTTATGAGACTCAGTGGTGCAGTCTTCCTGGTCACCTAAGCTGGATGAAGCAAGTGTGTCCCTAGTGTGGATTGTGTGTGCCCTCCTGTTGTGGTTTAGCCTTGATTGCTGTTGGCATGTTAATGGGAAGAATTGCCCCTAGGGCTGATTGGTTGTGAAGACTGGCAATGACTACAGTGGAGGAGCCATTGTGCAGGGGTTGAATCTATGGAGCAGGATTCGCTTTAACAAAGCTGTGGTGCCTGCTGTGTCAGCCCATTCAGTATGTCATTTGCGGAGGTGGTTGGGTGGTGCTCTGGTATGATCTGAAGCCAATCACCAAGTGTATTGGTTCTAGGGCCTCTTGGGAGGGGCTCTGATGCAGGCCAAGGTCACTGCTGCCTGTGCCCCGCCCTGGGCCACTTGGTATGAGCTACAAAGTGATCTTCAGATGGTTGCCACCTATGCTAGGCTTGTAGGTGCCTGGGAGAGGCTAAGCTGTGAACTGAGGCCAGCTGCCACTAGTGCTAGGCTTGGGGCTGCTTAGCAAGTGGTATGGAGCATGTTGAGGCCAGATTCTGCTTTTGGGGGGTTTATGAAACCTTGAGAGATCTTAGGAAAATTCATAACATGAGCCCAAAGAGGCCATTTTTCTGGAAAAACCACTGAAGTGGCTTCGGTGGGCCCACAACTTGAGTAAAGCGGAGCCTCAGGGAATCACCAGGGCAGTGTTAACAGTGTTAGCCAGGTTGATGGAGATTCAGACTTGGTGCCTGCATGTGTGTACAGGCAGGGTCAGGGGAGGGCTCAACAAAGGAATAATGGCTTCTGCCAGTACTGTTGTCTGAGAGAAAGCTGCCCTTCCAGTTTTTACCCTGACACCATACAGTTCAGTTTCTTCTCGCATATCCCTGGTGCCTTTGGTGCTGCTGCCCTAGTCCTGGAGCTCAGAGCAAGGGAGTCTGTCAGTGAGTCACTTCACGTGCAGGCCCCTTAAGAGAAATGTCTGTGACTCCGGAGGCCCTCTATCTCACTCAGCCACAATCTCAGCTGGTTTTCACAGCAAAAACCATGGGTATTTCTCGTCCCAGCACTGGAACTCTGGGCTGGGAAGGCTGGTGTGGGGCTGAGACCCCTCGCTCCTCCAGAGGGATGTCCACAGCCAAGATATCCTTCCGATTCTCAACCATCACACACAGGTATAGGTCCAACTTGTTCCATATCTTCACCTCTCCTACCAGTCTCAATGTGGCTTCTGTATGTCTTTGGTTATAGGACTTCTGTTTAGCTAGACTCCAAGCGGTTCTCCATGATGGTTTTTCTGTAGTTTAGTTGTAATTTTGATGTGGTCATGAGAGGAGGCAAGCACAGTGTTTACCTACTCTATGATCTTGACCCGAATCCCTGGACTTTATTCATTCAATCTATACCAAGCACTTAATTTTCAATTTCTGTGATGAGTGTTCTCATATCTTTAATTTTGTTGTACTTGGTAATGAGATTACCTCTCTCATTTTTTTAAGTTAACTATACATTTTTGAGCCATGTAGATATAGTGAAAATTAGAAAGGAATATGTATTGAACACATTAAATTAACTTTTATTTTGTCATAAGAACTATATTAATCGACTATTTTAAAGTATATAATCATCTGCAATTACTTTTGTATCATTGATTATAAGAAAAAAGCTTACTCTGAAACCTTGCAGATTGGTGAGTAGTGTTTTTTATATGAAGTTTCTAAGTGTTCAGAAATAAATTATTTCCAACTTAAGTAGGAGATGGTATTTCTGTTGAGTAAACAAAACTGATTTTGCCTTTGAATTTAACTACCACACTTTGGTACTAGTTTTGTTGAAATGTCAATGTAGATATGATGTGTCAACATCCAGAAAAATGTAAATAAGATTGGAAAATTTCAGATAGATACATATATTTCTTATAAGATGTAAAAGATAATTATGCACATAAATACCATTTGGATTTCTTCATTCTAGCTACAAAGTTATAGCTTCATGTCCATTTCTGCTTTTCAAAATCTTATATCTTATGTCTCATTCATTCTCCCTCACTAACCTTCTGAAGGCAGAGTGCATGAAATCCAGTATTTAGAATGTGGTTTTGGAATTCTAAATGCTTAAATATGAATCCTGGCTCAGACTCCTAACTAGCAATATGCTTTTAAGCATGGTACTTGATCTTAGGTATAGTTCTCTTATATGCAAAATATGGAATATAATTGAAACTTCACAGTATTACTGTGAAATTTTAGCAGAAAATGAATTTAAGATGGTTTTTTTGTTGTTGTTCAGTGCATAGTGCTTGATCTTGATACATCTTAGCTACTGTTTTTATTTTGTAACATTTACCAAAAAAAAAACCAAAAAACAAAAAAAAACGAAACTGCTAAAGTTAGGGAACATATAAGATATAGCAACCAAAGTCAGAGCTTTGAGGGGGCTATCTCTATAATTATTCTTGTCCTATGAAAAAGCCAGGAGTGCAATACAGCTTAGAGGACTCTCACTGAAAGAGCGGCATGGAGCATAAACACAACTCAAAACCAGTAAGACTATTCCCAAGGAAATGTAAGAGCCAGCAAGAGTTTCGCACAGCAAGCATTTTAGAAGAGACCTCCATGGAGATTTGTATAGCAGCTATTAGAATTAACCAAAAGCTTAAACTATAGAAGCAGAGTTGATGAAAAATTGATAAGATTTTGAAAGTAATGACTTATGATACTTTTTAAAATCTAAAGCTCACTCAGCATCTCTCCCCTTTCAAAATGTATATTTTGTCATTTCTGAATTTTGAATTGATCTTACAGTTGAGGTTAGTGTCCTATTTCCCACCCAATATAGGGGATTATTAAATTAATTTTGTGTCTTAAAATAATATATCTCTGGATTAAAGAAGTAAGATAACATGGCTTTGCTATATTTATTGGTATACTTTGAACAGCTGCTGTTGGAAATATGGAAAATTCTTCTTATTTAAACATAATTCCTAATACAAACCATACTTTTATATAAAATCATTATAATATAAACTGAAATAGGATGTAGAATATATGGGACACTCAAGAAGGCCAATCTAAGATCACAGAAAGGGAAAATCAAAAATGGGATCAAGATATAGATATTTCCCATTGTTTGCAAGTTCCTTAATGCTGAAACCATAAATATATTGTTTATGATTTGTAGTAGCTAGGTATATATACAGTTCACTGTTTGGTTAATTATAGATAGATTTCACCTCACAGTGTGGGTAAGTCACTTCAAATTAAATTTTATGTTCTTTTCATAAAGTCCTAAATTACAAGAATTTTATTCTTTTATAAGATATAGAGATAGTGAATAAAACTTAGAATTGTATAAATAGGTGCCAGGACCAGATGGATACCTAACTGAAAAATGCAGTAAGAAATGTATAAAAAAGTGAGGGGTGAAAAGTGCAGGAGCCTCTCTAAGAATGGTTTCTAGAGAGGGCCTATTTCTATTTGGTACCTATGTTAACTCTCTGCTCTGTCTTTCCTTGGTTACATACAATCTATTTCAACTTGGGTGTTAAAGTTCATTAGCAGTCAAACTCAGAACCATAGCTCTAATTGACTTTTCCAACTTGTTTCTATTATTGTGTCTTTGACATCTAATCAAAGCATCTAATCAAAGCATATTTGTTTGTGTTTATCATTCTCTGAGCATGCTCAGTTTCTTCCCTGTTTCCATACTGTCATGCATTATGTTCCCTCTATCCTGAAATACTCTTTCTGCCTTAATCTGAATGATGAATTTCTAACCAGACTTCAAAGGATAGCTCAAATGGTCACCATTCACTAAGATAAATTTCTTGATAATTATAGGAATAATTTCTACTCTCAGTTCCCTCTTAGCCTATTTTGTGCTTCTGCTTTTAGCACTTGCTGCAATTAGCTTTGCAATATATTAATTTCTAGACATTATATATCTAATTATTTATTATTTTGTCTTTCTAGTAGAAGCCACACATTTATGGAACCCATACCACGTTTGCACACTAGCAATATGGAGATGAAATGGCCATACTCTTCTGAATCATAAGTCTAGTAAGGACATAAAAAAGAAAATCTCTAAAATTGAGTGTGATAAATACCATCAAAGATATATAGCAATATGTCATGGGATGTAAAAGAGTGAGATCTAAGTTAATCTTCATTTTAGGGGATAGTGAGTGTCTGGGTCAGAAAACCTTCCAAGAGGAAGCTAATTATTAACTTCGTAAATAGCTGCCTCATTATATTCTCTCATTTAAACCATTTTAGGTGGAATTCTCTTTATGTATTAATGATTATTAAAAATCAGATTTGCTCTTTTTTCTTATAAACCTGTTATATTTATGCCATGCTGCTTTATCCTGTATTTACGTGTGTGTGGTGTGTGTGGTGTGTATTATTTGTTTGTGTTTATCCAGCTAGACTCTGAAATCTTCATTAGGGATTACAGTATTTCTGTACACTTACTGCACTGAAAGTATCTGTTTCATGCCCATGCACCTTTAAAAGATTGTGAATTCTTTGGAGCAAGTGCCGCCGCACACTCCTAATCATATCTACAGGTGCTCAGCTCAATGCTAGTAACATGTGGGGCAAGCACTAAATAAATGTGTTAAACTAGAGTGATTAACGCATTTATATACACTTTTTCAGGAGGAAAAGGTCTGTTGCAATTTTTAGTTGGAATATATGAGTGTTCTTATTACTATATATATACTGTAACTTCATGGAGGAAAGGCTTTGAGGGTGGAAGAGACAGATTTGCAAGCTGGAGAAAAAAGAATGTGTCAGTATACAAGAGGATGGCAGAGGGAGAAGTAGATGGAGTGGGAACCTGGGGGCGGTGAAGGTGGTGAAGTGAAACACAAAATAACAAACCATTTAAAAATAATTTGTCCCAAAGTGCTGGCTATTCTAAATTCATCTTTGCTGAAAAATTATATATCTTTAGTTCACCTTTTGGGAAGTTGATGATTTAGGTTAGGGAAAAAGTGGACAAGTTCAAATTTCCATGGAAACAATTACCATAAAATATTGATTGATGATGTTATTAGGAAGCAGGAAAGGAAAGAGATAGTTGCCATGGAAACATGGACATTCAGAGAATGCACTCGAAGAGATTCCTTCTTATTTCTTTTAGCTAAATATCTGATTAACCTAAAATTGCTGCATCTTTGGTTGTAATTTATTTTTAATATTCTCTAAGATTTGTTTAAGAACATTTTTCTATCTTAGTAAGTTATAGTCACAGGAATTTAGGGACTATTCTTTGATTTCAATTCTGTAAGATATCATTTTTTATGATTATAAAATCCTTTTTAAAAATATGACATATTTACTATATAAACTCTAGAAGCATTATTTTATAAACAAATCTTTTGAACTTACTCTTTAGAGTAGAAAATGATGTTAATAATGACCATTTTCTTAATGAAATTTAAGTTATTTTAATTTGCATTGAATTGCAGCATAAAATACTCAATAAATATTGAGGAGATCATTTCAAGTATTATGATACAATAAGAACAGTCTCACTTTTCTCTAAACAATTTTTACAACTCAAATTTTGAGATCCTTTTTAGGTTTAGAATTTCATTTTAGTTATTTTAGCTATCAACTTACTACAGAAACGAGGCAGTTTCTATCATGGACAATATATTTGTAGTTGAATAATATATAGAAATCAGATGATTGAAAAACATCCCTGTTTATAGAAATGCAACATGTAGAAATTTGAATTATTAAAGCAGAATATTAAACTTTAGTGTTACCTGTACATTTGTAGAGTCCGATTTTAAAGCTTCCTTTGCTGAGTACTTTAGACAATATATCCTGAAGCGAATTCTTACTTTTTCAGTCCTATAAAACTGAAATGTAAAGAGCTTACAGTGAATATATGATTTCCTCTCAGATACTGATGTACCTTAAGTGTCACACTTCAGTTGAATTACCTTTTTGAGAATTGCTTTCTCCTCTTGGCTGTCTCCTCTCGTCATCTTCTTTGGCATTGAGAGTTCAATATTCCAAAAGCAGAGCAAGTAGGCCATTTGTGCTGGCTCTCCTGTTCTTACTGATCTTGTGTATCTTAAAAAAATATGTTATCAGAAAAGCCTCTTTAGATGCTTTTAGATTACACATAAGTCTATGTGCAATCCATAACCTTAGGAAGATACAGCATGTTAATTTTTCAAACAATGCAGGCAAATAAAAAGCCCTCTCAGTTTCTTAAGGTCATACAAATTTATACATAGAAGGGACTTAGAAGTGAACTTGTCTGACTCTTTTATTTTAAACACTGAGGTACAAAGAGGTTAGGTGATGTAGTTAAGGCCGAGTCTCCTATTTGTCAGATCAGTGTCTGTCCAGAGCACCGGTACATCTCCAAGGCATGGTTTGGGTATTGAGAAAACTTTAGCCTACAACCTCATCTCTTTTTACCTATCCCTAAATGACCACAAATAAATGCACACAAGTAAATCATTCACTATGTAAATGAAGCTTCAAGACAAATCCTTCACTGAGTACTTCTATAATGAAAATTCTGGAGGTTGATGAATACTGTGGAGACTGCTTACGAAATAATGAGAAAGCAGTGACGTATGAGAATGGTGTATGTAAGTCTAAACAGGGTGAACCTTACCCTTAAAAGATGTATATCCAAATCCCTACCAAGTAAAGGAGATGGACCTGACTTCTATGGTTACTTTAAGACTTATCTCTTCTAGTGCTAACATTTTTCACCTCATCGTTTAGACATTTTCTTGTGATTTCTCTAAGAAAAATTCTCCTATTAAAATGATCTTATTGATTTTAGCTTGTAAATTTAACATTTCTTTGGAGAAGACAACCAGGTAGCTCCCTAGTCTATTAAATGGCTAGGTAGTGAAGCTTTCCCTTTTATGGAGTGAGCATGGCAGTTTTTAGGATGTTGATGTCTATGTAATGTTGCCTTTCAAAATTGCCCCCAAATGGCCAACTCACTAGAATTTTTTGTCCTTCCACTTTAAAAGGAAAGAATAGGCTATGGTTCAGTTGTTGAACTACACAGAATATATATCTCCTTAATGCAGAAAATACAATAAATTGATATGATAGAAATGGGAGCACAGAACAAAGATATCTAATGTACATTTGTGGAATCAGAGTAAGATTGGTGGAGGTGAAGGTGAAATGAATTGTCAAACAAACAAAATCCTACTTCTCTAACATAATTGTTTCTAACCTTTACCTTTTTTCAGATAATGTAGACACGTCCTTATAAGAAAATATTCGTCACCATATAGTGATTTGATGATAGCTCTGCTGTGGTTTCAGGAGTAGGTCTCATAGATCTCGTGACTCTCTAAGAACAGAGATTGCACCCTGCTATGTCAGATATAGCAGAACCAACTCTGGAGGGAAGAGTTAGTGTGCCCAGTATATTGAACCCATCTACAGTACCTCTATAGATGGGTTCAGTTTACTGGGCACATTCTTTACAACATCACCTGGTAGTTAAGAGCAAGGTATGAGGGGCCAGGCAGACCTGTGTTTGAATCGAGTCTTTGCCACAAACTGTGTCATTTTGGGCAGTGACTTTATTTCTCCAAACCTATTTCATAGCATTATGTTGTGAATTCGATGAGGCAGTGTTGCCAAAATTTTTAGAATAGTATCTGGACAGTAAGTCTCAGCACTACATTCCATGCATGACAGTTGAAGAGTTGAAAGCCCAGTGGAGTAAGTCTTAGGAGCCCTGGTCCATAAGCCAACGTGTATCACTCTCTTTCTCTAGCCTCTCCAGACCCACTCTCGCCACTCTTACCTCCTGTCCCTTCTATGGGATATAATGATGTGAATATGTCGCCTCCTTATACCTTTTGAAAAAAAATAACTTACAGTCATCTCCAAGTTTTAGTTGGCAACAAACCCAATAGGAGTCTAAATAACATGGTTATCCTCCCAATAATTATAATTTAGTTAGCATCAATAGTTTGGAAGTATAGTTTCCATAACTCCGGAAATCCTTCTCTGGCACCATTGTGGACCTCATTTGGAACACTGAGCCTAGTTTTTTGATACTGTCCTTAAGGACATTAACAAACTAGAGAGCATCTCAGGAAGGGTATGCAGGTTGCTTAATGGAATGGAAAACATAGCATAGAAGGAAAGAGTTGAAAGACATAGGGATATTTAATATTGAAAAGACACAGGGTATAGGAGAGCAATCTTTAAATATAGAGATGACTTTAATGTGGAGTAGAGTGGTCTTTGGAAAAGTCAAGGCTGGGAGCTCCTCAGGCATTGCTGTTATTTGGTGGGTGCTATAAATAGAGCATAGACAATTAGCATCTGGTTTTTAGGCAGTCATCTCTGCCCATGTCAGACTCACTGCCTTTGTCAGAAAAGGTTCTGGATATGTGATTACTCACTGTTATATCTTCAAAGAGGGGTGGGAAAGTCTTTGATTTGATGAACTTGTTTGTACATTTATAAGGGCAAACATATCCAAATGTTTTCTTCGTTGGAAAATATTATTAGTATCAATGACACCTGCCTTTGGTGAAGAGTAATCAAGTCATGATTTCTTTTGCTCAATTATTATCTGATATTCATTCACATAGTGCTGATTAAGCCATCCATTTATTTAAGAGAAGCTTACTGAACAAAGGTTCTTTGACAAAAGAGAACAAATCCCTTGCACTTTGAGAAATTAAGTCCTGTGAACAATGCTTTTATTTTATTGTGGTAAAATACACATATTAGTTACCATTTTAACCACTTTATTTCTTTAACCCTTCATGAAACTTTTCTTTTTTAAATTAAATTTATTGAAATGACATTGATTAATAAAATTCTATAGGTTTCAAGTGTACAATTTCAAGTGTACAATTCAAGTATACATTGTGTTTTCACCACCTGAAGTTAAATTTCCTTCCTTCACCATATATTTGACCCCCTTTAACCACTTTAAAATGTAAAATGCAGTAGCATTTAGTACATTCACAGTTTTTTGCAAGCATTGTCACTCTCTCGTTCTAGAACACTGTCATCATCCCAAAAGGAAAGCCCCTCATCTGTTAAAGCGGTCTCTCCTCACTTCCTCCTCCCCCAGACCCTGGCCTCCAGTAGCTTCCTTTCTATTTCTGTCTCTATTTTGCCTGTTCTGGGTATTTCATATAAACAGGATTACACAATCTGTAGTCTTTTATGTCTGGATTTATTCACTCAGCATTATTTTTTCAAGGTTCATCATATTGTGGCATGTATCAATACTTCATCTGTTTTTATGGCTGAATAATCCACAGTGTGGCTATACCACATTTTATCTATGTTTCAGTTGATGAACATTTAGATTATGTTCACCTTTTAGTTATCGTGAATAGTTATGCTATGAACATTTTTGTACAAGTTTTTGCTTAAAGAGATATTTTCAATTGTATGTATGTATGTGTATAAACACACACACACGTGTAGGAGTGGAGTGACTGGGCCATATAATTCTTTGTTTAACTTATTGAGGAACATGCTTTTTCTTTTTTAATCAAGACTTCCAGACTTCACATTCTCTGGTTTGTCTGCAATTTGTGGGGTTAGGAAATGTCAAGGCCTTCACTCCTACCTCTTTAGACATTTAGTAATATCTACTTAGATACAAAAATGGGGAAAAAAATGATTCATGATAATGACCAAAATTATAATCCTGTAAGTAATATTTTTTGGAAAAGTATAGATCTAAATGGAAATTTCTGCATGTCCTCAGGCCAGCAGGCCATATCATTTCTTTTTCACAGGGTGGTGTGCAGTTGGGGCCCTGGCATAGCTGCTTCCCAGTTGGTCTCTCCACCATACAGTGAGATGAGGACATCTGAACCTTTTGAGCTGGTCAATCCCCAGCTCTTGCCAATGTTTTCCAGGCAGCAGTGTACTTTCAGATGTTTATTTTTCAGGAGATGCTGGAAATTTGGATTTTTCCTTGATCTTATAATTTTTAAATTTTGGCAACTCATTCACATTTTAAAAGAATGCTGTGTGACCCAAGGAAAACAAGACTGGGAGTTGGTCATCAGTTTACTTCGGCTCTCTTTTTCTTTATGAGTACACCACCACTCAGAAGACTGTAATAACAATAAAGTTGATAATAGCTATTGCATTAAGTACTATGTTCCAGGTACTAGTGTAAGCATTTGACACATCTCAATTTAATTTAAATCACGTGACAATTCAGTGAGGTAGGTGTAATTTCCTTGTCATTGATTCTACAGAGCGCTTCTCATAGATCTTCAGTTCTTTATTTATGAACTTGACTTTCCTTTATATATTGTAAACAACTTGTGGGTGGAGACCACAAGATTACATTTATTTATATTTATGACCCTAGGACTGAGTCCAGTGCCAAGCATATGTAGATATTCTCTAAATTTTGGTTAAGTGAATGAATGAATTGTAACCGTCTCTGACTATAATTCTTTTCTAGTCTGCAATAGTAAGAACAATCACTAATATTTAAGGTTTTCTAAGGCACATGCCATACCTATTGGTTTGTAATAAAGGCCATACTGTGAAGAAGTTAATTGCTTGGTCTCTAGAACAGACTTTCTGATTCAAATCCTGCTTCTGGCAATTATGGTCAAATAACATACTTCTGTATACCTCAGTTTTATTTTCTTCAAAATGATGATAACAATGTAATGACAGTCATGCCTAACTTGTTCTAATGTTTACCATGTGATCTGTACTGTTATAAGCAATTTATAGGAATTCTCTCTTAATGATATCCAACTCCTAGATTTGTAAGCACTAAATGGGTTAATTCATGTAAAGCATTTATATTTTGCTTGATACACAGTGAGCGTTGTACCAGATGCCATTTTACCAAAGAGTAAATGGAGTAGTAGAGAGATTGAGTAAATTGTTTAAGGTTACACGGCTAGCAAACTGCAGCATTGGGATTCTGACTACTGCCTGCCTGGCCTAAAGCTTCTTCCCTTAACCACCATGCTGTACTGATCACCCCACTGAATAGTCCTTCCCTTCTGTTCTTCACATATGCAGCCTCTTCTTAGTCCTGAGAATCCAGTCAAAATCCATTATCTCTCTCTTCTTTGACCTTCTTTGATGTTTATTGGGCAATTTTGTACAAAATTGTGACTTTTTTCCTATCACGATATTAAAATGTACTGTAAATCTTGTCATATATTTTAGCTCATCTTATCTTTTCTTATCTTTCTTTTCTGTACCACAGCTTAGCACAGGACCTCATATATAAAATCACATAATACATGAGGGGTTCTATGAGGTGGGTAGAATCACTTTGTAACTTTGATCAAAGAACACTCTTGTTCTCTTTAAGTGTGGGTCACTTTGGGGAGAGGAGTGGGCAGTAAGGGAAGAAAGACAGTCAACCTAATCAATCACTCGTTAATTCACTTATTCATTCAAGCAATGCTTTTGGTTTTAGAGCATCTACTAGGTCCTCGTTCCCTATCTCTGAGGAGCTTGACCTTAGATACATTCATATCAGATAGATCTGGTGATGGAAAATGTGATGAATTTTGATATCACATAACTTGATACCTTCAACTTTGTTCTTCTTTCTCAAGATTGCTGTGGCTATTCTGGTTCTTTTATAGTTCCATATACATTTTAAGATTATTTGTTCTAGTTCTGTGAAAAATGACATTGGTATTTTGATAGGGATTACTTTGAATCTATAGATTGCTTTGGGTAGTATGGGTATTATACTATGTTAATTCTTCCTATCCATGAGCATGGTATATGCTTCCATTTATTTGTATCTTCTTCAAATACTTTCTTCAGTGACTTACAATTTTCTGAGTACAAGTCTTTTACCTACTAGGTTAAATTTATTCCTAGGTATTTTATTTTTTTGATGCAATTATAAAGGAGATTATTTTCTTAATTTCTATTTCTTTATTGGTGTATAAAAATGCACTCGATTTCTGAATATTAATTTTGTATTCTGTTACATTATGAATTCATTTATCAATTCTAACAGTTATTTTTTTTGGTAGAAACTTTAGGGTTCTCTCTATGTAGTATCATGTCATTTGCAAATAATGACAGTTTTACTTCTTCTTTTTCAATATGGATGCCTTTTATTTCTTTTTCTTATCTGATTGCTCTGGCTAAGATTTCCAATACCATGTTGAATAAAAGTGGTGAAAGTTGGTTTCCTTGTCTTGTTCCTGATTTTAAGGAAAATGCTTTTGACTTTTCCCCATTGAGTATGATACTAACTATAGGTTTGTCATATATGACCTTTATTATGTTGAGATACGTTCCCTCTATTCTCATTTTGCTGAGAGTTCTTATCATAAGTGGATACTAGATTTTGTGAAATGCTATTTTTTTTGGATCTATTGATATGATCATATGGTTTTTATCTTTTAATTTGTAAATGTGGTATATCACACTAATTGATTTGTGAATATTGAACCAGCCTTGCATCCCAAGATTAAATCCAACTCGATCATGGTGTGTAGTTGTTTTAATGTCTTGTTGAATTTGGTTTGCCAATATTCTGTTGAGGATTTTTGCATGTATGTTCATCAGGGATATCAGCTTATCATTTTCATTTTTCAAACTGTCTTTGTCTGGTTTTGAAATCAGGGTAATGGAGTAGTTTGAGAAGAATAGGTGTTTATTCTTTGAATGTTTGGCAAAATTAACTTGTGAAGCCGTCTGGTCCAGGATTTTTGTTTGTTGTGAAGTTTTAGATTACTCATTTAATTTCCTTAGCAGTAATTGATTGGTTCATATTTTCTATTTCTTCTTGACTCAGTCTTGGAAGATTGTGTGTGTTTCTAGGAATATATCCATTTCTTCCAGATTGTTAAATTTGTTGGCATATAATTACTTATAGTATTTTCTTAGAATCCTTTGTATTTCTATTGAATCAGTTGTCATTTCTTTTTTTTTTTCATTTATGATTTTATTCATTTGCATCCTTATACTTATCAGAATGGCTATCATCAATAAATCAAAAAACAACAAATATTGGTGAGAATGTGGAGAAAAAGGAACCCTCTTGCATTGTTGGTAGGATTTTAAATTGGTAAGCCACTATGGAAAACAGTTTGGAGGTTTCTCAAAAAATGAAAACTAAAACTGACTTATGACCCAGGAATTTCACTTGAGGGTATTTACCCAAGGAAAACCAAAATAATTCAAAAAAATATGCACCCCTATGTTCATTGCAGCACTATTACAATAGCCAAGTTATGGAAGCAACCTAAGTACTCATTAATAGACAATTGGATAAAGAAGTTGTGGTACATAAATGCAATGGAATATTTCTCACTCATAAAAAAGTGTAATCTTACCATTTGTAATGACATGAATGGACCTACAAGGTATTATGCTAAGTGAAATAAATCAGATGGAGGAATCAAATACCATATAATTTCACTTATATGTGGAACCTAAAGAACGAAATAAACAAAACAGGAAAAGACTCAGTTATACAGAGAATACACTGGTGATTGCCAGATAGGAGGGGGCTTAGGAGCTGGTTCAGAGTATTTTGTACAAATTGGTGGTTACAAAATAATCACAGGGATGTAAAGTACAACATAGGGAATATAGTCAATAATAGTATAATAATAACTATGAATAGTCCAGGTGCATAATAGACTAATTGGGGGATCATTTCATAAATTATATAAATGTCTAACTACTATGCTGTACACCTGAAACTAATATAAGACAATACTGAATGTCAACCCTAACTGAAAAATAAAATTTTTTTTAATGTGATGAATTTTGCTACCAGATAGCTTACATATCTTTCTCAGATAGTGCACATTGATTCACTTTAAACAGAGTTAAAAATTAATATGTGGGCTCTGAGCATTCTCTGTCATTGTCTCTGAGTTGTTCGTGTCTCTCTACTTTTATTTTCTTCTTTCTCTCTTGGTTTTTCTCAATCTCATTCAAAGCTTTGTCAGTAAACTTTTGGGCACAGAGAGGTATTTCTGGTTAATATAGAACTGTTTCTAGTTAAAAGCTGATTGAGTCACTGTTACATAGGTATCCTTTTGACAATTTGAAGGAGCTTGAGGATTCTGATCTTTTATCTCTGTTGTTTTATATTCCTGGTAGCCTGCAGGTTACATATGAACTATGTCATGTAAACCTGCTGGTGCTCTTAATTCACCACAGATATTCTGCAGCTGCTTAATCAAGTGTATTGTATATAGTTTTTGCAGTATACCTATAAAGCCACATGTAATGCAACTCAACAAATGCTAGTCAATTAAAGAAACTTTAGAAAGTGCACCACAAACACATTAAGAGAATAGAGAGTAATTTAAAGAAAAGATTTAAGGAGCTAATTCACACAGCTTGACTGAGCAGAAACTGAAGGGAGAGTTAATAGCTCTCTGATATTATTTGAAGATGCTAAATGTTGAGGAGGAAAAAATATTTTGTATAGTACAATGAAGTGCTGTTAGAAGTAATGAGGCAGAATTGAGAATGAAAACATTTAAATGAAGTATGTGTGAACTCTATTAAAAATATTGAATTATGAAGTAGTCTTCCCAATTATAAGGTAGAAGCCTTTTCTTGAAGAAATAAACATAAAAATAGACTAAGTTCTTAAAGAAAATTTTTTGGACAGTTTAAACAACCTGCTATTTTTTCATATTTATTAATTCCCAATTTACACAATTGTTTTTGTTCCCATGATGTTTCTAGACCCCAGATGTTTCTAGAATATATATCTTGTAAAATCCAAGGTCTCTTAACTGTGAGAGAGGCCCAAGGTAGCAATATTAAAAAAAAATTGCTCTTTAGGATTTTGGTTTATTGGCATATCTCTGAGAGTAATGAGAGTTATCGACCAAGCTATGATATTTTCATGTTCTTATGCCAATGTATTTTCTTTTCCTGAGTGAGAAAATTATTCTAGTTCACACAGGAAAATTGCATCAAAGCGTTACTAACCAAGCCCCCCAAACCATCATGAAACTACCGGTAGAACATGTCTGCAATGTAAGTTGTTGAAAACTGAATAAACAAGATGAACTTAATTACTTTGACAAAACCAACCAGTTAGAGAATACAGTTATCATTTTAGCAAGTGAGAAAATACTGGTTTATAACTAGGATTATAGTACTAAAAGGGAAAAATAGAGACTCAATCGAATGAGTAAAATACAAAATATAATCATTGAAAACATTGGCAAAGGTTTTTATGTTTGAATGTTATTGCCGAGATAGCCTGAACTCATAACAAGAATGATGCGAAGTCTAACCTATGATGGAAAATACGGAAAACAAAGTGGGGGCAGGGCATGTTTTCCACTGGGTGCTCGCAGAGAAGCCCCCTCTTTAGGGAACAACAAGGTGGTCACCTTGTGTGTTCTGGACACATTCTTTTTGGCTTTCTTATCCCTTATTAGAATATTGTAGAAGTTAAATAAGAAAGAGCTCTCTCATATTACATTTGGTTTTTAGTGCAGATCTTCTGAAGCTTCCTCCCTAATGCATCATGGTCTTCTTGACTGATTGATATTGAATATTCAGCAGAGCTTCCTCCACGGTCTTTTCTCCATGTGAGAAAATTCTGTTGTAATCTATTATTTCTTGTTTTTATTCACAACAATTGCTGTTTAATCTTTGAGGGATAAAGCCTTTAACTTTGGCATAGATTGAGATTAGTTTCCATCAGTATATGTCTGTTCTACTATCAACATCTCAATTTCATTCAAAAGCCTCAGTGCTGGATCCCTTTCACTTGGATGTTAAGTCTCACCAGGCTTTGTCTGAGATTCTTACAGAGCTGGTATGCTATATCCCCCAACTGTTTGGTGTGCTACACTTTCCTCATTAAATTTCAACAAAATTCAGTTTAGAAAACATTAATCTAAATTAAATCTCTTTAAAGTCATGTTTTTAAAAATATTGAAAGATATTCTAATCTTCATCTATGTGTATAAATTTCTGAAGTAGAATAAAGAGTGTATAATAAATAATTCAGGAACAAAGAAAAATTCTATTTATGAAATTAGCAGATTTATATTGTTGATGACTCTAAAGGTAAATTCAGTTTTTGGCAGAGAACTTGCTAGCGATGTAGACTAGTGTAAAGTGTCCAGGCTGTGTTTGTTACATTTCTCCTCACTTGCTGCTTGACTTTGAATTAGTCACCTCTCTGAACATCAGTTTTCTCATTGAAAAAAAAGGGGGTTAATGATACCTATCTTTCCACAGAGAAAGTTAAGTTAGTTAAGAAGCTTTGTCTTGCCCTTACTATCTATGCATCCTCTAGTAAACTACTTAACATCACAATGTCTTAGTCTCCTAATCTATAAACTGGAGATAACAATATACTTACCTCATGGAGTTGCGAGTACTCAATAAATAAAGATATATAAAATACTTAGGCAATATATATAATACCTAGTGCAAGCTACGTTTTATAGAAGGGTTTATTGTTATTGCAGTGTTGTATAGGATTGTTGTTATAAAAGGTACAGGATAGGTTATACTGTAATGATGAAGGAACTGGTCTCTGGAGTCCACATACTGTAGTTGTGTTACATATAAACTTACATTGCTTTTATGCTCTACCTTAAGAGAATTACTTAACTTCTGAAAGCTCAACTTTTATCAACTGAAAAATGGGGTAACAAACAGCTGTAGCTGGTACTTACTAAATAATCAGTATTCCAGAAACTTAATATAATTGCCTCATTAAATTATCCCTATAACTGTATCTGAGCTAAGTATTATTAATAAAGCCATTTTATACTTGAAGAATTGAAGCATTAAAAAAGCTAAATAAGTACCTACCATAGATTAGGCTAATAAGTTATAATGATGAGATTTGAATCTAGGTACCTCAAAGTCCAAAGCCCATGACCCATGATATTAATCACTATGTTATACTGCCACTAAAGATATTAATAATAATAGAGTACTCACCTCATAGTATTAGTGCAAGAATTAAAAAATCTGGTTCATGTAAAGGATTTAGTTCCCAGCCCAACACATGGAAAATGCTCAATAAATGTTAACTCTCATGAAGGAATGTGATTATTTTAAAATAGGTTAAAAATCTTAAGACTGTACCACATGGAAGGCAATATTGGTCAGTAGATGGAAGCGTCGATATAGTGACAAATTTCGTTCTGAATCTCAGCTCTTCTATTCACTGTGTAACCTCGCAAAAGTTACTTATTTTTTTCATTATCCTTTTATGAAACAGGAAACGTGATAATACCTACCAGTGTTGTTTATTTACCTATTGTCTCTCATCTCCAAATCCTTCCCTTTATATACCATTCTGTAATGCTGGAGATGGAACTCTGGACCATGTTTCTCAAATTTACTTATTAGCTGATTTCTAGTTCAGTTCTGCCAATGGGAGACTGTGGGAGACTGAAAGATGGGAGGTGGGAAGAAAAGACCACTTTCCTGTTTTCTGATCCAATCAGCATCTCTCCAACAGCATGGAACAAGTAATGCTCCAGATTTCAACTTCTACTGGTACTCCTAGTACCAGTATCTCCTTTTAGCCTTCTGAGTACCAGCTGTGCTGGGGCGCCTCCTCTGAATTTATAAGTTCTGTCAACCCCACATCTTCCCTTTCCCTCCAGCCCAAGGACTGTCAACTACTTCTCACTAATACCCAACGTTACCTCAGCATTTTCATTTTTCTTTCAGTCACCTAATACCTGTGTAACAAATTCCCTGTAAGTAACCCTTTTTGGTTTGACATACCATAGTTTCAGTTTTAATGACAGGACCCTGAATGAAACACTCAATCTCAGAGTTCCTATAAGCATCCAATAAGATAATATTGTGGAAAGTACTTACTCCAGTGCCAGGAAAATATAGTCTCTGGCATTAACTGGATACCCACTCTAGAACTTTTCTGATTTCCAGATTGGTTCAGGCCCTGTAAACAGTGTAAGCCCAAACCTTCCATTCTTCAAGGATGAGGAGCCAGCTCCTGAGTAACCAGAATGAACATAGATGTGGTGAGTGGAAGACTTGAGGGCAGGATGTACTTCCACTCATCAGTTGGTGGTATATACAGAAAGACCGTTCTTTTCAGCAGAAACACCATAGTGTATATGGAGAAGTATATACTGGAGAAATGTCCCTGACACTTAGTGAGGACTTAGGAATATTTAGGAGATGAACTATTCACTGTTAGAGAACAAGATTTTGGGCAAGTTAAATCATTAGCCTAAAGTCTCATCAGTTTTTCTCTATCAATTTCTCTAGCTATTGAATGGGTATTAAATGTAAAAATAACTGATATTTGTAAATACGTCTCTGAGTCAAGGGCTAAAGCAACGGTTCTCAATCTTGGTTTCACATTATAATCATCTGAGGCATATGAAAAAGAAAGTCTGATGTTCTTGGACCCACCTTTAGAAATTTTTATTTAATTCATGTTGGGTGAGACTCAGGGAATTGGTTTTTAAAACTCTCCAAGTTGATTCTAAGGAGCAGCCAAATCTGTGATCTAAATATAAATTACACATTTAGCATATCCTCATTAAGGTGGCAGAAGACCATATAGTACAGCTTTTAAATATTCAAATTATAAAATATCTATTTGAGGACTTGTGGGCTTTCTCTCAGCTTTCTGGGAAACCGAGTAATGTTCATTGCCTTGGATTCACCCATGACTGTTTTCTGTGTATGTTTGGTCTGTGATGGCTCATCTTATCATGTAGAGATATCTAAAATACTTCATAGAACTAGTTCTAATGTAGTAACTGAGATTAACTGTAGTAACTGAGTAATTCTTAATTTAATTGAAATTATTTACTGCATAAACATTCCACATGGGTGTGACATGGGCAGCGTGTGTGTGTGTGTGTGTGTGTGTGTGTGTGTGTGTGTGTGTGTGTGTATAGCTGCAACTACTCCGGATTTGCCAAAACACCATTTTGCCTGCTGAAATGGCACGTGCTCACTTCACAAGTCATCTGTTCTAGAGTGTCATTAGATGCTTGGAAAGGGGGCTTTTTGTAAAATACTCTTGAAATGGGCTAATCTATGTTACACAGCCTTGTAACAGAGTAGTTGAGTTAGAAGTATATAGCAGAAAGAATTAAGAAAGTAAAATCTGAGGAACACTGGAACAAAGATACATAATAGCATTCACTCCCACTCCCCAAATCCTAACATTTATTAACCTGCATCTTCCTTACACACTTAATCGATTAAGTGCAGCTTTGCAGCCTATCTTTTATTGTTGTCCTTTGATTTATTTTGCTTGTCACATCTACTCTCCTCTGCTCAATTTTCCTGTCTTTAAGAACAAGGAGCCTCCTTTTCCTTTCTAGGGACCTTGCTTACCAACAGTAGGGGATCAATTTAAACCTAAGTTTAAACCAGTTTTCTCTACCTGTGGAATTGATATGAAGAATAAATGTTTACAAAGGAAGGGCAAGATGTATAAAAGTTAATGGCTCCATTACTTCTGGGTTTGTTTGTTTGTTTGTTTTTTGATAAGACTTTCTTTTTTTGCAAGTCCTATTCCCATTTTCCTGAGTAAATGTATGGGCTTTGGCATCAGAAGAAATAGGTTTGAATCCTGGCTCTGTCATTTTCTAGTTAAGTAACCTTGGGTAAATTGCCTATACATGCTGTGCCTCATTTTAAATGGTGATAATAACTATAGTATCTACCATACAGGAATTTTTTTTTTAGGATTGAAATGAGATAATTCATGTAAAGTACAAAATTCTCATTAGAAAGTGCCCAATGAATGTTCACTATTATTAATTGTAGCAGTCATTGATGTTTTTTTATTTATTCATTCAATTTGTTTTTCTGAATAAAATTCATTTAATGTATTATTCATTAGTGAAATACCTTTTAAAATAGTATGCTTGAAAAACTATGCTAGGCACTGGTGAACAGGAAGAAATGTTGTTTTCCCCTTAGGAGTTCAGAATCTAGTGGAAAATAAAGACAAACAGGAGATTAGTCAGACAATTACTATGATCATCAGACTTGACCTTTGACTCACTCATCTCCCTTGTATAGTCCATCACAAAATCCCCTCCAAAGAAAGTAAAGAAATATTTTCTTTAAAATGTTTCCAAGGCTCCTCTTTGCAGTCCTCTGCCACCTCCCTCATCCTGTACTCTGTCACTTTGTGCCTGTCACCATGACAGCCTTCTAGTTAGTGTCCATGCCCATAGTATTTTCTTCTTCGTTCTCTTCCTCCACGACCACATTAATCTTCTTTAAACACTGCTTTCATCCTGTCACTGCCCTGTTCAGTAACTCTAAATAGCTCATTTGTTCCTCCTTTATCGAGTCCAAAGTTATCTGCTAACTTACAAGACCACCCACCATTTGTTCCTAGCTCTGGGTAATCATGTTTTCCACTTCTCGGGGTGTAGCAGCTGCTGCAGGGGGATAGCATCTGCATGCTGGAGACACTAACTCCCACCTCCAGGCATATTGCCATAGCCATAGAAATGGCTAACTTCGAGTGCTTAAGGTGCGCTAAGTATTGTATAGCTGTTTTACACAGTTTCTCTCTCATTTTTATGAAAGTGAGACTCTTCATAGACACCATTGTCCTGATTCACAAAAGAGGAAAGTGATTCTTAGAGTTTAAGGAATTTGCCTATTTTAAGCCAGGTTCCCAGCTCATGTCTGTTTCACCTCAATTTTCTTTTCTTCTCACTGTGCCTCTACTCCATATTGTACTCTGTTCTATGCTATGTATGTTCTACTTCATACTTCATTTTGTCCAGAATGACTTTTTTTCTCATTCTATCAATCTAAAACCTTAAATTTTCTTCATGACCTACGTGCTTGTTCAAGTCCTGTCTCTTTTGGAAAATATCTAATTCTTGCTGCCTTCATTGATTTTCTTCATCTTTGAATTACTGCGGTATCAACCCTCAGTACCACCTTGCTCCTAACCTTTACCCTTGCGTTGTGGTCTTTTGTTCTCACTATGCCAGTATTTGTTCCATAGCTACATTGTAGTTACCTTAAACTCAAACACTCTGTATTACTTCATAATCCCCCAAATGAGTTGCAGTTTTTTCTGATTATGAGGTAGGTATTAAATACATGTTTGCCGATAGGGTCCTTTGTCTTCCTTAACCTTTTGAGTCACCTTGTTATCTTAGGTCCAGGTGGGCAGGACAGAAAGGAGTCAAGAGTGAGCCTTAATGAAGTGTTTTAAGAAATTAAGACAGCTTACAAGTGATATGAGAGGTATAAGGAGAGAGTATTGGGATGAAAAGAAATAGGAAAATAAAAGTGGAGACAATGTTACTGGGCATGTGACTTAAAACGTACAATATAGTACTAGCTCTGCTTCTTAATAGTCAGAGGCAAACACAACAGCCTTCTCCCTTATAAATTCAGTGTTCATGAGATAAAAAACAAATCAGTTGCTCATGAGCAGTAAATCTATTTTTGATATCAAGATCAGACAGGAATTTCTCCCTAAGGATTCTTATTAAGAGGAAATTGAGCAAATGAGTGAACAACATCCTTGCCAACATCTTCATAGTAGTTACAATAAAAAAATTCATAGGAATCTTTCTTATAATGATCCCGAGTCTAGCCAATGACTTCATAGCAACAAAGTAAAATACCATAAGAACAATTCCTCAGGTGCGAAGCACGACAAATGTTGTGGTCTCACCCCAACAAATTCATTCAGTACAAGGACTGAGGACCTAACCCTCAGAGAAGGCACTAATCCAGATGTATGCTCTAGATGTCTGGAGACTCAGATATAGAAGCTGGAGGGTAGCATGCATCTAGAGGGATTAGATATGGTAGGTCTCATTTGTTTTTACAGTCTTTTTTCAGATATGGGGTGGTTTCCTCATTCTCCTGTGGGCTCTGTCTAGGTTTGGTGGAAATTCAGGTTGTAACTGGGGCTTGATTGAAGAGGATTTCCCTGATGGGAAATAGACAAAGTGTCAGTGCTCCACTAAACTGGGCTGAGGTTCTAGGCACAGTTTCTGTTATGGCTGGAAGCAGAAGTACCAATCAAGAAACCGTGGCTCAACTTGATCACACTGGTGGAGGATGTGGGATTAGCTTGATAGATTTATGTGTATGCTGATTCACTCAGGATGCACTAAATGTTAGGTTTAGTGAGGACGGATGGGGTGGAAAATATACCTACACCAGAACTTTGTTCTCCTTGGCTCATCAGGGGTTCTCATTATATGAAACAGAATCACCTACAGGTGCGTGTCAGTATGCACACTTGTGTGCCCCATCCAGGACCTACTGAGTCAGTATCTTTGGCACAGGTCTTGGGCAGCTGTGTGTTTTTTCAAACCCCCAGTGCTTGTCATGTAAACTAAAATTTGAGAACCACTGAGTGAGGGACCAAGTAGGGCAGAACCGACAGGTTTCAAGTATAAGTATCTGCTCTAAGGCTGACTCGGAGCTGACATTAGACACGAAGCAATTTTAGTGGGACTTAGAGGATTAGATACCATTAAATTTTTTATAAAACAAGATGATGAAGTGGTTTGGAACAAGTCACTGAATTAAAAAGGGCTTTTATGAGAGAAGTACAGACAGGGAAATTTAAAAGTTCTCTTAATAATAGGAGAAGGTACAAATTTAATGAATGGGGTAAGTTTTAATATGAGCTAGCAGCATATCCAGCCATTTACCTCCATATGAAGCCGCTCTAAGGGCATCTGAGAAGTTTCATTTTAGGAGAAGGGAAATCTAGAGTGGCTTTACGTGCAGCAAGGGCAATAACAACTTGGCGGCAGATGAAAACAGACCGACAAGTTGCCATAATAAGCAGAATGGCTGGGCAATCTGATCCCAGAAATTTCCGAAATCTGGATACATTTCATCAGCATGAGCACAAAGATCCAGAGCCTGAAGTGCACATTCCCCTCTGCCTTGACAGGTTATGGGGAATCATGACAAGCTTTGTTTGTGTTCGCCTCAAAAATAGGTGTTTTGACTGCGAGTTTGTGCAGCTGTTGTTGGTAATGAGGAGCTCAACCCACGCTGCTGCTTGTTGTGTTATTGTTTCATTTGTTTGTTGTAGTGATTTTAAATAGAGAAAGAAAGGAATTGGGAAAAAGGTTTGAACCTAAGCAATCAGGCAACTTTAATAATGAAATGCTACCCAGGCTTTTGTGATAGGAAATCTATGCAATCCCACTGCTAACGCTGCTTGCGCTATAGGGATTCTTCAAGCCTATTTTATCAGCTCAGTAGGGTTCGGCCTCTCTTCTCTGGAGGGAAAAAAGCAGAATTATCACTGAGGTAATGAAACACACCCCTCCCACATTCATAGAGTGTTTTATTAAATTCTCATTGCTTTGGTCTCATATACCAGTTGCAATACGTGGGTATAAAATGTTAGAATAGCTCTCAAGGGAAATACTTTTCTTTGTGTTAGTTTAAAATTCCTCAGAGGATGCAATCAGGTGTGATGTTAATATTTTGTCTCTTTGCTACCTGAGACTTTTATAAAGGAGCTGTTATATAGAGTAGTAAAGGATCACCTGAGTTTTGGAGTCACCTGACCGGACTAGCGGTTCACTGTGATCTGCTTTCAGAACCATTTTTGTCTTTCCTGATATCCCGCACTCTCAAGTTTATTGTCTTATGTCATTAATCATTAGGGAATTTTAATTAGTGATCAAGCCAATAGCATTTTACTTATTAATACTGCTAATAATTACATTTTATTTTCTTATGGCTTAATTTTTTATTCTGCCAGTGAAATTTTCATAATTAAGATAGGTTCTGAAGATTTTAACCCAGTGTTATTTTATTTAACCCAGTGAATTTTGCAAACCTCACCATTAGTTCCATCCCATTGACATTTCATTTTCTAGCTCATCTCATGCTAATCCTTCTAAAACTTTAGGGCCCGTGTTAAGTTCTGGGATAATTAATTCCTATCACAGCATGTAGTCTAGTAGAAGAGATAGACTTGTAAAGAAGTAATTCCAATGCAGTGTGATAAGTAAAACAACGGAAGTGTTTGAAAAGCGAAGTGCAATTGAGAAAAGTGATATTTGAGTTGGATCTTAAAAAATTGAATGGAAATTCACCAGATCATGAAGAGAAAAGTACTCATACCAGGGAGAGAGACCTGCCCGTACAGGGGCACAGAGTTACAGAAGAGAAGAGCATTTGGTATATTCAGAGAATAGCTGGTACCTTTATGCTTGTGAAGTAGAACAAAAGATGAAGCCAGAAAAATTGCACCCATATTATGAAGAGACTTATGTTCTGTACCTAAGTCTTGAACTTTATGCTATGAATGTTGGTCGGCCGGTCAGTGGCTTTTATATAGGGACACATATTTTCAGAAACATCTTAGAAAGATTGCTCTGTCAGAAGTGTGCAAAATGATTTGGAGTGAGTCAGTCTGGAGGCAGGGAGATGAGTTAACAGGCCGTGGCAATAGTTCTGAAAACAGCTGAGTGGAACTACAGTTCCCCAGGTCCTTGGGATAGAGTGACATTGCTGAGCAAGAATCAGATGAACTTGCTGGTCAGCTGTTTGAAGCAGAGAGGAGAGGGAGAGAACACAATGAGCCTGAGGTTCTAACTTGGGGCATTGGCTTATGCTCTGTCGATTCAGATAAGACATGTGATAAGGTTCCTTCGTTAAATTTAAGGACAAGGAATTCATAAGTTTTGTTTTAGAATGATGAGTTCTAAGTGGAGATGTCTAGTATTTAGTTAGATGATAAGGCCTACGGCTCAGAAAGAAAATTTTGACAGGAGACATGGATTTGAAATTTTAGGGACTTATTATTAGTCTGCCTGAATCATGACTTTATAATGCTATTAATAAACCTATTCATGCAGCTTCATTACATAGACGGCTCCTTTAGAGGTTCTACTCTAATAAGTCTTCAGTACTTTTACATCTGCTGCTGCTGTGTAGGATCTGCTTTACGCTGTACTTGTATTTCCATATGTTTTCACCTTAAATGAAATGGAGGCCTGTCCGTTGATCTTTTTTCAATGTCATCCTATTGAGTATTCAACAGAATGAAGTGGAGAGAACTTAAACTTAGGGGCCTGGTGAACACTGGGGCTTTTCACAAATGTTCCATTCTCTTCTGCCTGGGACAGGAGGATTACAGCTCTCAGCCCCCTATTAGATTTAGCTAAGTGTTAAGCTTTTAGCTTTTCAAATGTGAGTAGTAGACATGACCAAGTCATTTTTAGACACTTTAAGAGTTAGTTTAAATCACCACACCTTTTTTTTCTGCCTCTGTAGCCTTGGAGATAGGAACTTTCATCAGCCAGGGTTCTTGAGTGACTATAATGAGCAGAGTCTCTGTATGACCCACTTAGACAGATAGTGTATGGGATTAATAAATTTTCCAGCATTAAGCCACTGAGCTTGTTATTCTTCAACTAGCCAATCTGACTAGTAACAAGCTAACCAGATATGGGCTTGAGTCCTGGCTCCGTCACTAATTAACTAATTCTTAGCAAGTTAACACAATTTCTCTGAGCACCAGTTTCTTCATTTTTGGATTGGAAATAATGATACTGAATTTGCCAGAGCTCTGTAAGAATAAGAAATAAGGTGTACAAAGTACCTTATAAATAGTAGCCATTCGCTTCATTATAACTATTATTATATTTATAGACAGTTACTCTTTTTTAGTGTATTGATTTTGTAATATCTTATGGCTACTGCTCAGATTTGTATTGTATTCAAGTTTCTTGAACTTGTTATCTGTGTGTTTATCTGAGCAATGCTGCAAAAGGGAAACAAGATAAGGCCAAGGATAGGACCACATGGTCATGCCAACATAGATCTTCTCACAGATATGACATTTATTAATGGACGGTCTTAAGATAGTGCTGTACAAATAATTCGCCTTCAAATAGCCCTGAATTTTTCGACTTGTGCACGAAGATGTTTTTTCAAGAGTTACCATATAAAAGGGGTTGCACTAAGCCAATCACTTAGCTAAAACTGTATATGAGATGACACACAGGCTTCTTGAATATTAGTAGACTATCGTTTAGTGATATTTTGCCTCCCCCCGCCCTTCAGACAAGCTTGTTGTTGTGTGTGTTCTGAAATACATAAATAGTTTAACTATTCTCTTTACTTCCAGTGTAATCCTACACCAAACTTCTGTCATTCTGCCGCGTAGTTATCTATCATGATCTTATTATCAGTTAATATCATCTCCTTTATTTAAAACTCTCCATTATACCAATTTATCCCAGAGGGCCATTGTCCACAGGAAACATTTTATGGAAGATATTTATCCATTTGAATATTAACTGAGAATCTAAGTCTATGTTCGGAGAAACATACAATATACCTTTCATTTACGTGGCTAACGAATTTAACTCAGAAAAGAGAAGAATGGATAAGATAAGAATTATATCTCATAACTTCATTTTGAAAAACAAAAATTGGTATTGTGGAAGAAATGACAACTTTAGGACAAAGCAACCTTGGCAAACATAGAGATAGCAGAACTGGAGAAAGACAAGGGTATGAATAAGGTAAATGCAGGTCTAGAAGAGTAGAGATAAGCATTACGCTGAAAGTTAGGCTTGAGACATACCAAAGAAATATCACTTCCTATGATGGTGTGATCAGGCTATAAAGCCTATTTCACCCAGGGATGGTACAGCTGGAAACATATTTATAGTCTAAACAGGTTGACATAGATTTATAAATTCATCAGTAATGTACCATGAGAGGCAGGACAGGTCATAGAAAAATAAATATGATTTTTGAGGAGAACTTTAGGTCACCTTATGTCCCAAGAGGGAACTTACATCTGACAATTCAGAAATTTGACCAAGTTTAACCATTTCTTTTTTCTTATATTGTCATCACAGTTCAGTTACTCAGAAAAACAAATTGCCGTAATTTCACTAAAGCCTTTGATGACAAAATAATTTTTCACATTTATTTGTATAGATGTATACTCACATTATGAAACAAATAATTTTTTAAAAAATTTTAAAATTTTAGGAGGGTGGCACATACTTCTTCTCCTACTCTGCACAAAGCATACTAGAGAATGTTGAAAGTCATAGTCACAGGCTTGAAAATATTCAATTGTATGTGTGCTTTCTTTAAAATCTATGCCTCAGTCCAGGTGATGGTAGCTCTCACTATACCCTTTCCCTAGGTAACTAAATTAATTGGGAAAAGGAAGAATGTGTACCATGGAGCCCAAGATAACACACTGTACAGTGCCTCTTACCTGCAGCCCCTAAAAGCACCCTGTTGTGGCTCCTGTTCTACCTGTGTGATGGCCTTTCAGAAATGACAATCAGTTTCTCTTAGGTAAAAAGATTTAACTGGCAATTAAAGTGGCATCCTAGGTTTTTAAAAAAAAAGTAACTGTAACTTTATAATTTTATTTTCCTAGCATCTGTTCTATTCAAGCCAAGCCTACTGTGGTGATCTTCATGAAGACAATTCAGTGGTTTCCTAGCAACCAAGTTTCCTGTGGTTTCCTTGGTTATAAGCAATGACATAACTCTTGTGGGCACCTTCAAAAGCACAGGAGAAAACCCTCCTCCTAAATAATGAGGTTCAAAAAAATTCAGGTTGCTGCTCTCTGAGTGTCTCTGTTTACAATGAAAATCTCTCTCCATGGACATTTATTACTTGAATAAATGATTACATGGAGATCTCAAAGTAAAATCAAAAGGTTAGATTATATGTCCTTTTTGATTGTTTTTGTCATATGCCTGATTCTATTTTTTATTTCTGAAATTGGGACTCTTTTCCCATCTCTTCTAATTGACTACTATCCTTAGACATATCCAGCAGATGAAATTTAGATACTCATTAATAGTTCTATGAGGGGTCATTTATTAAGGTAGCAGAGTTGTAATAGCTCAATAGGACAGGACCCAATCATACTGCCTTGATTTTTTACTAATTAAGTATATTTTAGAGGCTTAGATGGATGGCAATATCAAGGCCTGCTGGTAGAGTCTATTAAATAACTGTTAATTTATAGTGACCAGTAATTTCCAATGTCAGCATGACCAGTATTAACTACTTTTAGGTACTTAATCATTTTTCCTTCTATATCCATTTCTAAAGAATAACTGCATTGGGTAGCAGTATTCTCTGGTGATATATCTAAACTCCATAATACATCAACAGAAGAAGGAAATAGAAGCTCACACAATTAGAAGTAGAATTTGTGCTGTACGGACTATTCATCTTTGCTTCTTCAGTGCCTGTGATAGAACAAGCTTGTGACAAATATAAAAGATTAAATTAATGAATGACCAGAGGTCAAAATCTCCTTTACTTTTTTCTAGTGGAAGTTAGGATTTTGTATGGGAATCACCATGCTAATGTAATGAACATTTGGAAAAGGAAAAAAATGTAATGAATTCTGTACATAAAAATTTTTCATTTTGAGTCAGAGTATATTTATTTGCATATTATCCATTTATTCATTAAAATATTTATTATGTACCTACTAGGTGCTAGGCTGTGTGCTGAGTGCTCAGAGTACAATAGTGAATAAAATTAAACATGATTCCTGTGTCAAGGAGCAGGAATAAAATAAAATTATGAGGAATTATAAATTAACTAAATGATAGTAAAACACAAGTACAATGACAACTTTGTTAAATATTGCAAAGAAAAGCTACATGATGCCACGACTTTAACAAGGAAACCTGTTCTGATTTTGGGGTGGGGTGGTCAGGGACAATTTCTCAGAGGAAGTAGCATTTAAGCTGAGAGATGAAGGGTCGAGTAGGTGTAACAAAAAAAAAAAAGATGGAGGTGAGTGGGGAACAGTATAGACAGAGGGAAGAACATGTGCAAAGGGTCTGTGAGTCTTAAGAAAAACCCAAAAAAGTCCAATGAGACTGGAGTGCAGAAAGTGGAAGTGAGCACAGAGTGAGAACAGGTTTCAGAGGCTTCAGAAGGATTCCTTGACTGACCTTGTAGGCTGCTTTCAGCAATTAGGAGAAACAAGCTAGAAAAAGTTTGGAAACATTGCACGTAGTTACATTTTAATGTTTACAGTAATAAATGTATTTTAAAAATCACCTAAGACCTTGATTTGAAGGTGAAAACGTAATTCTGAATTTACTCAGAGAGTTGAGTGGCTACAGGATAAGGCTGGTGGTGTGATGTGGCGTTTGGACAGACTGTTCTAGTGGACTAAGGGTCCAATTTAGGGAAAATTGATGGTCAGGCAGAAGCTTTAATAATCCAGGCAGGAAGGCTGAAGGACAAAGGCCTAGAGCCAGGCAAAGAGGACAATAGAGGAGGGAGTAGAAAATAGCATTTATTGAAGATAGTTTTGTAGCAGATGCTTTATATTCATTCGTTTAATTCTAACAATTGTATGGCAATGTGGGTATTATTTTTCTCTTTTTATAATATTAAGAAATTGAGGAATAGGTATTGTAAATAATATAGCCTAGATGACATGATAGCAGTGAGACTGGGATTTGTAATCTAAAATTTGGATTCTAAAAATTGTAATTTTTCAATATAATACATCACATTTTCATTCTTTTCTGCAGTGGTTTGGCTCAAAGAGTCTTGATATCAATATGCTCTTTACATAGTGGTGGCTACTAGCCATTTCTGGTTATTGATCACTTGAAATGTGGCTATTCTTAATTAAATTGTGGCTTAAGTATACAATACATACTAGATTTCAAAAGATTAGTGAGAAAAAATGTAACTATCTCATTAATTTATGTTGATTATATATTGAAATAACATTTAGATATACATTACAAAATACATTATGAAATCAATTTCATATTTCCTTTTCTTTTTTAATGTGACTAGTAAAATATTTAAATTACATATATAGCCAGCACCATATTTCTTTTGGACAGTGCCTACATAAATCATTGCCATCAACCCTAAACATTTCTCTCTTTCTACTTACCACTTAATCTCCTTCGACTGCAGCCCTTGACAATCACTGATTTTCTTTTTGTCACTATTTTATGGTTTTGCCTTTTCTAGAACATCAAATAAATGAATTCATAAAGGTGTATTAGTCTTTTGTGTTGGGTTTCTTTCATTTAACATAATGCTTTTGAGATGCATCCATGTCTTTATGAATCATTAGTTTGCTTTTTTATTGTTGAATGGTATCTATGAATGGATATTTCACAGTTTAGTTATCTACTTCTCAGCTGATAGACATTTGAGTTATTTCCAGTTTATTTTTACTATTATTAATAAAGCTGCTATGAAACATGTGAGTACAGGTCTTTATATGGACACATTTTCGTTTATGTTGGGTAAACTTATCAGGATGGGATTACTGGATGGTATGGTAAGTATAGACTCAACTTTAGAAGAAACTGCCAAACTCTTTTCCAAAGTGGTTATAACACTTTACATCTCCACTAGTGGCATATGAGAGTTACAGGTGTTCCACATTTTCATCAACTTAGTATTGTCACTCTTTTTAAGTTTTAGCCATTCAAGTAGATGTCTTGGTATATCATTGTGGTTTTAATTTGTGTTTCCTTTATGACTAATAATATCGAGGATCTTTTAGCCATTCATATTTTGCCCATTTTTTTCACGTTATTTGTCTTTTAACCGAGCTGAAGGAGTATGGTAATTTCTATGTTCGTGTCTTTGAATTCACTTTTTTTTCTTCTTCAGTGTTTAATTTGCTGACAATACAATACATTGTATTTTTTAATTTCAGATTTTGTGGTTTTCATCTCTAAATTTCTAGTTGGCTGTTTAATATGTCATATTTTTTCTTCATTATAATTATGTTTTCCTCTATCTTCTTGAACAAATGGCTTATATTTATAGTAGCTTTTAAGAAATATATTATTATCTGCAAATGCAGTTATCTCTGTTATTTCTGGATCTCTTTTTATTGATTGGTTTTTCTGCTATTTATTGATATGATTTTTCTGGGTGTTTTTTGATGCTGGATATTTTGAATTTTACCTTGTTTGCTGCTGGATTTTGTTATATCCTCTTAAATAGTGATAGACTTTGCTCTGACGCAGTTAAGCTACTTAGAATCAGTTTGATTATTTTGAAGTTTGGTTTTAAACTTACAGTGGGTCCAGAGTAATCTTTAGTCTAAAGCAAATTAACCTTCACTACTAGGATATGATGGTAGTGTGGTAATCATCATGCTACTATTGTATGATGATTCTTATTGATACTACCTGTTATCACACTGGTTGGTGTAAACATGAATTTTGATAAGCTCTGCATAAGCTCTGAGAATTATAAAGACAAAGGTTTTTTTCTTCAGCTTTGGATAGTTTCTTCTCATACAATTGCATATCAGTATTCAGACAGACTCAAGGGGACCCTCAGCAGATCCTATGTCTGTGTAGCTCTCTCATTTTTGGTACCCTATCTTGTAGTTTCTAGCCCCTTTGCCCTCTCTAAATTCTGATCTCTTTCTTCTCAATTCGCCAAGAGAATGCTGGGCTTTGTCTGGGTTCCTCTCTCTGAACTGCAGCCTGACAGCTACCTTTAGGCTGTACACTGGGAATTTGTTGAACTCACCCCATTTATTTTGCCTTCTCTAAGGAATCACAGTCCATTCTTTTCATATATTTTGTTCAGTTTTCTAGATATTTAAGGTAGGAAGGTTAATTTGTTATTCTATCGTGGCTAGAAGCAAAAGTCCAAATACTTTAGCTTTGAAGTCAAATATTATCTTTGAAACCTGAACATGTGGCATATGCATCCTGAGTTTTCCTTTCCATCTCTGGTTCTAAGTGTCAGCAGTTCTGGTGATCTTTCAAGAGCTTGGTTGAATTTTTGCTGTCTCAGTTCCAAGAAAAACACAATTAAGAAAATTAACACATTAACATTCAAGAAAGATAGTCTACAGGTTATAATGAACATGTTTGATTCTAAAATTTTGGGCTCCATTTCTATATCAAATTAGAGCATTAAAAAGCATTTTAACTGGAGTTAACCGATTTAACTCCAGTTAATCAGTTTAACTGATTTCCTTTAACTCTCCCATAAACGGGTTTACTCAGCTATATTTCTGTTTTTTGCTTATGGCTTTCATTAAGGCCATTTAAAAACACATTGCACCTCCTGTTGAAACACAGACACACAAACACACAAACAGATATAGACACAATGAAACATGAATTACCGTAATACAACTCCCATCGCTTTTCTACTTCCTTGGTTCCCAAGAAGCTCTGATCTTTTGTTTCTGGCTTGGTGAAAATCTTGAACGATTTGAAAGAATAAATTAATAGCTGCCATTTAATGTGCTTTGGAGTTTTGACTCTTCAAACTTTGTTGCTTCTAATGTCTTTTTATGTAATTATAATTTTAATAGCACAGTATACATTTTTAAATAATAAAATGTAAATGATAGTAACACAGTTTTTTTCTTTCCTAAGTAGAGAAAATCCCAGTTCTTCCCTACTGTGTGTTTATCCCCTGTGAGTCTCCTTTATTACTCACACAAGACTTCTGACACTTCTAGTCACCAAATGTGTGGAGGTTGTCCCCCAAAACAAACAATACTTTGTGACACCACCTAGCTGTCTTACAATTCAACTCAATTCAGTTCAGTTCTGACACTATCTACATCATCAGATTCCACAGATTGAGAATGTAGTCTTATAAGACTGTCCCTTGCCCCAACTTCAAATGACAGTTGCAAGTGCTGCGCTTTTGGTCAACCAGCTACAGACCAAGGTTCCACACCCCCCATCTTGGGTTCAGTTAATTTGCTAGAGTGACTCAAAGAACTCAGGAAGCATTTACCTCTATTTATTGCAAAAGGATACAAATGAAAATCTAGATAGAAGAAATGCATGGGGCAAGGTATGAGGGAAGAGGAAAGGAACTTCCATGCCCTATCTGGGCATACCAGTGTGCCAGCATCTCCATGTGTTCATCCACCTGGAAGCTCTCTGAGCTCTGTATTTTTAACGCTTTATGGAGGCTTCATCAGGTAGGCATGATCAATCATTAACTCCATTTTCAGTCATTCTCCTTTCTCCAGGAAAGGGGGAGTGGGGCCAGGAAGCTGAAAATTCCAAGCTTTTAATCATAGCTTGGTCTTTCTGGTGACCAGTCCTCATCTAGTAGTCATCTAGGAGCCCACTGGAAGTTCCCTCATTAGAACCAAAGACACTCCTTTCATCCAGGAAATTACAGGGTTCCAGGAGCTCTGTGTCAGAAACCCAGGTCAGAGACCAAATATTAGAACAAGAAATGCTCCTAGTGCCCTTACCACTTAGGAAATTACAAAGGTTTTAGGAGTCTGTTGTAGGGACCAGGAGTAGAAACCAATATATATTTTCCATTATTTCACAGAAAGAATAAAACTTCTTTTCTATTTTTACAATGCTGGACACATAGTTGGTATTCAGTAAACCCTGATAAAATGGAATTCCATCGCTGATAGACTAATGCTAGTGAACATATGTTTTCTTCCTTTCTTGAATACTTAAGTGAGAAGGCAATGGATGTATAAAAGTCAAGTTATCTCAGTGCTAAGCACATATTGGCACCTACAATGTGCGAAAATTTGTGGTGGGTCCTGGGAAATAAGTTGAGAAATGTGGTCTATGCCCTCCTGAAACAATCACTCCAGAGCTCTGCTCTTTATTGATGCCAAGACAGAGTGCTTTCTCTGCTTGGAATGATCTCTCTCCTACACACCTCACTCAGATAATCCCCTGACTTGCTCCTTGCTTCGCTCAAGTCTTTGCTTAAAGGTTGCTTCAACAAAGAGATTTTAGTGGGCCATTTTTCCTAAAATGGAACTACCTGCTTACTCTTTTTTCTCTTGCTCTGCTTTATGTTTCTTCATAGCTTTTGTCATCGCCTAACATATTATATATTTATATGTTCATTTCCCTCTCCCCCTCACTTCAAAATAATCTCTGTCAGAGGAGGGACTCTGACTGCTGTGTTATCACAATATCCGTAGGTCTCAAAACAGTGCCTAGTACAAGTAAATGTTAATAAACATTTGCTTAATCAAACAATGAATAAATACAAAAACGAATTCTTGTTTTAGATATGCCAGAGAATAAACCACAACTTACTTTTGAGGAAATTCGTTATATAAAAGGAAGGATCCTTTTGGTTCTTCATGAAAATAATATTTTCTAACACTGTTAAATTAATGTTTGTTGTTAGCATAAAGTCACTTTGCCTCCCTCGGATTATTTAGTTTAGTTGTAGGAGTACATCATAAACATATTGGCAAATTGTTGATTTTGTTAAAAATTCTCATCTGCTGCTAAAGAATCATCGTGACTCTTCACGGAAAGTTTAAAATGAGTTGTTGATTTTGGAGTAAGCGAAATCCTGTCTCACATAAGCTTTTTCATGTTGCTTCATCCTTCCCCATACTTTGAGGAGCTCCAGGACCAAGCTGATGGTGCATGTATTCTCCGAAAGGCTGGGCCTTTATAAAAGATTGTGTCCCTTTTCTTTCATTAGATTTCCTGATCTTGCCGTGCTTCCTATTGTATGTCTTAAACTTCTTAAATGAGGCCAGCATGTCTGCTATTAAAAAAGGGCCGTACAGTTCCTCTTTTAGTGAAGTTGAATATTTTTCCATACATGTTGCTTGTGATAGAGTATAGATATTGATTTAGCATGAGAAAGCTCTAGAAGAAGCCTTGGCTTTTCTATCAAAGATCCTAGCAGCCTTTTTTACTTTGTATATTAGTTTTCCATATGCCCCCCCCAAAAGAAAGACAACAACAATCCACAGAGAGAAAAAGCCAATAAATACATGTGAATAAACAATGTAGTATAATTTCATCACATTGAGTCGGTATGATAGCGATTAAACACAAAGAATAGCCATATAAGAATTTTTCCCCCTGTGCAATTTGTCAGAACATTTTAGGCTTCCATGTGGTCTCAATGAAATTCGCTTTTCATTATAAAACCTGTTTATATTAAAGCATATGCTCTATTACTTTTTAGGAAATGGGAAGTCATAGAGCCCACTGTGAATGCATAAAAAAAATACCAACGCACTACCTACAGATTAAATGAAGAATGATAGCCCTCATTCATTGATTTGAACATGCACCTGAAATGAGAAAACACAGTAATGAATCTGAGTTGTTAATGCCAATCCATTTTCCCCCTATTTATTCAAGATTATGATGTACAGAGAACTTAAAAACTATTTTTGTTTTTGCACTTAAAAAAGTTTTCAACTGTTTGGGTCATTAAGAAAGCAGCAAAAAAATACCTGCCTTCCCATGAGACTTTTCATGGTAAGTCCAGCATGACAACCAAAAAGACTTTTTTTTTGTTAGTCTTTGCCTCAGGAGATGGTATACTGTCGTACAGATGTATTCATTTTCAGGCAGAACACCAAGTTATTTCCTTGTGCCTTTCCCTTTAGAAGCTTTCATGATTCTAAACTTTTATGAGATAGGTAAAAGCAAGTCTTTTTGAAAACAAATTACATACTGTAGAATACAAAATTGGTCTAAGCTACCAGGTGTATATGATCAATCTCAGTTGTATAAATGTCAGCCCAAGACAATAAAAGCTGTTTTGCAGCTTTTATTGCTATGAAATAAATAACATAAAACAACAACAACAACAACAACAAATCTTGACATTATGGTGAAACTAAAGTTCAGACATTTCATTTGGATTTTTTAAGAAAGGTACACATTTATTTTAATGTCTTTTATTAATGATATTATATATATGTATATATATTCATAAGTATTTAATTGAGCAAAGTCCTTAAAATATTCAGTTCTACTAATCAAGTCAAATATATGTTTTGATATCATTTGCCAATGAAATTGGTTTAACTAATCTCTAGTTTTTGACCAAAATCAAGTCAAACCATTGGTCATTTAGAAAGTGTCTGTTCTCACACCATTGCCTTCATCCCACTATTCTCATCAGCCGTTTTTCTGCCCGGTGTCTTGACCACAATGTTAAAGGTAGATGAAGAAATGAAATCTGTATCGACTGAAATAAACAAGTTATTTTATTATCCTTTGCTAATCATTGTACCTGACATTGAAGGGCAAGGTAATTAATGTACTGTAATTAGCATATAGAGCTAGTGAAACTCTGTTGTAGATAATCCCAGTGAGGATATACCTAAAATAGACCAACAATATCATAAGAAACTTCATAAATTCTTTTTTTAGTTTTTTTTCTAAATTGTAATGTGAGAATACACATGTAATTGGTGATGATGGGATAATTCTTTGAGTGAATATAACAATAGTTCTGTAGCTGAAGTTAGAAGGCCATATTAATATTGCTAGAATTTTTGCAGTAGGTATTTTTGTTGTGGTATCAGGGGTCAAATCTTTGGAACTCTTCTTAAAATGATACACAGATGACTCAGTTAATTTCTGTGGGGTATTTCTAGATAAAGAGCTTTTTGGATTTGTCTAGTTGCATAAATAGCAACCACTGTCAACACTTACCAATTGAAAAGTTAGCCTTACTATAAATTTCCAGCACTACTGCTGGGTCTAAGTACCAAATAAACCTCATTGTTCTAGCAAAAAGTTTGAAAGTGCTCATAAATGCAGATCAACGATGGTCAAGATGATCCTGAGTTTTACATCATTACCTAAATCTAAGTTTCAATAAAGAGCAGAAAGTTTGAAATAATAGTAACCAATGAACACAGTCAAAGTAGTAACTTTTGTCACATTTCTAAGTACAGAAATGGAGTGGAGGTACTTGGAGGAGCTTGGAGCTTCCTACTGCCTTTAACATAAGCAGCTCTAACTTGATTGGGTGACTTCCAATGAGTATACCTGGCTGCAGGCACCCACCTTTTAGAGAAAGTGGAAGAAGGCAGTGGATGAATGAACTCCACAAATTGTATCTCCCTCTAAGACAAATCTTCAGTATGATTTTCTGAGATAATGTATGAAAACATTATGTAGCATATAGCATACTTCCTGACACCTTGTGAGTACCAAATATGTGAAAGCTATTAGTAAGGGATGTAGTGATACTTAATGGCTAAAAGCATAGGCTCTGAAGTCAACCACCTACATTTTCATCTTACTTCTATAATAATCTGCTGAGTAAACTTGGGAACATTGTTTAATATCTCAAGATAATAATAGTATATACTTCAAGTAGTTGTCAGCAGAATAAATGAGTGCATACATATGAAGCAATTAAAACAATGTCTAGTATATAGTAAGCACTCATTTTAAATTTCAGCTATTTCTACAGCTATGATGATGACAATTACTTCTACTACCACCACCAATACTGCAACTACTGTTATCCTGCCTGTCTTGTTAGGAATTGGCTGGGAATGTCAGAGACTTTAGAGAAGCAGGGTTAGGTAAGTCACAAGCGGACCAATATGACCAATTTGGGCAAGGCTGAAGCTTACTTTTTAACATCTATGAAGCAAGTGTAAAAACAGGTTTTAATGAGGATCAACCTATCTGATAAAACAAAACACTGTTATCAATTTTAGCAAATTATTTTTGAGTAAATGATGAAATGATGCTCTTTTGGTCAAAGATTTAACGTGTGACAAATTCTTACCAACAGGGAAAGACTTGAGCCCCAAGATTCATTAAGGAAAGCTTTATCTGGTATAAACTTTGAAACCTTTTTCTAGCAGTTATTTTCTATTTTAAAAGACACTGTTTCTTTTCTTTATTGTGAAAAATATATATATACAACATAAAAGTTACCATTTTAACTATTTTTAAGTGTATTTTTAAGTGGCATTAAGTACATTCACATTGTTGTACAACTATCACCACCATCCAACCATCTCCAGAACGTTTTCATCACCCGAGCTAAAACTCTGTATCCATTAAACAGTAAGTTCCCATTCCCTTCCCTCTAGCCCTGGCAACCGCCATTCTACTGTTTGTCTCTATGAATTTGACTACAATAGATACCTCATATAAATGGAATATAGTATTTGTCCTTTCGTGTCTGGCTTACTTCACTTAGATAATGTCTTCGAAGTTCACCACATTGTAGAATGTGTCAGAATTTCATTATTTTTTTAAGGTTTATTAATATTCCATTGTGTGTGTGTGTGTGTGTATATACCACATTTTATTTAACTATCTGTCTGTTGATGGACATTTGAGTCGATTCTACCTTCGACTACTATAGATAATGCTGCTATGAACATTGATGCACCGGTTTTTTTAAAGACTATTCTTTCACTTAGGCTTTCCATTAAAATGAACTTTCTCCTGTAATAGTCCAAATTAGTGAGCCTTTCTTTACTTCATATATTTGATATTAGAATGGTACCTTAAAACAGTGGTTATCAAACTTCTGTGTATATCAGAATTACCTACGTGAGGGCTTGGTAAATACAGATTGCTGGGCCTACCCTAGAATTTCTAATCAAGTAAGTCTAGAGTAGAGCCTGAGATCTTGCCTTTTTTAGTACATTGCCTGGTGATGCTGTAGCTGCTGACTTAGGAACCATACTTTGAGAACCACTGCCTTACAGCCTTATCTTATTTGATAGAACAACCTCTGGTACTGGTTTCACCACTGACTTTGTCACTCTGAGCAAGCAACTTTCTTTCTCATTACCTAAAAATTGAAATGGTATACTAATATATGTGAAATTTCCTCTAATTTAAAATTCTATGAATGTGTGTGTGTGTGTGTGTGTGTGTCAAGATCGTAGTAGGAAATAGATTGTGCTCCCAAATTAGGATAATGTGAAGGGTTTTATAAAAAGATTTATTTACATAAAGGAAGCCACCAAGAATAGTTTAGTTGTCCAGGTTAGAAATAGTGGTTCCTTTATTGTCCCTAAGCCTCAAGAGGGGAGGGAGCAATTCCATGCAAGGCTGAGAATAGCCATCAAAGGATATAAACTTTTTAGTGGTCCATGTCGACCCCTTGGGACAGAAGCCTAGAGAATAAATGCCTCTGCCCTCCTGCCTCCACTCCCCATTGGCTGAACACAAAGGAAAGTTAAGGCAAGGGAGACAAGTGATGGAAGTTATGGTGGGCAGCCTTTTATAGCATAAAGCAGAGTTGGGAAGGGTTGAGAGTGCATGTGGTGGGAGCAAACAGAGGGTATCCAGCACAGTGGAGCTAGTAAATACAAGAAGCAGCTGCTAGAAAATCTATCATAGTGAGTTACTTTTTTAAAAAAAATTATAACTAATTTTTTTCTATTGCCACTAAGTTTTCTCAAAACATGATCTTAAATCATGTTTCTTTGGCTTTTCAGCTCCAAGTGAGCATAATTGTCTGTGTCTGACAGATGTTGATTAGTCATACTCATTATAGTCTGGGGCCTTGTTTATGTCACAAAAACATTTGCAGATGTGATTACGTGTAAAATAAAGCTTAGAGGTAAAGGGCACTGTCTCCTATTTGATGTTGGCTTTTTCACCGGCAGTAGATCTACAAGTGCTATGTTCATTAAGATCTATAGTTTGACCTGATTTGTAGTTGATTAGAAAGGCTTATCTTTCCTTTGATCAGGTATTTTTGTATTGTGTGGTTATGGTTCCCTATCAAAAGAGAACAACTAGAGTTCACAACAATCACCATTTTCTAGAAAATGAAGCAATTGAATAGTCCCAGCATCTTTGGCAGGACTAAGTCTTCCATATTGGAAACTCACAATTTATGAGTTTAAGTGAATCTAGATCTCTGCCATTTTAGGAACTTTCTGTTTTATCCAAGGATGAATCCAAGACAGGTAAAATGACCAAAAAGTAGTGTATGAAACAATTTGATCACTTTATATACAAAAAGTAGTATATGAAACAAGTTGATCACTTTAGATACTATACTTATTATAGGCAGACAATTGAATGAGATGTCGGGGGATTACAAAAAACTCTAACTACTGAGTCATACTTAGAAGCTTAAGTTTATTTGTAGAAGAAAGGGAGACGTGCTTGAAAAATCAAAGTAGTAATAAAGAGGTAGAAATAATCCCTGACTTTTTTTAAGTCGTATGTTCTTGTGTTGCTTTCTTTTAGTACATTTTACTCAGAGCATTAAGTACAATTTATAATTATGTATTTAGGGAAATTTTTTACTCATTATCTATCTTACCCCAAACCTTAATAAGGACAGAATTATGTTATTTTTCCCACAAATGGGGCATTGGTAAATGTCTATCGAATTAATGAAATAACAACATAAACACAGAGCAATATAAGTCATAGGTTAGTACTCGAAAGTGGATAAGCAAAGATTACTGACTACGTACGTTCTCATTTAATTGACATAGACAAGATGACAACCATAAACAAGGAAGTGAGCATACACCTAAGTGTAAGATGCTTCTACCACTCAGGTTGCCTGGTTATTGTACACAGCCTTAGTGTCCCTTTGTCTCCACTGTTGTGTGTGTTTTCCTCCTCTGCCTCTAGCATCCACAAGTTATCATACTTAATTATCCCAAAGTGTTTTTAGTTTACCGAAGGCATAATGTTCATGGATTGACAAATTCCCCTAGTACCTTTAGGGGGGATGTGATGTCCTCCCCCTTCTACAAAAGAAGAAGCAGAGACTCAAAGAAATGTGGTGACTTCTGTAAGATAACAGCAGGTAAATAGAACAGAAGTTAAACTAAGTTCAACTTCCAAAGCTAGTGCTGCCCCAAGCAATAAGAGTGTTCTGCTGTTTGTGGCCGGTGATTCTCATAGTGTCTGAAATGACCAATTTTCCTTTTTGTTCACTTCCCCCTTGATATTAAGTTTTTGAGACAAAACTAGATTCACATTTAGAATTCTCAAGCACCAAAAGGTGCTTTCCCATATGAGTTTGAATCAGATGTTCGAATAGCATGCAAAAAGGTTAATCTGTTTACTCAACTAGAACATTTTGCACTGCAGGAAAAAAACTCTGGAGTTGCATTGCTGTGTTGCTCCAGATGTCCTCTGCTTTGAGCTGCTTTATTTGCATTTGGTATTTCAAAGCTTGCGATCAATTTACAATTATAATTGCCTTCGAAATTTTACTTTAACTAGCATTTCGTGAGGGAAAACATTAATTTACATTATTTTACAGAGTTGGAAAATATCTAATGATTTATAAAACAAAAATGGGTTTCATCAAGACAAGTGAGTGCAAAATTGCTGTTGCTGCTCTGTGTTGTAATCATTTCCTAATACAAGATTTTGTTATTTTCATACATGTGTTTTACATTCGCTGTTCTGGTGCATAATAAGATAATTTTAATCATTGAATTATACAGCTGCTGTAAGAGAATGAAGAGCCCAAACATGAAGAAGAAAATGAAACAGCTGATTATAAAATGTGCATTGAATGTCTGATTAGCAACACTTGTAACTAAATTAACAGCAAGCCTGATTCCATTTGCTAGGTGTTCCTTACTCTTCACATCTTTTTAAAAAAATACAAAAATGTATTCCTTACATACATTATTGGTATGGTTCTTGTCAATGAGTTAGAGGAAATCTTATAAATATATCAGCTTTTTTCAACTCTAATAATAGGAGGAAAAGATATTGTAAATGATGTGTTAAATATATTGTTTTAAGAGTCAATAGATAGTAATAAATACTTATTAAGCACTTATTTTATGTTAGGCACTGTGATAAGAACATTATATGCAAAATTCCTTTAATGCTTACAGGAATCTTCTGAGGGTAAGCACTTCTACTCTTATGAACCTTTTCCCAAAGACGAGGAAACTAAGGTTTAGAGTGTTTGAGTTGTCAAAGGTTTTATAGCCAGTAAGAGGTAAATATAGCATCAAATAATAAAGTAGATTTTTAAATAAAAGCAAAAGCCAAGAAAAGGCAGAAAGTACTAATAACTGGTTCTGAATTTTATCATTAGTCTGATAAAAATGAAATAATTGATGTGCAAATTATACAAGCTTAAAAAGAGAAGGAAACTTAGATTGAAAACTCCCTGAAAACAGAAACTAGGTCTAACTCATTTTTTAATCTCCTTGCATATAAATAGCCCACAGAAAATTTTGAATTTGTCCAATCTGATAGTAGCACACATAGAATTTCAAAGTCTTCCAAAGTTAGAGAGTTTGCAATCCAACCTGTTCTTGAGAAGTTTCAGGCATCAGAAAATTATTTTATCTGTTAGGTAACAATATTTCTTCCCATAATTTCCCCCTGTTGGAATTGTCTGATCATGGAGCAAAAATGATAAGATAATAATAATATTGGTAAGATAATAATTGATAAGATAATAATATAAATATTCAAAATGGGTGATGTGATTCATAGTGAGCCCGTAGTAGTTAAACTACTGGCCTAGAATGATTTCAATGGTTCTCTTCTCTTGTTTACTTTTGGGTCACCTGGGAAATCTTTAAAACGTGCCAATGCTCAGGTCCTACCACAGATCACAAGAATCTTAATATCTGAAGTCCGGACATCAGAATGTTTTAACAGATTATCCCCAGATAATCTTAATGTGTAGTCAAATTTGAGAAGCACTGTTTTAGAGAAATGCACACTAAATATAGAAGATTATTGCCAGGCAAGGAGCAACCTAACTACCAAGCCAGAACAATTCAAAATGGCATTTTTAAAAAATTCATCAAGAGTTGAGTTCCAAAATGTTATTCTAACGCTGCATAAGAGTTAATCGGGCCCTAGGAAATCAATAACATGTTAATCAAACATAAAATTTTCTAATATAAAATGTAGAATGCTGGAACTCTGGGACCTTTCCATTAGGCATGTCCACTGTCTGAAAACCCCTTTCTCCTTTTTGATTAGCTGGGCAGACATATGTAGAATCAGTACTCTGGAAGGCTGGTATCTGAGCAGAAAGAATTGAGTGTTGGCATGCTTTGCTTAAGGTATAGAGAATACTGATAAAATGTCTCTGCCTTAAAAACTAATGACCATGACCTTTTGTCCAAAGTATGGTGACTTACAGATTCAAGATTGTATATTTATTACTTTTTTTGAAAATGTCCTTTGTATATTCTAAATTAACATTGTGAAATCTACTTCTTTGACTCTCATGTTTCTATGATTTTATACTCAACTCTCCTTCTTTCTTTGGATATAATACTTTATCTTACAGTCTTTAGCATTGACAATATTTTATTTCTATTATATTTCCTTTATTGTATTAGTCAAGAGTTCTAGGACTTATTACAGCCTATAGAATGCTCATAAATGTGCGGAAGTTAGGAAATTCGGAGGGATAGAACGAACATTAGAAGATCAGTTAGTTCTTAACCTCCTGTTCTGCTGAGACACTCAAGACTGATGTTCACTTGCGTAGGCATACTCAGAATTTGAAAACTTTATCAAATCATCCCCATTTCCTGCTTTGTTATCTGGGTTTCTCTCATGTTGTAAGCTTTCCTCAAATGGCTGATGATTCCTGATTGGCCATTCATGTTTAGGAATGAGTCATCTAAAAAGCTGGTTTGGAGCTCTGTGTGCAAGGGTAGGTCTAGCTTTAGGGTTATCAGGCAGTGAGTGGACAGGATGCTGAACTGGCTACTTTGTGCTGGGCTTTCCCTCCACTCCCACAGCCACACTCATATTCTGGAAATTTGGTCAAATTCTTTAGAGGAGTTCTTCAAAGTTTTTACCTGAGGACTGGGGCTGTGAGGGTGTAAATATCTGAAAGTCTACATAAAAGCTTTTGACTTTTTTTTTTTTTTTAGTTTTCAGGTTGAGGGCTCATTCTGACTCTTTTCAACTGAAGTCCCCAGAATGTCAGTGGCCTGAGTCTGTCTCTGCCCTGCATCATCATTTGCCACTCTTCAATCCAGCTTTGGTCTTCCAAAGTGCTAACAGACTCTTGACCCCTTGTCTTCATCAGATTTTTTTTAAAATTCCCTTTTTATTTTTAAAATATCAAAGGAGGAGGAGGAGACAAACACTTGTGAATAGAGTAAAACAGACATTCAGAAAAATTGTTGAATGTGAGCAGCAGCATAGGTAAGTAGATGTTGATTATACACAACTCCAGCTGCTTTAGCTGCATTCCATCCCTTTATCCTTTATTGTCTAAAAAAAAAATGATGATGGTATAGAGATTTTCTTTACTTCTTGAATCAAATTCATGGACTCAGGTACTTTGAATGTTAATGAGAAATTCCTTCTGACTCTCTTCACAACTGTTTTTGAATAACAACTTTGTTGTTAACAGAGATTTAAAACAGTTTCATTAGAAAACTCAGGAACCCAAAAGATCTTCACAAGCTATAATTATGGAATTAATCTGGCAAGTTAACATTTAATATTGTTAAATAATAAGATTGTACTTGAGTGCAGAAAAATTAGCACATTAAGTATACGTGTTAGAAGAGGTGTGATAGTAGCACACATAGAATTTGTCTGGACATTTTTAAGTTTCTAAGGCTACAACTATCTTTAAATTATTCTTGTATTCCCCCATAGCACTCAGCATAAAGCTTTATCCATTGTGACTATTCAATTTTCCTTTGATAAACTGAATTAGTTTCTTAGCCCCTGGTAGCCCACCAACTTATAAAATATAGATCTAGAAGAAATTTATCAGATCATCTAGTTTTTCTTTGATTCTGGGACATTTTTCTGTTTCATATGTCATCATTGCTTGAAAAAGAGGATGTGTATGAAAATCGATATGTACAAATAATGTGTTAGTGCTTCTCTTTCTAAAAAACACAACAAAACATTACATTTATTATATTGTTGAATTATCTTAGAGTCAGTGGCATTTAAGAATTGAGTAGATACATTCCTCGCTTATTCCTAATGTGCTATATTTTTTTTCCTTCTCTGCTTTTGCATGTGCTTTTTCCTTTGTCTAGAATACAAATTTCCTTTCTTTATTCTTTTGTGAATTTCTCATCATTTAAAACCAGTTCAAATGTTTTCTCTTTGGTAAAGCCTTCCCAGATTCTCACAGGAACAACTGACACTATCTCCTTGCTACCTTCTCTACTTGTTTTGCCTTCTTCATCTTCATATACAACCTTCTTCAACTTCTTCATTTATAACTAGCAAAATTTGTCCAAAGAATTAATTGGTTTTTTAAGGTTACACATGAAAAGGGCCTCAGAGAGACAGGTGAGTCTCATTTAAGACCCAAGCTAGCTCCATGTATCCAATTGGATGGCCCAAATAAGTTCTGGATTTCTGTTTTGGTTGTATTCCAAAGGTATTCGAGAAGGAAACTGGGTAGGAGAAGAGTCAGAAGTTCATTGTAGGAAATACTTTCAGAAGACTTCTTTACCATGTAGTTTGTGTATTTGTAGAAGCTAAGCAATGTGTTCTCCACTGTTTTTGGCCATCGTGTCACTTTGCATGGAACAGCTGGTACATTAGTCCTATAGAAACAGGTAGGACTTAACTCTTTAAGATCATTAATTTGGAGTAGGACATATAGAACAGCTGCTTGTATACCTTGCAACATGTACAGGTAAATGAACTTATCCTTGGATTACAGGGCAGAAAGAAATATGCTTATTTTTCAGGAGAAATAATATTGTCTCCAGCATTCTCCATAGCCCAGAGTAGAAAAGCAGTTCTGTGTTCCAGAACCCTGCCCTTTACCTATGTTACTGCCACAGTTCTTAGCTCTCTCCCCTTGGCACAGATTTCTGCTGGATTTCTAAGGATTAGAGGGAGTTTTTCAAGAAATACTGGATTGTGGACAATATCACTTATTATGAATGGAATTCTGTCCGCACCCCCCTCCAAAAAATGTCGATGTCCTAATCTTCAGTACCTGTGAATGCACTTTCTTTGCAGATGATTCAGTTAAGATCAGATCATTAAAGTGAGTCCTAACCCAATATAATTGTGTCCTTATAAAGAGAGGAAATTCTTACAGAAACAGATGGGCAAAGGGAAGATGATGTGAAAACACAGTGAGGACACAGTCTATAAGCCAAAGAACAGCTGAGGCTACCAAAAGCTAGGAGAAAGGCATGCAGCAGATTCTCCTTCTCATTCAGAAGGAACCTCCACGCCGCCACCTTGATGTTGGACTTTAAGCCTGTAGATCTGTGAAACAATGAATTTATTTATTTAAGGATACATTTCCCCAACTCTATGCTATGGCTAGTGGCATCTCACCCTTCTCCAGTCCCCGGGGAAATTTACTTTAAGTACTTCCTCTCCCTGTGCCAGTAATGATGGCTAGAATTAGATAAAAGACTCACTGTGTCTCATATAAACATCATAGACCTCTGACCTCTATCTTTCCATCGCATTTGCCTCAAAGTTTCAGGTCTAATATCCCAAGCTAGTGATCACAGCCTGGATTCGGCATGCAAATGAGTTTTATTTGCCTGCACAAAGTTTTATTAAAATAAAAAATACAAAAATAATCATCATGATTATTTGCAGATATATAAACATTGCAGAATTTGAATTTCTGACACAGTAACACAATATTCCCACACAGGAACATTGAGCTATTTCCAAGTCATTTCCAACGAAAGGCTCTCACTTTTGAAGAGGTATGTATGCATTTTCCATTTGCCACTGTCTCCATCCCTCCCTGTTCTTCCTGCACCAGGCCCAGTTCTGGCTTATCTCATGAATGCCACCTCTACTGTCTCTTCAGGCATTTGAGTTTGGGGCCTCTGCAGACATTATTATGAGAACTATTAATTTTCTTACTATTTTCTCTTAGGATATTGAATTTGGTTTGTCCTTTTATATGTCTCATGTTTTATAAGTGATATGTCTACATATGTATATGCTCTGTAATGATTGTATATATGCCCCAATAGTGTTATGTATATTGTGGAAATTAAACAAATATCCACTTAAAATATTTTTGTCCACTATCTGAAAATCAGTCTTAATTTCAATGAGGTCCCTAAAGTTAGAACAGATAGCAGTGCTGCCTCAGGGGGGTTACAGTCTACCCTGAGGAAGTAAGATATTGATTGAGTCATGCATGTAAGAGATTTAAGAAGAAAGTAAAAAGTATGGAGGCAAAGCCAGACAAGAATTCAGAAGAAAGAAAGAGCATTTTCTGACTGGGACCATCATGGGAGCCATCAGGGAAATTTTGTAGTGGTGGGGGGCATTTTAGCTGGGACTTGGAAAAAATGTGGGATTTGGTCAAATATGAAGAAAACTGAGTATTTGGATGGGCAACCATGGGGTAATTTTGAGAAATAACAAATAGTTTAGTTTGGGCTGAGGGAAGTGATGAAGAAGAAGCTAGAAGATAATTCGGAACCATCTAATTATAACCTGAATGTGAGGCATAAGGAGGTTAGGTAGTGGTGTGTTATGAGTCTCTTAAAGGATCAATAATTTTGGCCATGACTAAGAGTTAGACAAGAAAGCTGTACCTTAACTTCTGTTGCTCATAAAGAAAAATCATCTCATGTTTGTATCTAGTTAAGTTTCATGGTGAACAATTTATTTTCTTTACCCCCTTATTTGTAGCAGTTTTCAGGGAAAGTGATTCAACACAGTTCTTGGTAGGCAGTTCTAAAGAAGCAAGACAGCTTTCTTATTTCTGCTACAACTTCCCAACTCCCAACTTTGTAATGAGAGTGTGCTAGCATTCTGCCCTTTCACAGAAGTATTCTCATGGACTTATTAGCTGAGTTTCACAACTGTTCATTGAGAGAGTGAATTTATCATTTTGAAACTCAAGTTAAATAATTTCATTTCACATTCTTTTGTTGTCTTCTTTTCACCCTTGTAAATTTCTCTCCTCTTCTTTCCCTTGCAGTTCTCTGTTTCCCCTCACTCTTGTCCTTCTTTACTCCCTTTCTTTTTCTGTTCTCTCTTCTTCTTTTCTTCTGCCCTGCTTTCCTCCTACTTTTGTAAGATAATGCAGAGGTTCATAGCAATGACTTTGGAGTTCTATGGCTTGTAGTATAATCCTAGTGCTACCACTGGCTGGTTGTGGGACCCCGAGATAGTTATTTTGTTTCTTTGAGCCTCAGTTTTCTCATCTGCAAAATGGGATGATAATGCTCACTTCATAGTCTTCTTGAGAGTATTCATACATTAATACATGCAAAACACTGAGAACACTATCTGGCCCATGTTAAATACCTGGTGTCAGCTATAATTGCTAATATTATTATCTTCATTGAATATGTGCTTTTTAAAAAATATGGAGAGAAACAAATTATACTGTCTCTTGTTTACTTTTAGGCCTAAGAGATTTGTTTTGACATGAAAATAATGTGTTATTATGAAATACATGTAGAATCTACAACCTAGATTTATATAATGAAGAGGATGAATTATTGGAGGCCGACTGATAACTGGGGTAATTTTATAAATATAACCTTTAGATCACCTTCAGGAAAATGTAGTCATATTATAGATGCCATCTCTTCTTTTATCGAGATAGAAGAACTTATCTGTGATATATGACATGTTTTACATGTAAGGGGTAGGGGAATCTTGGGTTGTTTTCGGATTTTTAGGAGCTCTACATTTTGATCATTTATCTATTTCTCTCTCTTTTTTTCCTTTACTGGAAACATCCAGCCTATTATACTTTGACATTTGAAAAGGTCAGTATTTTTTTCGGATACTAGTAAGCATAGTCTACTCGAAATAGGTGGAACGATGAATTTCCGATCTTTTTTGTAATGACAGTGATTTTAACAGGAGAGAATAACATAACTTAAGTTCATTTTGATAACCATGAGTTCAACAGGTGTGGTAACTGAGATCCCAATAAGTTTGACAAGAAAATGTGCATATGTCACATTGTTGACATCATTTTGAAGGTTATCCCCCACAGTACCTTTATATATTTGTGCACTTTGCTTCCAAAAAACATTAATGTTCATCAGCATTTTCAGGTAATTGAATTGCAGTTTCTCAACTTGATTTTTCAAGTCAAGTGATGGAACAAGAGTGAGAATGGAGCCTGCCTACCCCCCTCCCTTCTTCCTTTCAACCCTCTAATTCCTTCCTTCCCTCCCTTATTACTTTCTTTTTCTTTTTTCAAAAAGGCTTTAATGTCATTCTTTTAAACTGGCAAATGTTGCCATTAAATAATCATCACAGACACGTTTGCCCTCCTCTCACTGTTAATTCATCAGATAAAAACAAATTAATTATGTTTATATACCATCTATTAAATTGTCAGTGCCTTTAGGCCAAGAACAAATACCATTCAGAATGCCCAGTACATGTGACCGTGAGAAATTCCTCAGCCTGTCTGTGGCTATGTTACTTGTATACTTGGTTAATGATTCTTACTCTACCGGATTACCTCACTATGTTGTCATGTCACAATAATGACAACAACAATGTATAACTTCTTTTCGGCTCATGAAAGTTTTTAAAATATCCACTTATACAGGTGATTCATGTGAAAGCTCTTTGAAATGTAAAATGCAAGGCAAATGCAAGGTATTGTTTTCATTAGCAAGTTTAAGGAAAAACATTTTACAGAAAGAAGTCTGTGTGATGCTATTAAGCATTTAATTTTATTTCTTAAATTATGGATTTGTCCCGTGTGAGGTGATGTGCTTAACAACATCAGCATGTGTGAAGCAGGACCAGCAGAATGCAAAAATGTAGTTTCAGGGGAGTTAAGAAGGCACCAAAAAAATGTGCTTACTTTTTTCATAGCTTGAAACAGAAAATGATCATTTCCCTTGATTGGTTCTGAAAAACTAGCAGATTGACAGTAATACGAAAAGGGATCTAATTTTACACTAATGCAACTTAGATAAAATATAAAAGTTATAATGTTAGAAAGAGCACATATACTTTCTTATAAATTTTATTCAATCAGACACTTTGAAAAGAACATATAGTGCTCGTACTTTGGCAATATCCAAAGTAGATTTAAGGATGATGGAAAGTATTATTGTTGAAATGACTTTATAAATTCTCTAATCAGTTAATTTGATGGGAAAACCGAAACCCGGAAAGGAAAAATGACTTTTTCATGGCTGAGCCAGACTCTTTATATCGTGCCCCACATTTTGCCTATTATAATTGAAATCCTCACTATATTACATTCCTTGAGGGCAGGGACTTTGGCTCTCTCAGCCGGCCAGCCGGCCAGCCAGCTAGACAGCCATCCATGTATCTGTTAAGAAGTTATTAAACATTCATTTAAAGTCCCATATGTATTAACACCATATTGTTAAGTAATGGAGTTACAAGGATAAATTGATGAGGTGGCTGTTCCCAATGAGCTGCTAAGGGGAGAATCTAAGATCTGTGTTTGTGTGCATGCTCGCATGAGAGAGAGAGCGAGAGCGAGAGCGAGAGCGAGAGCGAGAGCGAGAGCAAGAGCGAGAGCGAGAGAGAGAGAGAGAATATGTCTGTAATTGAAATATAATGTAAAAAAGGCACACACTAACAGACAATAAAAAGGAGTGAATAATTACTAAGTCAGAGAATTATTTTGGGAAGAGATATTTGAGTTAGGTCATGAAAAAAGGTCAGTTCCTCACCTAGCAAAATGTCAGTGATTCATCTGTATGTAATTGAATAATCAAGACTTAATAACTTTCTAATATGTCTGTGGTTACTAATATCAAATACAAATAGTTTCAGTGGGAAAAGTTTTCTCTATAGCATTTTGCTTTATGGACTTTCTTTTTTTAACTTTAACTTTCTTGGCCCATAGTGACATTTCTTCATCCCAACCCTGCCTTATTAACAGCTTTGATCTTTCAAAACTTATAAATGTTTCAGAATACCTAGGAAAATGCCATAAGGTGATCCTTTATTTTCAAATCAGAACAACAAAAACAAAAAACAGCTCCTCCTTATAGAAGAATTCTAATTAATAAATGTAGAAAAACTGAGAGAGAAAGTCACCATTAGAATATAGCAGTAATTGTTGCAGACAAAATCTACTAAGGGATGCTCAAACTGTTGGATTTGAGAAAGAACAGTTATTTCCATAGTTTCAAAGTATCTGATCCAAATTGCTTATTAATTACAAAGGCAAAAGTAGTAATTTTATAATGGAGAAAGTTGGCAGATTCAACCCCAATGATCAAGTTTAATATCAATGCTGAAAGATCTATCAAAATCATGTACCCCCCTCATAGGATACACTTAAAGGGTACATTGCTTATGATGAATATTCTACAAAGTAACTGATCTTTACTCTTCAAAAGTATCAATATCACAAAAGACAGAGAGTAAATATTTCAGGTCAGAGGCGAATAAAGAAATTTTAAAAGTAAATGTACTTTTAAAATGTACTGGATTGGATCATGGAACAGAAACAAGGACATTAGTAGAGCAACTGGCAAAATAAGAATAAAGAGTACAGTTAATTAACAGTATTGTATCATGTTAATTTCTTAGTATTGATAATTGTGCTATTATTAAACAAGATATTAATTTTAGGGAAACTGGTGAAAGGCAAAGGGTACATAGCAACTCTTTACTATTTTTGCAACTTTTCTATAAGTTTAAAGCTATTTCAAATTTAAAAATTAAGAACACTTCTAAGTGATTTGTACTTTGAAGACAGGTTATAATGTTCAAAGCTTATCCAAATCATTTCATTAAATAAAATTTTGAAACAGAGAAAAAACAGATGCATTTCTGTAAGATTCGTATTCTAGAGTTTATAGAAGTTAAAGTATAGTACTTAATTAAAGATATGATGATTACTTTTAGTGAAGTAATATCGAGCCTGAGAAATGTGAGAGTTAGTATTAACCTGTCTAGTGCCCCACCTATGTTTTGATCTTTATACTAGAAATGGTATATAATACAAAAGAAAAAAGCATGTGACTTCTCAAGTATATTCTGGAAGTTGACTGTGGGATGTAAAAAAATGTAGGGCTTTAAGGCGCCCCTCTTTAGCAAAGAAAACAGAATTTGTTTCAGTATAGAAAATATTGTCTAACCTCAGATGTTACTGGCTTGAGACTGCTCAACAATTAGAGTATTGATTTTCTTATTATAAAACTCTCTAATAACTAATATTGTTATTAGTTAACTTAATGCCTTTCTTAGCTTTTTCCTTATGACTGAGATTATTTTAGTTATCTGATGGTTTTCATTGAGGGATTTTCTAAGCTATTCAAGTATAAGAGTTCTTAGGTAACTCTGTTTCAGGGTTTAGAATGCCAAATGTCTATACTTCTAAGTTATGTACAGGTGTATTTGTTCAACCTCAACTAGCTAAGTGGGTTTTATTGCACATTATTTCTAATAATATCATGTATTTGAAAATCTCATTAGTTGAAAATAGGTAGATTCTAGGCCTAATTTCTAAATTTTCTTTGCTTAAAATTCTGTGCAATGAAGGTGAAAGGGTTTGTTTCCAAGGAAACAAATGCACTCCATTTTTATCACATAAAATGTTTTCTGCAAGAAAATTCCATAACCAGTCTCCAGGGAGATACTGTGTCATAAGATAGCTCTCACTGGAGATTTTGCCAAAGGAATGCTTTATTTTATTTTTGTTCCCTCGAAAATCATCCTGTATTAGTACAATCATGATTGTATTGGATTTCAAAAAAATTAACAACAGCCATTGTCATTACCTTATTAGAGTCATAAATATACAATTCTGGGGGATTGTGATTTTCCTCTGACTGTTTCGTTAGGTTTATATTGGAGTCTAAATACCATTGTATTCAGGATGTTCACTTGAGAAGAAACAGCCTGTTCTAAGGATGATATTTGTCACCCTGAGGGCTGAAAAAGAACTTCAGAACCTCACTCTTCGTGGGTATTTATTTGAAGTTGGTTGTAACTGCTTTATCTTAAGAAATTTGAAAACCATATAAATAGCCTAGCTTTACATACTGTAGTGATTAACTAACAAGGAAAGTGAAAGAAATAAATTCAGCTCACAAAAGGTCTGAGACTTTGTTCTGCTGCATCTCTTGTTGTGGTAATTGATCTTACCCATGTGGGCACCTGCATTCAGGTACACTGTATTATTCGTCTTGTGGCCTAGACCTGGTATATAATAAGTGATACAAAAACTGTTGATGATGGAATGAAAGAATTAACTAATTATACAGCAAGAAGACAAATTTTTGAAGTAGAAAACAAAATTACTATGGGTATTATGGGGGTGTGGGGAGAAAATGGCATAATAGTCAAAATTAGAAACCATAGCTCTGTTCCTTAGAAATTCTGCAACTTAGCAAAAACATTTGAACCACTCTATAAATGGGGAAAGAAGTATCAGTCTCACAAGGTTGTTAATTAACATATATGAAAAGTATACTTATTGAAGGAATTTCTTTAAAATATAGAAACTATTTCATAAAGGAGTATAAAAAGTTACTTTGTGAAAGGAATAACCACATGACTCCTTGATTTAGGAGATATATTACATTTGCCTTGTTTCTACTGCAAATCTCATGTATAGGCCAGCTAATACGAAATAATTTGAAAATATTACCTTGCTAGGCTAGCCCTAGAGCCTAAAAAAATAGTTCTTTTTAAAAATTATGGAAAACATTAGACTCTAGTCAGTCTCACCATAATACTACAAATCTCCCAAATTTTGTCTTCAAAGGTCCAATCAACATGTAGCTATCTAACTAAACCCACTAATCCTTTACATGGCGTAGAAGTGTAGCTGATTAATCAAAGCTGATGAGAAAATGGCTCATTTTGTGAAACGGAGACAGGTATACCTCATGGTATTCCTCGCAGAGCTTCTCTAAAAAGTTTAGTCTGTAGAGTCACTTTGTGAAAAAAGAAACACACATGATGGAGAGTTGCCCACAGGAAATAGCAAATACTGAAAACAAGATATGGTGTCAGTAAACATTTATTCATTTTTCTTTTATTTATTTATTTATTTATGTGGCAAATTTTTATTAAGTGCCATCTATGGGCCAGGGACTAGGCTAGATGCTTTCAACACACATGATCTCATTTGATAATCACATGAAATTTGGCAAAGAAATATGATTAACCCCATGTAGCAGATGCTAAGGGGAACCACCCAGACCCCACTTAAGGAAAGAGCCACTCACCACCCTAGATGCCCCCAAGTGAAGGCTCTTGTCTGATCCCTATCAGGAATTGCTCTCAAACAAAGACAGCCACCTTAGCCAGGATCACACTCCCTTCTGGGAACAGCCTGCACACTCCCTTCTGGGAACAGTAGCTGATGTGGAATTATAAAGTCTCAATACCTAGTCTCAACCAAGGAAATTACTGAGGGGCCATGCTAGCTCCAGAGCATCAGTAGATTTGGCTGAAGCCAATGTTGCAGCAGCATCGCAGTTCATATCCTCTGCCCAATCTTGTCTCCTTCACCCCTCACAGATGTGTTGTTCACCCCAAAGGACTGGCCAACAAACCCTGCACACAAATCTTAGAATCGAGATCTGCTTCCTGGAGATCCATTTTACAAATGAGGGATTTGAGGGTAAGGGAATTAGTTTTTATTATTTTACCCAAGGCTGCACAGCTAATATGTGTTGGAGTCAGGATGCCCTCTCCAAATGTCATGATGTTATGAAAGCCCAGCAATTAGAAATAGGGTTCAAGGTTGGAAATAAGCCCTTGCCAGGTCAGTTTAATTTCTCAGGCCCACACTGGCAGTCTGACACTCTCAAAATTGGTCAGAAGGGTTGTGCAGAGCTAATTCTAAAGGCAAGATAGATGTGTCTAAATGTCACCATTAGCAGGAGAGGGCGAGAGCTAGTGAGCAGATGAAACTTGGCATAAGTATCACCAACTGGAAGCAGACATTTGTACCATTTGTTTTACTGGGACCTTGTTAATAAGTCAATTCTACTTAGCAGATACTTACTTAACCATATTATTTTCAATATGTAACAAAAAATTAAATGATCAAAATAAGGAACTATAAACAATATAAAATATTTATGAGCAATCATGTTTTTAAAAAGACAGCTATTAATAACATAGAAAACAGATTCTGAATCTGGAGTAACTGTGGATATAAAAGAAAGTTAGCATTTATAGTAAAAAATAATTATATGTTGCTATGAAAATGGCAAAATCAGACTTCATGCCAATATTAACCACGAATATTTTGTGAATGCCAAATATATATTAATAACCACCGAAAGGATGATGATTTAACATTTTGAATTTTTCTAGTGATAAATTAATTCAGCCAACAAATATTTCTTGAGCACCTACTGTGTACCAGAGACTGTTCTAAGCAGTGGGGATAGAACAATGAATGAAAGATGTGGTCCCTCTCACATTACCTTACCTTATACCAGGGATATGCAAACAGTCAACAAGTTAATAAAAAAACATAAACAACACTATTCCATGAGCTGACATCTGAACAGCAAGGTGTCAGCCACTTCAGGATCTGTGAGAAGAACCTTCAAGCAGGAGGTCAATGTAGAACCCTGTAAAGGAATGAGGGGAACTTTGGAAAACAGAAAGAAGGACAGAATGGCTGGAACAGAGCAGGTGATGGAAAGAGAGTAAATGAGACGCTAAAGTTAGGCAAGATCATCTGTGGGCCATGAAAAGAGAGTTTAAATTTTATTCTAAGTGTGATGAGAATTCATTAGTGTGTCTTAAGCAGTGGAGTGACATGATCTTATTTGTATTTTTATAAGACCATTCTGACTTGGAGTGGTCCTGAAAGATGTGGGTATAGTCAGTAGCCACTCCAGCATTGGTTAGGGTCATGTGCTAAAGAGAAGATAATGAGGGGGCAGTGCAGTAGAGTGGGGAGATCTGAAAGATCTCAATTCAAATCCCAGCTCTGTTTTTTCCTAATTGGAAGTTATCCTCTGAATCCCAGTTTTGCTATTTGTAAAACTTAATTTTAAAATTTTAATTCATAAGACTTAATTTGCAGAACTGTTTTTAGGATTAGATGACTCATATGCACTACCTGACACAGGGTAAATGCTCCATATTTTGTGATAGAGACAGACGTGGAGCATGAGACTGAATGAATAGTGATGTAAATATGCTGGCTTTTTTCTGTTCTTACTTTTTGTTGATGTTAGGAAGGCCTAGAAATAAACTCTAATCTTCCTTAAAGAAAAAAAGAATTGTTTCCTTTGCCTTCCAGCTTCAAAAGGAGTTAGAAGTGAAAGGCTGCTGAATTTGGTATGTTTCTTTCTTATTTCACCCCCTATTTTTCTCATTGCCTTAAAATCCTATACCTCAGGCAGACTGTTTTGTCATTTCTAGATCACATGGGGCAACCCTTAGACAGCAGCCTGGGCTGATGTACATTTAGGCAGTGCATGCATTTATAGTTAATGCTTCTCTTCTTTGTTTTAACGATGATTCAAGGGAAAAAAAAAACGGAAAAGACTAAGATCGTTCAACTTGTTTAAGAGGCTTTTTAGGACTAGAGAGATTTAGATACAGCACAGTAGCAGCAGTTGCATATCATGGAAAATACTGTGTTTGGAAAATCTTTTCCTCTGAGGTGGCAACTGGATGCAAGAGTTGATAGAACCAGGACTACTTGCTTAGAGGGCATGCCTCAAGGGCAAAGAGTCCCAGCAATCTCTTCTGACATTGCAGTTTTGTGATTTTGTTTAAAGCAAATAGGAAGAACACAGGAGGAACAAGAGGAGACCTGATGATAAGGATTCAGATACAGAAGCAGGGATGTTGCCTCTGTTCTCCTGCAGTACCATTCACATTTACCCCACAATATAATGACTCACACAATTGTAAGGCCTAGATGATCCTGCCAACCTCCCATACTATAGACGCAGCTTTGGATATCATTATCAGTCAGGTATCTGAAGAAAATCCTCTGTATATTATTATTATTATTATTATTGTCGTTGTTGTTGTTGTTATTATTGCTTATTTATGAATGTTACTTCACGATTTGAAAATGCAATAAATATTACTGCCTTTACTTTCACTAACATATCTTAACGTCTTTCAATCCTCTTCTACTTACCTGGCAGAAAACTGAAGCTCAGGTCTTTCTGGGGTTCTCACTCTCAAGAGTGAGTCAACTCCTGAGTCTTAACTGTCGAGTATGACCTTCCCCTATTGGGGCCTTGCCACCTTCCTGATGGTACTACTGGGAAGCAGAGCCTAGGACCTCTCTGCTCTCAGGAACTTAGCCTGGAGGGTGGGTGTTAAGAAGAATTGGTAACTGAGGTTGAACGCTCTATGTTCCCATTATCTACTGTCCTAAAATCTTTCTGCCTTTCCCCATTTCTCCCTTGAGGCAATGAGCTCAGAGTCTACCTCTTACTTCAATGGGAGATAAATGAACAGGGAAAAGGCAGGGAGAGAAAAGCGTAGGTTGCTATCACAAATATCATGTAGACAAAAACTGGAAAAAATGCCTCCTAAGGCTGCCATTAAAGAGTAGAAATCTTTTCTAAGATGAGATAGAGATCCAGATGAATATGATGAAACCAAAAGAACAGTTTTCTTGTCTTGCCAGAACCATGCTGGCTTCCTAGGGAAAACATACTCTGATTCAGCCTGAGAAACAATTGTGTGTCAGGCAGAGAGTTACAGAGTTGGCACTGTGGAGTTGCTTTGAATAAGCCAATGCAATTATGTGGTAATTTAGAAACTTCTCTATGATACCAATCACTGAGATAGAAATAGTACATAAAACAACACGATTCTCAAAGATACCATGGCCCTTTACCTCTTCTGTCCACACAAACATCTCTGGCCCTTTCTTTTATTATTTTTTTTTTTTACTGTAGTTTGATTCTTCTCATTTTGGTGTTTCAGGGCCAGGGGAAACTCCTGTTAACATAATCAGACATCCCATGCCTTATTTCACATATCCATTTAGGGTACTTGTGTGGCTCAGTGGGAAGCATAGATCTTGGACCTAGGAGACACAGATACATATCCCTTGCTACATTTAATTTACTTGGTGGCTATTAACAGCTTACTTATGCTATCTAAGGCTCAGTTTCCCTATTTGTAAAATAGAAGTAAAAATATCTACTTCATAACTTTGTTTTAAGGGTCAAATGCAATAATATAATGAAAGGAGGTTTGTAAAATACTTTTATGCAAGTCCTTCCTTTTTTCCAAAAATAATCGTTATATGTGTACCACGTACCAAATACTTCACTTTGGGGCTATAAGGATAAATTAGATATAATCACTTCCCTCCAGCAATATAACCTAGTGAAGGAGATAGATAAATAAACAGAAAGGTAAGTGTGGAACATATGTAGAGATAGAACTGTACCATATCATGCATAAGCGAAGTCATTAACTGCATAGTCTGTACATAGAAGAATAGTGCTAGAATTTGCTTCCTGAAGGGGTTGGCACCTGAATTGAGTCTTATAGGATAAATAGAGTTTGGTTATATGAGGATAGGTGAGAAAGACATTATAAAGTATTAATAACAGAATGATCAAAAGTGGTGAAGTAGCAAAACACACAGGTATTGGTGTTTGTTGGTGGATGCAGAGGATCTAGACATATCGATAGAGCTGAACAATATAATTTGAAGCCATGTAAAGCTAGAGATGAAAATGGAGAGGTAGTTAAAGGCCAGATTACTCTGATAAAGTATTCAGACTTAATTCTTTGGGTGATAAGAAATCATTGAAGAGTTTTATGCTATCAGATTTTTATTTTAAGTAGATTGCCCTAGTGAAGGGTTTCATTGTGTCAGTAGTAGATTTGCAATATTTAGACCAAAGTCAGAGAGACAGTTAATGCAGTCATCTGGGGAGCAATGACGAAGACCTAGATTAACACTGAGAATAAAGGGTAAAAAAATAAAACAATGCTTAGTAGTTGTTTTGGATGTAGGGATATTGATGTAAATATGGGAATCAAAGATGGTTGATGCCAATGACAGAAAAAATACAGTAATAAGAACAAGTTTAGGTGAGGATGAGTTTAGTTTGGAACATGTATAATATGAGGTATCCAAATGAAAATATGTGGTTAGTTGTTAAGGTCATAAACATGAAACTCAGAGGTGAGTCTGGATGAATAACATAATTATCATTATACTTAATAATGCATCTTGAGAAACTGTGATCATAGAGCCCTTTTGGTCACTTGTATTTCCCAGTCTTACTTTAGTAATTAAAATATTTGACCTCATGTAGTAGTTGAAATTTCAAATTGGCATTTTAAATGAAAGCTTCTATCCTCCCATACTTTGGATATGCAACAGTTGGGATGAGGGAGGAAAGTAAGGGTCAGGAAAGGTCTGTCTTGGTTGGTACCAATATAATCTGGTATTGGACTGCTCTGGCTGTTCCAGATGTTTCAAGGTGGTTCTTTCTCTTGTGGGTATTTTAATGGGCTCATTGAAGAATTATGCACTAAGCTATGCTTACTGTAGCTCCCTCCATGTCAATGTTGTGTCTCCTTTGGTTGATTACTTATGACTGCTCCACACCCTCACCTCTGCAGTTCCACTTTGTGCAGTTCCACATTAGTATGACTCTCATCTAAGATATGCTTCCCACTTCAAGTTCTGCTCAGTTTCTATAGCACTTTATTCTGGAGTATGGGCCTAGTTGACATCTGTTGTCTTCGGCTTTAACTAAAATTGAGGTAGAATTAACCCCATGTTTAGATCCAATTTCAGAGATGTGTGAATCATTTAATTAGAAGTTGTAATTGAAATGATGACCCCCCCCACACACACACACCACTATCACTAGCAGGAGCAAGAATGCTCACAAGGAAGATTAGTAGAATAGGGAGAGATTGCTGGGGGAAACCATTGTTCCAAAGGTGAGCAGAGGCAGAGAAGGAGAGAAACAGAAGCAATGGTCATCGGGGGAGAAGGAGAACCAGGAGAGTAAGGGCTTACAAAAATTACAGATTGGGGAGTTGCAAGGAGGAGGGTATAATCAACATATCAGATGCTATGAAGAAATGTAATTAGATTAGGATGGGCATAAGAAAATGTGAGATTTAGAAATTAAGAGATCAATCATTACCTCAGCAAGCAAATCCATTAAAGAAGAGGAAACCAATGAAGACTCTTAAGAAGTCTGAATGAAAGAGGAGATACTAGATGTTAGGCAGAAGGGATGCAGGATCAAGGTAGAGATTTTAGAATGGGAGAGACTTACGCATGTTCACAGACTGTGGGAAAGCAGGCATTAGTGAGGGATGATTTGAAGTCACAAGAAAGAGAGGATAACGGAAGGCAGATGTTTAAAGCCAATTGTTTCTTTTGTGGGCATTTTCATGACCTCAAGGAGAGTAAGAAAAAAGAAGAGAGGAAGACCATAGCTAAGAGGTTAGGGATGATTAGAAAAAGAAATATCTCTTCCTCTGAGAAAGGAGGGGAGTTACACAAAGGTGTATTTGAATGCGTTTGTTCGTGATGGCAGAAAGTTGAAGATTATATCCAATGGCTTTAGTTTTCTCATTGAAGTAGTGGGTAAGGTTTTTCTGCTGAATGTGATGAATCAAGATCTGAGTCACTTATTCTAATCTACTCATTTAGAAATTAGGAAGGCTGAGTTGAGTGGAGTGGTGTTATTATACTTAACATAGAGATGTGGAAACAGTGATTCAGAACACTTCACTGACTTGATTGAGGTCACCCAGTTGGCTAATGTCAGAGTCGGGTCTGCATCAGGAGCCTACAGATTGTTAGGCTGTTGGCACTTGAGAATCTTAAGAGAGTTTTTATGTTTCATCTTTACCAATCAATAAAAGAAGTAAAAATAGAAAAATTTAAAAATAGTTCTAAATTTGCATATCTGTTATCACGTTTCCTTTTCCCTTTTTATGGTTACACTTTAACAGTTATTTACGGAGTTTCTCATATCTTCTAGTCACCGTGATAGGTGCTATGCTGGGAAATCAGATATGTAGCTAATATTTAGTGAGCACTTTCAAATGCCAGGAACTATCCTAAGTACTATACACATATAATTTATTATAATCTGCACAACAACCCAGTGAGTGCAGAGAACTCTTATTTTCATATTACAAATAAGGAAACCAAAGTCCAGTGAGGTTAAGTAACTGACAAAGGGTCACACAAATATTAAGTGACAAAGCCAGACTAGTCTAGCTCCATCACCCAGTTTACCATATATATACTTTTCGCTCTTAAGGAGCTTAACTTCATTTGAGAAAGCAAAAAGAAAATGGGGTTGGTTTTAACAAACAAAGAAATCAGTACAGAATGAGGTAACAAGAAAAGTAAAAATACAGGGCATGATGAATTGCAAAACGAATAGTCCAGGCTACTAGAGATCTAAGGAAGGAGAGCTCGGTGTGGACTTGCTTGTCTGACAGGTAGAATTAGAATGGTTTGACTCACAAACCTGAGAGGTGAGAATAGACAGCGCTTGATAATAAGCAACTGTCTGAGTTTCTATCAAAATTATATCCATACTACATTTTCATAAAAAAAAAATTAATCAAGAGATAGGTTTTAGACAGAGCAGAGGATTCACATTCAGTCCTTCATGAATCTATCCATCCAACAAATATTTATTGAGCCTCTGCTCAGTGATATGTTCTACGGTAGAGCTGTCAGGATTCTTGAGTCAGAAACCACATCATATTCACCTCTGTATCTCACACAGTATTGACATACTTTTTACTAATACTTAGGGCTGACAAGTGTTTGTTGAATTTAATCAATCACAGAGTAATAATTAGTCCAAGTAGTCTTGTCATTTATGTGCACTTACATAAACCCTTAACTCTTATTAAACGCAGATCACCAGGCCAGACTTTGTACCTTCTGAGCCCATGTGATAGGTTGGAATAACACTGCACTGCAAAAAAAGTAAGTGAGTGAGGGCCTTGATGCTTTTTCCTTCTAAGGAAGCTCCTTACCTGCTCTCTTAAAAATGTACTGGCTTTCTCTCTAATTTATCCATATATCAAAGGTATTTTGGGGAGAGACAGCTTGTATTGAGACCCAATGGATCTGGATACAACCTCTGTATTAATTTCCTGTTGCTGACATAACAAATTACCACAAATGAAGTGGCTTATAACACCTATTTATTACCTCAGAGTTCTGTAAATCAGAAGTTTGAGTACAGCATGACCCAGTGCTTAGAGTTTAACAAGCTGAAATCAGTGTGTCAGCATGACCACCTTCCTTTCTGAAGACTCTGGGCGTGAAACTGCTTCCAAATTCAGGCAGATTCTTGGCAGAATTCAGTCTCTAGTTGCCAAGGGACTGGAGTCCTTGTTTTATTGTTGTTGTTTTTTGTTTGTTTTGTTTTATTTTGTGTTTTGCTGAAAGCCAACCAGGGGACCTCTCAGCAGCTTAAGGCTGCCCAAATTACTTATCACATTGTCCCCTCCATCCTCAAACTGACAAGGACTCATCCTTTTCACACCTCATATCTCCCTTACTTCCCCTCTTCCCCAACCCTCTTCTGCCTCCAGTAGAAGGTTGTTCTCTACTTTTATGGTCTCACATGATTAGATTGGGCCGACCAGGATTATCCAAGATCATCATCTCCCTATCTTAAGATCTGTAACCTTACTTGTATCTAAAAAGTCTCTTTTATCATTTAATGTAACTTATCCACAGATTTTGGAGGATTATGATGTGGACACCTTTGGAAGTCCTTCTGCCTACTAGACTCTCCCTCCTGAGACAATGGGGTGCTACTCGCAACAGTCACTAAAGTGATTCTTTCTGTAAGAACGCATATCTGTTCCAGGGCCCAATACCTGCTATTCCTCTGCTCTAGTTAGAGAAGAGATAGACACAATTGGGAAAAAACAAATTCTCATCAGATATCCTGTTCTATATATACTGGCATAGCACCATTCTTAACCTGTATGAGATGCTCAGTAAATGGTAGCTGCTATGATAGTAATGACAGCAGCGATCCTACTACATTTGACTTAAGACACTATGCTACTAACTAAAGCAGAGTCAAAGCAAATAAAACATAGCCTCTGCCTAGCAAAAATGATAGGTCTACAGATATATATATATGAAACAAATGGAATGGTAAATACCTTGAAAAGAGGACATTTTTCTCTTCATGATACTTGTTCTTGATGTTCATTTTAAGTTGTCCTTATTCAGGTAAAAATGATGCAAAGGGTGGAGAGCAATTTGTTAACATGCAGTTTGCCCCACTGGCACTCACTCCCTATGCAGTGCTGATTTTGCAAACCCAGAAAAGCCAGCTACCTGAAATTGCCTCACAGAGGGCCAGAAACTGGAGAAAAAGGTCAGCAAAGCCTCTCAGAATTAAAAATAGAGAATCAAGAAACAAAAGACTCAATGCAACTTTTACAACTACAAATTAAATGCAAAGAATGACACATCATTACATAAGCAGCATAAAATATAATTTAAATGTCAAAAGAGCTGAAGATTCTTTAATCATGTAAGAAAAAAATACAAAATGTGTTAAACGTCTCAATTTGTACTATACAAAAAAAGTAAAAAGTAAAAATGGCATTGTTTTATAATGCAAAAATACAGAAATCAGTCATGCTTTTGTACTGCTTATAGGACTTCTTACGTTTATTTTGTCCAGCTTTAAAAATATCTATTTTTTAAAACTTCTCATGACTTGCAGGGACCATGGGTATATTCGAGTGCAAGAGGGTATTATTTCACTTATGACAGGGCTTAAATGTTATAGGTGTGCCTATTAAAGTTACAGTTGTCTTCTATATGAAAGATACATTTTCTTTGGAAGGAGTAGGCAGATTGCAGGCTGTTCCTGCTCTACTACTTGGAATATGATTTCACATACGTTTTGCTCTCTTGAAAATTAGCTTTGTGGCAGTTGGTTTCCCTACTTCTGCCACCCACTTACATTTTAGATTTCTGTTTTGAAGTTTGCGAGATATATTTAAAAAACATTATATTAATGTTTTAGGTCTCTGTCTAGATACAGTGGTTCCACATATGCTGTTCTTTGGCAGATGTTGAATTTTACAAGTTTTTGATTGTCAAAGCTAAATATATATGTACACGTGTATGCAGATAATTATACATTTATATGTGTGTGTGTGTGTGTGTGTGTATAAGCTATACCTTAGGGTATGTACACGTGTATGCAGATAATTATACGTTTATATATATATATATGTGTGTGTGTGTGTGTGTATAAGCTATACCTTAGGAATTTTACTCTTCATTCATTTATTAAACATTTATGGAGCTCCTACTGTATCTTCTGCAGTGACCTGAATACTGAGGAATACTAAGGTTATTAGGACACAGGACCCTGGTCTCAAGAACTCTTATAATTATGATTGAGAGAAAGTTGGAACAGTATATTGTGGTAAATGCTGTACTAGCAGCCAGCATTGTGCACAGAGAGCTTTGGGAATACTAGGAGAAAAACTTACTCTAAACTAGGGCAGAAGAATTTGAACAAGGATTTTTGGAAATGACTCTTTTAGTGAACAAGTCTTTAGAAGTAATTTGTTTATTTAGGTTTCTGGTATTTTTGGTATCTTTTCAGATTGGATAAATTCCCCTGGTTAGTGGGGGATGGAATGTAAGGGAAAGAAGAATGAGTTAGACAAAAAAAAAAAAAGAAGAGAGAGTGAGAAACCATTTCAGAATGCCCCTAAGATTGGCCCTGGAATATAACTTCCATTACAGGGGATTGTTTTCCTGCGTTGGGCCTTAGGAGCAGGGAGCGGAGGTCATCTCCTTGCCTCTGGGAGAAGTCACAGCAGAGTATATAATCCTTTCTGGGCCTGTGAGAGGCAAGGCTTAAAGGACATCTTAGATCAGTAGCCTTTAGGACAGCATCTTCTTAGCCAGTCTGGAGTGGTCCTTGTGGACTTTCTTCCATATCAGTTGTTGCTCAAACTAGGAAAGTAACACGATGCCTTATACACTTGAGGTATCATAAAAAAACAGCAGGGAGTAGAACGATTCTATGTAACCTCTATGAAAGTCAGTAAAATGGTAGTGCTAAAAGATTTGAAGTTTATTCTGCCAGTTTATGTGTTGTTTCCCTTGGCTCTCTCCAGAATTAGCAAAGCTACAATACTTTGCCAAGAATTCAGCATGCAAATAGTTTCTAATAAAGAAAACCATAGGAAGAATTTGAACTTTGTTGCAGTATGCCAACACACTGACAATGTTTTTTTTTTTTTTAAACAGGAAACAACATTAAAAAGCAAGCACAATAGTGTTCATTTACAAGAACACCTGCTTTAAAAATAACCCTACTATTAGGAGGAAACAATTTCTGGACTAGGTTTTTTTTTTTTTTTTTTTTTTTTTTTTTTGGTGTGGAAAAATCCCCACAAATTATAGTCAAGTTGCTATTATACACACAGCATTTGTGTTGTGGGCCAAGCTTTATATTCTATATAAAGTGCTAGAGTCATATTCTGATTTAATGATATTGTAATGTCTGTGTTCTACTCTTCTGTTGACATCTGTCCACATCTGGTAATTTCTGTGTGTATATATATATATAGTCTTCAGTCCAGAGAGAGGGTAGAAGGAAAGAAAATTTGAGGGTTGCTTTCAACACACATTGGCCACCAGGAAAAATCTCTAAAGAAAACTGTCTTCTTAGCATCAGGGAATCAATGGGTAAGATGGAGAATAAGCTTAAGCAGAGAGAACAGTTCATTTCACATCCATGATTTGCATCTGCATCATAACAGGCATTTATAAAAGGCTATAGATGCAGTATGAGAACCTTAACACAGGAGCTAGGCAGTGATTTAGAATAAGAAGCACAGAAAATGCTTGAAGAGTCAAGAAGAGTGTCACATTAGTAAAAAAGATATAAACTGAGGACTTTTCTTTTTTGCCAGACAGTAAGATACAATAAAGGATAAGACATAGCCCTTACCTTCAAGAGTTTGTCTTCTAAAGAAGGAAACAGATCTGTCTACAACTAACTCTATCCTAATATAGCCTAAGCCATTTGTGCACTAAAGTGCTGATTAATTTCATCAGGAGAAGTGGGGAAGCTTCATTGAATAGATAACATTTGAGTGGAACCTCGACAAATAGAAAAGGTATCAACAGGCAGAGAAGAGAAAAGTGGGACTAGTAAGTTAGATCTGGAATGCAGGGCAACAAACTGAGCATGATTAAAGCATCAAGGAGTGAGGTAGAAAGATGAGACTAACAGGCCTGATGGAGCAGGGCAATGCAGTCAGAAGAGCCGTGACAATGTGCCAGCCAAAGTGCTTCTGGGTTGGGTGGTGGTGTTTAAACCACTGTGGTCAGTTTCTACTAATGCAGCTAAATTCAATCCTGAATGATATAGATGGCTTGTGGGGAAGAGTAGAAAGGGTTGACCAAAAAAAAAAAAAAAAAGCAAGAGTGATTCTGACTGGAATTGACAAGCCCTAAGAATTATGAGGATGGAGAAAAGGAAACATTTCCAGTCTCCCTAAATCAGTACTTGGCGAAAGGTTCCAGTTCTTTTTCTTTTTTCCTATTGAACCATTGTGTATTCTTAGAACATCTATCCATTCCTCAATCAAATAAATATTTATTGTGTACCTGCTATGTGTCAGACATTGTGTTGGGTTCCAGGGGTATACAAAAGTATAAGATGTGGCCCTGCAGGAAGTATGTGATCTAATGAAAATAAGGATGTCAAAGTTAATCATCAATAGCCAGGTTTGAAAATGTGATGTTAAAAAATTTCTGAAATTCTAACAGAGAATAAATTATTTTATTTCAACTGCACCAACAATTTAGAGGGTAAATTGGCTAATGATGCATTAGTATTAATGCTACAGAAGAAAAGTGGCCATGGTGTTTTATCACCAGTGATCTTAAGTTAAAGGAACACAAAATTAGTGTCTTTCTAAAGGAAAATGAATTAAATAGCTGAGGAATGGTATAGATGGCTTGACATATATATAAATGTCACCAGTGGACAGTTTGGGATGGCTACTCTGTTTTGATAGATTTCCAGAAGCTCCATCTCCACTTTTCAAAACCACTGCATTCCATCAAACATCTAACTTCTTAAGGTAGTGGAATGGACTGGTGTGTGAGATATAACTTCTTTATGCCCTGATAATGCTCTGGTGGTCATGAGAAGCAATCCACAAACTTGACTGCTAGCTTCTAAAATAACAACCAAATTTGAGCGTTAATGCATTTTTTTTCCAAATATTGAGCAAATATTATCGATCACCTACTATGTACCAGACACCATGTCAGGTGATAAGAAAATAAAGTTGAGTGGCATGTTGCTTGCCCTTAAGCTCCTGTAGGCTTGCACATGCAAAAGAAAACAAGCAGGTAACAGTCTCCAGGGCAGGTATCTAAAAGAACTGCTGAAGGTACATGGATGGTAGGAAGCCAAGTAGCTTCGATGGTATCAGAGTCCAAGAGGATCTTGTAGATAGTATTACTCAAGCACTGCTAATGAGCAAGTTGCAACAATGGGCAAGGCTATCATTTCTCTGCTCTGATATTTGGATATTACTACAAATGGATGAATAAGAGCACTCAGGTGCTGTTAGTTCTTATATACTGCAAAAGTCAAAACTTGGGCCTTTCATGGGAAGAAGAGCACCTCATCATTCACCTTTGTATGAGGTCTTGAGTCTCAAGGACATTTGGAAGTCATTTCTGAGTCTTTTATTTAAGTAACAATCCTGTGGTTTTTATGTAATGGCAAGTGATTTCTACAAAAGCTTTTATGCCTTATTATTGCTTGCCCTTTGAGAAATGGGGATGAGATAAAATGAAGAAGGTAGCTTTCCAGCCATTTCATTGCTGCTATGCTTCCCACAGTGGATCGTTGTGCTTTTATGGACAAATATGGTATATTGTTTTTCTCCTAATTATTTCCGCAAAGTGATAGTATCAGTTTTCTGACATTGAGAAATGATCCCTGCTATTATTAAGAATTTTTTTGCGTGTGTTTTGAAAACTGTGACTGCTATATGACTGAAGTATTTGTTTTGCTTCACCAAAGTTAGCAAGGATAGAAAAACTTTTGACAGGTCAATCAGTCCACCCCCCATTTCTGGAAGTAACTTCTAACACCTGCTGTTAGATATTCATATTACCTTTTTGAAAAAAACTCACAGCATAATAACAAACTATATTAAAACCACCCATCATGAATAAGACTTAGGAGAAGGCCATAACCTACGCAGCATGATTTTTATGGGCTTAGTCTTCTTTTATCCTAGAAGAGCAGCCAAACAGGGTTACCACTGTGCACAACTCCTGGGGGCACTGTTCAAATCAGAGTCTGTTTGAATGATAGTCTTGACATTGTGTAATAAACAATCCACACAGTCAAGCCTCACATCTCTGAACTAAGATGCTTGCACTCTGCCCGCTTTAGCATCATACACATTGGGAGTCTGCTTGCTCTCCTTAAAGACTAAGGTTATATATTAAAATTTAATGTAAATTTTGCTTCTATTTTAACATATGTCTAAATTTGAAATCATGTTTTAAATTGTTTACCAAAAAGGAAAATTAATGCTCCAGAAAAACTCACCGTGTTTAAAATCTTGTACTTTCTTATACCCATTACACACTAAAAGTGATAGGCGAACACAAAGGACAACATCTCTGGTGAGCTGCTATATGCAACTCTAGGGCCTAAAAATGCAATTTGTTTTGAATTGCGAGTTCGTGCTCTCCAGGGTTTGTATATGGCTGGCTACATTAATGAGCCAGCCAGCAGCCTTGAAATAGGTGGACAGTTTGTGAAGCACAAGTGAGCCAATTTGTGTGGGAAATAACAATTCATGTGGAAGGAAACAAAAATATAACATCTATATTTTATCAGTATCTTATACTTTAGAAACTCCTTTTACACTAGACTGTGAGCTTCTTCGAGTCAAAGAAGATCTTTAATTCTTCATGTTCCATTTTCATAGGTTGAAGTGATCCTCAACAAATATTTAAGTTAATTAATATTTATCATATTTGGCCCTTTCAACAGTTGGGAAATACTGTCATTTTGTAGAGAGCGGAACTGAGGTTGAGTGTTGACTTGCTCAGGAAAACATTGTTAGTTCATGGCAGAACTGAGAGAGAGAACTTGAAGCTATGCCCACTGGTGCATCAACAGTGCACTGTCCATGACACCAGGTACCTTCCACATGCCTACATTCACACTTTCCTCTCAATAATCGCACAATGTCAAAGGAGAAGAAAAATAGTGCACACCTACTGCATTGCCTTTTCTGGTTCAAAGTTCTGGTTCAGAGTAAAAGCTATTATCTAAATCTGGTAAAACTTCTTGTCAGCTCGGATTTAGTCAGACTTCAAGATGGAATGAGCAAATTATAGATGGCAATAATAGGGTGCTTCCAGGAGAAGGGGGCATTTCTTACCTACTTTATTCTGCTTCTGCGAGTTCCATGTGGAAATGTTTTAAATCACTCAGGTAGAGAAAGCCTGACTTGTAGTTGGAGCTCCGTCCCGACACGTGTCTAACGATTTGGTATTTCTCTACAGTTTAAGGCTATAATTATTTGCATTGTACCAACATAACCCTGCTAAGTCTTACAGAAAGACAATAGAAATGAGACTAAACATGTTTTCTCTTCTTTCTGGGATGGCTATCTCATCCCTGTCATAAAAGGAATATATTCACACAAATCTAAGAATCTGTACCAGCTTCTCCATGGAATTTTCTATGATCTGCTTCCTTGTGTCCAAATCCTATCTATTCTTCAGCAATACTGAAATTCCCTCTTCTTTGAAGCTTTCTATGGCAATTCTATCTCCCATAACAGGTTCCATATATTCTTATAGCTCAGCATATTTGTTGTTTGTTTTTAACATCTTTATTGATATATAATTCACATACCATAAATGTGTCCTTATAAAATGTACACTTCAATTTTTTAATATATTCACAAAATTATGCAATCTTCAACAAAATCTAAGTTCAAAATATTTTCATTATCCCCCCAAAAACCTTTGTGTTAACATTTACTCTCCATTAACATTCACTCTCTATTCCCACCTTCCTCAGCGCTAGGCAACCACTAAATTATTCTCTGCCTCTGTGAACTTCCTTGTTTTGGACATTTCACATAAATGGAATCATACAATATTTAGTCATCTGTGACTTGCATCTTTCATTTAGCTTAATGTTTTCTGAATCATTAATGTTGTAGCATGTATCAGCACTTCATTTTTTTATTATTGAATAACATTTCATTGCATGATATACCACATTTTGTTTATTCATTTATCAGTTCATGGACATTTGGGTTGGTTATACTTTTTGACTATCATGAATAATGCTGTTATGAAATTTATATACAAGTTTTTAGATATAACTAGGAGAATTGCTAGATCATATGGTAACTCTGTGTTTAACCTTTTGAGGAATTGCCAGACTTTTCCAAATGGCTACATCATTTTATAATCCCACCAAAAATGAATGAGATTTTCAATATCCACATCCTCACCAACACTTGTAATTGACTGTCACTATTATTTTAGCCATCCTAGAATGTGTATGCAGTATCTAATTGTGGTTTGATGACCATCTCTTTTTAATAATAATAGTGAGTATCTTTTCATGTGCTTAATGGCCATTTATATATATTTTTTGCAAAACACAGCTTTAAATGGATTGTTCTTAATTAATTGATTTCTTTATATATCCTAGACATGGGTATGTACAGTTATCAGTTATATCGATTTGCAAATATTTCCTTCCATTCTATGGTTTGTCTTTTTGCATTCTTGATGGTACCATTTGTAGCACATTAATTTTGATATAATCAAATTTCTGTTCTTTTCTTTTATTACTTGTGTTTTTGGTGTCATACCTAGGAAACCATATACCTAACCCAAGGTCATAAAGATTTACTTCTATGTTTTCATCTAAAAAATTTAAGATTTTCCTCTCATATTTAGATCTATGACACAACTTGAATTAACTCTTGAATATGGGGTAAGGTAGGAGTTCAACTTCATTCTTTTGCATGTGGATATCCAGTTTTTTCAGCACCATTTGTTGAAAAGACCTGTCTTTCCCCCATTGAATAGTCTTTGTATCCTTGTAGAAAATCAATTAACCACAGATGCGTGAGTTCGTTTCTGGACTCTCAATTCTATTCCATTGATCTGTATGTCTACCTTATGTTAGTACTACCCGATCTTGATTATAAGTTGTTTTAAAATCAGGAAGTGTGAATCCTCCAACTTTGTTCTTTTCCAAGTTTGTATTTGGCTATTTAGAATTCTTTATAATCCTATATGAATTTTAGAATCAGCTTTTCTATTTATTTTAAAGGCCAATGGGATCTGATAGGAATTACATTGAATCCGTACATGACTTTAAGGGGTATTGTCATCTTAACAATATTAAGCCTTCCAATCACTAAACATGAGATGTCTCTCCACTTATTTAATTTCTTAGTTTTATTTTTTCAGTAATATTTTGTAGTTTTCAATTTACATGTCCCATGTTTCCTTAGTGTCTTAGTCTGTTTAGGCTGCTATAACAAAATACCACCAACTGTGTAACCTATAAAAATCAGAAATTTATTATGACTAATAAAATGTCAATAAGTATATACCTATCAATAATCACTTTAAATATAAATGAATTAAATGCTCCAATCAAAAGACACAGGGTAGCTGAATGGATAAGAAAACAAGTCCCATACAAATGCTGTTTATGAGAGACCAAATTCAGAATGAAAGAAACACACAGACTGAAAGTAAAGAGATGGAAAATGATATTTCATGCAAAAGGAGATGGAAAAAAGCTGGGATAGCCATACTTATATTAGAGAAAATAGACTTTAAAACAAAGGTTATAAAAAGAGATAAAGAAGGACATTATATAATGATAAAAAGATCAATACAACAAGAGAATATAACTCTAGTAAACATTTATACACCCAATATAGGAGCACTTAAATATAAAGCAAATATTTAACATAAAGGGAGAGAGTGACACTCATATAGGTCATAGTAGGGGGTGTTAACACCCCATTAAAACCAATAGACAAATCTTCCATTTCCATTTAGAAAATCAACAAGGAAACAGCGACCTTACAAGACTCACTAAACTACATGGATTTAATTGATATTTCAGAGCATTTTACCCCAAAACAGCAGAATATACATTCTTCTCAAGTGCACATGGAACATTTTCCAAGATAGAACACATGTTTTTGAGACCAATTAAAGCAAAGTTTAATGAAAAAAATAAAAGATAGAACACATATTAGGGCACAAAACAAGTCTCAATGAATTTAAGAATATTGAAATTACATCAAGTACATTCTCTGACCACAATGGTATGAAACTAGAAAGTAGAAACTAGTAGAAACTAGAAAAAAACTGAAAAATACACAAACACATGGAGGCTAAATAACATACTGTTAAACAATGAATGGGTCAATAATGAGATCCAAAAAGAAATCAAAAGATACTTTGAGGTAAATTAAAATGAAAACACAATAACCCCAGTGAAAGCAGTCTTAAGAAGGAAATTCATAGCAACACAGGCCTACCTCAAAAAAAACAAGGAAAATCTCAAATAAACCATATAACCTTACACTAAAAAAAAACAAAAAACAAAAAAACAAAACTAGAAAAAGTACAACAAAGCCCAAAGTGAGTAGAAGGAAGGAAATGATAAAGATCAGAGCAGAAATAAATGAAATAGAGTATAAAAAACAATATAAAATATCAATGAAACCAAGATCTGGTTCTTTGAAAAGATAAACAAAATTAATAAACCTATAACCAGATTTATCAAGAAAAAAAAAGGAGAGAGAACCCAAATAAATAAAATCAGAAATGAAAGAGAAGTGACAACTGACTCTACAGAAATTAAAGGATTCTAAGAAAACACTATAAGCATTAATATGCCAACAAATTGAATAATCTGGAAGAAAAGGATAAATTTCTAGAAACATATAATCTTTTAAGACTAAGTCAAGAAGAAACAGAAAATCTGAACAGACTGATTACTACTAACAAAATCAAATCAGTAATCAAAATACTCCTAACAAACAAAAGTCCTAGTCAGATGACTTCACAGGTAAATTTTACCAAACATTCAAAGGAGAATTAGCGCATATTCTTCTCAAACTATTCCAAAAAATCCAAGAGGAGGGAAGGCTCTCAGGCTCATTTTCTGCAGCCACCATTACCATGATTCCAAAACCAGACAAAGATATTATTGAAAAAAAAATTATAGGCTGATATTCCTGATTAACATACATGCAAAAATCCTCAACAAAATATTAGCAAGCCCAATTCAGCAAGTTGTTAAAATGATTGTACACCATGATCAAGTTGTACTTATTCTTGGGAGATGCAAGGTTGGTTCAATATTCACAAATCAATTAATGTGATACACCACATTAACGAATTGAAAGATAAAAATCATATGATCATATTAATAGATGCAGAAAAAGCATTTTGCAAAATCCAACATTCATTTATAATAAAAACTCTCAGCAAAATAAGAATAGAGGAAACATACCTCAACATAATAAAGGCCAAATATGACTAATCTACAGGTAACATTATTTTCAATGGGGAAAGGCTAAAAGTGTTTTCCTTAAGATCAAGAACAAGATTAGAGTGCCCACTTTCACCACTTCTATTTGACATAGTATTGGAAGTCCTAGCTACAGCAGTCAGACAAGAAAGAGAAATAAAAGGCATCCAAATTGGAAATGAAGAAACAAAATTATCATTATTTGCAGATGACATGATACTATATAGAGGGAACCCTAGAGATTCCATCAAAAAATTTTTAGAACTGATAAATAAATTTGGTAAAGTAGCAGGATACAAAATTAGTATTTAGAAGTCAGTTGTGTTTTTATACACCAATAATAAACTATTAGAGAGAGAATTAAGAAAACAATTCCATTTACAATTGCATCAAAAAAAATGTAGGAATAAATTAAACCAAGGAGGTAAAAGACCTGTACTCAAAAAATTATGTCATCGAAGAAAGAAATTAAAGATACAAATAAATGGAAGCATATACCATGCTCATGGACAGAAAGAATTAACATTGCTAAAATGTTCATACTACCCAAAGCAATCTATAGATACAATGCAAATCTGTCAAAATACCAATGTCATTTTTCACAGAACTAGAACAAATAATCCTAAAATTTATATAGAACCATAAGAAAAAAAAAAATAGCCATGGCAATCTTGAGAAAATAAATCCACACCTATATGCTCACTTAATATATGACAAAGGTGGTAAGAATATACAATGGGGTAAAGAGAGTCTCTTCAGTAAATGGTTTTGGAAAAAATGGACAGATACATGCAAAAAAAGAAGCTGGACCACCTTCTTACACCATATACAAGAATACACTCAAAATGGATTAAAGACTTAAATATAAGACCTAAAATCGTAAAACTCCTAGAAGAAAACACATTGCTCTTAGTAATATTTTTTCTGATATGTCTTCTTGGACAAGGGAAACAAAAGAAAAAATAAAGAATTGGGACTACATTAAACTAAAAAGGTTTTGCACGACAAAGGAAACTACCAACAAAACGAAAAGACAACCTACTGAATTGCAGAAGATATTTGCCAATGATATATCTCATAGAGGGTTAATATCCAAACTTATAAAGGACTCATATAACTCAACACCAAAGAAACAAACAATCCAATTAAAAAATGGACAGAGGACCAAAATAGGCATTTCTCAGGACATACACATGGCCAATAGACATATGAAAAGATGCTAAACATCACTAACATTAGAGAAATGCAAATTAAAATCACAACAAGATATCACCTTGCACCTGTCAGAATGGCTATCATCAATAAATCAACAAACAATTGTTGGCAAGGAGGTTGAGAAAAGGGAACCCTTGTGTCCCTTCGTGGGACTTCAAATTGGTACAGCCACTATGGAAAACAGTTTGGAGGTTTCTCAAAAAGTTAAACATAGAACTGCCTTATGATCCAGCAATTCCACTTTTGGGTATTTATCCAAAGAAAACCAAAACACTAATTCGAAAAGATCTGTGCACCTCTATGTTCATGGCAGTGCTATTTACAATAGCCAAGAAATGGAAGCAACCTAAATGCCTATCAATAGACAATTGGATTAAGGGGTTTGGTACATATATACAATGGAATATTACTCAGCCATTAAAAAAGAAAAAAGAAAAAAGAAATCTTACCCTTTGCAACAACAGAGATGCAACATGGATGATATTATGCTAAGTGAAATAAGTCAAACAGAGAATGACAGACAAATAACATATGATTTTCCTATATGTGAAAATCTAGAGAACAAAATGAACAAACAAAACAAAAACAAGCTCAGAGAAAAAACTAGTGATTACCAGATGGGTGGGGATTGGGGGCTGGTTAAAATATATGAAGAGATTAAGAAGTAGAAATTGGTAGTTACAAAATAGTTACAGGGATGTGAAGTACAGCATAGGGAATATAGTCAATAATATTGTAATAACTATGCATGGTGCCTGGTGGGTAATAGACTAATTGGGAGGATTACTTTGTAAATTAGATAAATATCTAACCACTGTGCTGTGCACCAGATACTAATATAAAACAATATTAAATGTCAACTCTAGTTGGAAAAAAAAAAAACATAAATGTGTGGCTCTCACAGTCTGGAAACTTGGAAGTCTAACATCACAGTGCCAGCATAGACGCCGTCTAGTGAAGGCCTACTTCCTGGTTCACGACACGCATCTTCTCACTGTGTGAGCAGAGGCTAGAAGTCTCTCTGGAGCCTCTTTTTAAGGCACTAATTCCATTTATGATGACTTCATTCATGTGGTTTAAGCACCTCCCAAAGGGTCTACCTACTAACACCATTACCTTTGGGGTTAGGATATCAAAATATGAATTTTGAGAGGAAACAAACATTAAGACCATAGCACTTGGTCAAATTTATTCTTAAATATTTTATTCTTCTTGATGCTATTGTAAATGAAATTGTTTTTAATATCATTTTTAGATTGTTCATTGCTAGTGTATAGAATATGATTAATTTTTGTATATTGATCCTGTATCCGCTTCCCTTGCTGAGCTCATTTATTAGCTCTGATAGTTTTCTAGTGGATTCCTTAAGATTTTCTACTTATTCTCTCTACTGAGATGATCATGTAGATTTTACCTTTCATTTTATAAATATTATATATTTTTTAAATTTATTTTTATATGTTAAATGAACCTTGGATTTCCGATTTAAATTCCACTTTGTCATGATGTCTAATATTTTTTATATGTTGCTGGATTCAGTTTTCTAGTATTTTGTTGGGTTATTTTTGCATTTATATTCATAAAGGATATTGGCCTATATTTTTTTTCTTGTGTTGCTTGTGTGCTTTTGGAATCAGAGTAGAATTGGCTTTATAGAATAAGCTAAAAAGTGTTTTATTTTATTTTATTAATTTTTTGGAAGGGTTTGATAAAGATTTGTGTTAATTCTTTAAATATTTGGTAGAATTTACCAGTGAAGTCATCTGGTCCTAGACTTTTCTTTGCTGAGTGTTTTGTGGGTCAAGGAGTTTATAGGCAGAGAGAATGATAAGATGTAATGGAATTTGAAAGCCAAGGTAGCTGGAGCTGAAGCGACTCCATATTGCCTACATGTTAAAATTTAATCTCCTTAGATTTGTTCATGACTCTTTCTATGTGGAACTTGCTTAACCTCTCCAGTTTTATTCACGTATCACTACTTCCATCATACTGTAAGCATGCATCATCTGTGCTGAACTAATGATAATAATTGTTATTCTCTTCCAGGTGCTACCTTAAATCTATTACACACTCTCAACTAACCATCATATTCATTTTCCCAGAAATAAATCTCCCTCACTTCATGACTTTGTTCATGAAGTTTCCACTCCCCAGAATGAACTATGCCTTTATTCAGCCCTGTTCTCTTCTTGCCTTGGTCTTGTGGCTTGTGGTGTAAGTCTCACTTCAAGTGTCACCTTTACAGTAAAGACTTTTTTATGTTTCTAAAAGAAATATTAGTTAAGAACATCTAACAAATCTGGAACTTTTGTTAATGTGTTTCTCTCATGGTTCCTTTGATGTCAAGAACCATATGTGATTCATCTCTTTATCCCAAATTCAGCAACCTGCCTGTCACATAGTAGATACTAAATAAATATTTGTTGAATTAATAGGTAACCTTAGCTATTCAGACTAAGTTTTCCCCAGCATTTTGGATAGCTAAGATGTTGTTGTACTTCCCTGTGCTTCTCCTGGTACCTGGTGAGGTGCTGGTCAATGCTCATTGGAGTTAACTCAGCTGAATGACAAATTAATATTATGTATTATTAGCACATTTTGAACCCTTCAGTAAAAAGGCACCATAAAAGCCTCAAAGTAGCTATAAAAAATAGACATGATAAAAAATATATTTGGATAGCATCTCTTTTTGAAAATACAAAAATAATTCTGTTGTGTTTTGAAACATAATTACACTTGTAGATGTTGGGTGTAACAGAGTCGCATTGGGAGATTCTGGTGATCATAGTAACAACACTGCTTGATAATAGGGGAGGGGTGATTCATTTTAGAAGCTTTTCAATGACAAGTTTTGTTTTTTGGAAGCAACTTCTACTGCCGTTTACGTAAATGCCTTGGAATATGGGAAGCTCAGTAGCACTGTGGGGGTCCCCAAAGGAGAAAATATTTAATATTTCTCACATATTCCCCATCACAAAACAAAGGCATGCAGCATTGGCTGTAGCAGCAATACATCACCACCACCCAGGTAAGGTCTGTGCTTTTTAACATTGACATTCAGGATCTGTATCAGTCAGGATTCTCCAGAGAAACAGAACCAATAGGAGATATAGATTATGTTTTCATATATTGATATATTGACATGTCAATATATCTCGGTCTCTATCTCTATGTCTGTCTATATCTAGAAATATATATTTCCATATATATCATATGTCATATGCTACAATTGTGGAGGCTAGCAAGTCTGAAATCTGTAGGGCAGATCTACAGGCTAGAAACTCAGGCTTGAGTTGATGTTGCAGTCTTGAGTCTGAAATAGCAGATGGGAAACTCAGGCAGGTATTAGTGCTGTAGTCTTGAGGAAGAAATTTATCTTCTCTGGGAAACCTGTTTTCGCTCTTACGGCCTTCAACTGATTGGATGAGGCTCATCTACATCATCGAGGGTGATCTCCTTTCCTTAAAGTCAACTGGTTGTAGACCTTAACAACATCTACAGAACATCTTTCCAGGGACATGTAGATTAGTGTTTAATCAAATAATTGAATAGTATAGCCTAGCCAAGTTGATAGATAAAAATCATCACAGGGTACTTAGCCACATAGCACTTGCCTCCCACTTTGTTTCTTTCCATATCTTCTCATTCCTCACATCAGGCTGCCAATTACTCTCTGAAGAAGCCTGCAACTTGCCTGCCTTTGGTACCTTTGCCGGCTCCTCCACCCCTGCTCTAGGGTCTCTCTCCTTCTTTATCCCAGCTGTCAAATTCCTCCTCTTCTCCCTTAGACCCTGTTTCGATATCTTCTCTCCCTCTGTGATTTCCTGGCAGCATGATCAACTTGCTCTGCTTTGTATTATTCTGAAAGGTATTCATGGTTGCCTTCCCTCCTTCCCTGTGGCCTGAGGGAGTCAAGAACCTCCTGCTTTTTCATTTTGTTTTTAATTTCTATCTTCCCCAGAGGGTATATGGCTTTCGTTCATGAGCCAATCTTACTTACTCTTTGCTAGGTCCTGTGCTCATTGCCGAGGAATATAAAGATCAATTAGACAAGTTTTCAGCACTCCAAGAGTTCACAGTCTAATGGGGAAGGCAAATTAGTAAACTACATGTATCCATAAGTATTTGTTTAATTGAATTAGTTCCGCTATAAATTGTATTCACTTTCCCCTCAGTATCTCCTCACCTTAATACTTTCACATAAAGACATGAGCCAGAGCAGACAGCTAGCCTGTAGTGGGCTGGAAAGCTCTGTCCTCATAAAACCTGTAAAGGAGTAGTGTGTGTGGTGTGACTGAGGGGTATCAAAGCAGTTAGCTGATTCAAAAATATCTCTGTTACTAAGCTTTAGTAACGCCCAATATGCCACTTTTGGGAATCCTTCCTTTTGGGTTCAGAATTATCCCATTTCCAAATGTACCTAGGAGGAATTACTAAATACATATGCTGATATCTCTTTCAAGTGTCTTTCCTTTTCTTCTTTACCTCTGTATTGCCTTCTCCTCCTTGAAGACTTAGTTAAATCGCCCTTCCTGGAAAACTCCTACCACTCAGAGGAATTAGGGACTTCTCCTCTGGGTCCTCATAGCACCCTGTGCCCGTTACAACATAAATTTTTTATCCTCTATTGTTTACTTGTTTATTAGTGTCCTGATTTCCCCACAAGATTGAACTCTTACAGGGAAAAAAAATGTGCTTTTCATTTCTGTGACCCTGACGTTAGGCACAGTTCCAAACCCATAGTGAGATACTCTGTAAGGGTTCCTGGAATGACTAGGCGATTCTGATAGAATGAGCCCTGAGCATATCTAGGGGACAAGATTGATGAAAGAGAACTGAAGGGTATAGAGGGGAGAGGTGGAAGAAAAAGGGCCTTAAGAAAATTACTTCCGTGTGGGGGGCCGTCCTTGATCCTGCTGTTTGCTATTATCCACTTTTTGGTTTCTTTTATGGATAAAGTACTTTGTGAACTAAACATGCTCTTTCCTTTTGTTCTATAATATACAATCTGAAGTACTTTCCTCTGGCAAGAGTTCTTCTGGAAGCATATATTGAGTGTAAAGGTGGCTACACATGCTTCATTTTACAAAAGCAAAAATGTTTTCAAATATCTTCTATTTCTGCTTGAACTGAGAATACAAAGCTCTTCTTATGCCTGTCTCTTCTATCCACCACTCTTTGCCTTTGCTCAAAGAATAAGCTGGTAAAGACTGCCAACAAAGTATTTTTTTCCAAATCTCGTGACTGCAAGGAATACAGACCTATACAGTTTTTCTCAATTAATAGGGCTGGAGTTTTCAAGATACTTTGAGTATGGAGCTGAAATCAGCACTGAAAACCAAGATACCCTCAAAGTCCTCTATTATACGTTTCTCTCTCATTAGCTGAGTGAGCTCTCTCTTTCTCATGATGTCTCCTCTCTGTTGAGTTGCTCCATTTTCCTCTTGCTCCTCCTACATTACATGTCTCTTCTCTTTTCTCATGTCTTTTGCTTACCTATAAAAATCTGCTCCCTCTCAGCTTTATCATGGCTGCCCCAGATGCCCAGTAACATGACTTTTCACCTTTGAAAATATATGCCTATAAATAGATACCCTCTGGTTCATACTAAGTTTAATTTTTCTACAAATGCATTTTTAAATTAATTTTTATCAGGATTGATTCACAGGTTAATTTTCCCTGACATAACCAAAAGTTATCATTTATTTAGTTACCTGTCAGTTAGTGCCTCTATGCTTTTTATTATTGATTTATGTTATTATATTTTTTATTTATACATTTATATTATAATATATATGTAATATAGTTATTACCACTAGGGCAGAACCTAGCATAGTTCTTGACATCTGTAGATACTCGAAACATTGAATAAATGGCTAAATGAGGCTCTTGATATCCTTACTTCTTACTCATCCTCTTCTAATCCACCTTCAAAAAAAGTAATCTTTCCAAAACAAATATCAAATCATGATATTTCCTGCTTTGAATCATTAATGACATTTATTATTCAAATTAGTAAGAGGATACTTATTGCCTACTTCTCTTGCTTTATGTCCTGCCCTGCCCAATTTCTCCTACTTTATACTTCTGTAAAGCCAGTGTTATTCATAAAATATACTGTTCCATCTCCTCGCCTTTGCACATGGCAGAATCCGAAAATGCAATGTATGGGATGGAGTGAAGATGAATTTAAGAGACAAGTTGATAAGATTTAATATCTAAATAATATTAATTTAACTAATGTGTAAATCTCACTAAACCTACCATTGCTTTCTACATAGTAAGCACTTGCTATGTTCTTGTTAGAGTGGATTAAACAGTAGCATTTGTGTTTTTATCTGGCTTCCTATCCAGTAGGACTGAGTGAAAGGAACTGAAAGGGTGAGTTCATTGGTACATGAACAATTTCATCCTTTTTCAAACTCAATAGCTATTATTGTGGCTAACAAAGCAACTCTTATGAATTGAACACAAACAAGAAATAGTCAGGAGAGTGTTTATGATGTCATCATAAATATTTATAAAAGGAATATGATGCGATGTTTTGTGAGATGTGGATAACAAAGGTTAGGCTGTGAATGTTCATTTAGATCAAATTATTAAACACCTGAAACTGGTACAGTGTTTTCTAATTTACAAATCACACTCACATTTACTCATATTATCTAAATTTCAACTTCTCAATCCCCATTGGACCATTATCTTCAGTGTACAAGAATTCTATAATAGCTCTATCTTTTAGATTTCCTCTCTAGACCTCATATTCCCCAACAGAAACAAGCACTGCAATGTGTCCTCTATTATAGCAAAGCCCAAGAGCTGTTTATGTACAGTCTCTGCTTTCTCATCTGACATTCTTTCCTCAGTCCACTCAGAGCTGGGATTTAGCCCCACAACTCTGCTAAAATTGCTTTTACCAAGGTAATTAAAAACCTCCATCTTGTCCATTCACTCCTTCTTCCTTGAAACAGTCTTCTTCACTTGGCTTCAGATACAGTGTACTCCACTGGTTTTCTAACCAACTCACTGGCTCCTCATCCTCCAGAATTCTAAGTGTCCCACTGCTCATTTCTTGTCTCTCATCTTGTCTTTGTCTATACTCACTACCTAGGTGGTCTCAATCAGATCCCACATTTCAATATTATTTGCACACTGAAGATGCCCACATTTATATCTTCAACTTCAAATTTATGTATCTAAGAGTCTTCTTAACTCTCTCTGGATAGGCATCTCAAGCTTTCGTTCCTAAAGGAAAGCTCTGGAAAATCCTGCTCTAAGGCCAGAATTCCCCTTTTGTGAAAGCAGTGCTAAATTCATCTAGGTGTCATAGCCAAAAACCTAGATATCATCCATAATGCCTCTCTTCTTCAGGCCCAGTATGCCATCAGTTAATAAGTCCTATTGACTCTACCTCTCAAATGTACCCGGAATTCGACTACTTATTATCACTTCTACCTCTACCAAGCTAAGCAAAGCCGCCATTATTACCGGCCTAGACTTCTGGAACACCTTTCTAACTAGACTCTCTGTTTCCTTTCTTCTTTTGTAGTCAGTTCTCTACTGAGCAGCCAAAGTAGTCCTTTTAAATGTAAAACCATCCAGCGGGATTTCTTTTATTCTGATTAAAACTCACAGTCTCTTCCAGAAACTATAAGATCTATATGATCTAGCTCCTAACTTTCAGCTCAAGTTTATTTCTACCTTAGAGTATTTGCACATACTAGTCCTGTCTGGAATATTCTTCTACCACATTTTCCCATAATTCACTCCCTCAATTTCTCCTACTTCTTCTCAAAGGTGATCCCTCGCCCACCTTCTTATATCTTTTTGTCCCTTAATTCGCTTTGTTTCCTTAGCCATTTACCTGCTAATAAATTTGCTTAATTCTTTATAGTCCCTACTATTGTCGTTGGAATACAAGTCCAAGAGTGCATTTAATTATGTGTCCCCCCAAAATTTGTTGAATGAGAGAATGAGACTCGAATATAAATCTTTTTACTAGAAGTTGAGTACTCTTTCCATGACCTAAAGGCATGTATTAAGTGGTCAGCTTTCCATATTTTTTGATATCTTCAGAATATTCTGAGGAAATAGTTTGAGAAGCGTGATTTCAGGTTTTTCTAGATAAATGAAGATGCATTATATTGAAACAATTAAGTAATTGCAGTTCAGGTTGGTAGGGTGTGGGCTTCTGATAGAGATATCAGTAGCATTGCTTTGGCTCAGAGTCATCGCACTAACTGTGCTACTGTGTAGATTTGGGTATAGTGCCAAGAGTGATAGGGAGAACCATCTAAAAAATAGAAATCCATAAATTTTTCAATGTTGACATAGTGAAACTAAAAGAGCAGGAGAGGGAACATAGTTTATTAAAGCCCTATCAGATAATTTTCATGTATAGTGTCATGGTTAATAGAATTTTGGACACAGGCTAGAGTAATCTTAAGGCTCTCAAACCCGGCATTTTGAAGTGGTGTCCTCTTTTTTCCCTGTAGAGATTACTTTCACATTGTCCATGAATTCAGTGCTCCTCACACTTGTCTGGAAGACATTGACAATTTGTTCGAGAAAATTTATGGTGAGATAGGGCAGCTACCATTTTTGTGTACCTACTGTGTTCTAGCATTTTAAGCCTATTATCTTATGTGACCTTTACAATCCTGAGGTAGACATTTATAATGGACAGTTATAGTTTGATCTATCCAGAATAGCTTCCTTTTTCTTCTAGGAAATGTCCCTTTCAAAGCCAAACGCTGAATGTTTTAATAGGAATTTTGCATACAGCTCCCAACCTGCTGGCCAAAGATGTTATCATGTGACCAAAGATGAGCCAATTAGAGTCCTCACACAGAATTTTTACAGTTAGTGCTAAAGAGGAAAAATTGTTCTTCCCTCTAGTCACAAAACTGTAAATTGTGGCCCATGAGCACATCATACTAACATCCCACTAGGAGGAGCTTGACGAGAGAATTTACTTGATATATAGAGAAGAATGGAGACACACCAGAGACAGAGAAACCCAAAGGTGTTTGAATCCTTCTATTCAGTCTTCCTTGAAGTTGGCACTATCTCTACTCTGCATTTTTTCAATGGTTTCATTATATGAACCAACGGCTGCCTTTAAAAAAAAAACATGTCCATTTTAATTGTCTATTTAGAACTTACAATTGCAGGAGGCCTAAATAGTACAGTTTTTCTCCATTTTATAGATGCAAACACCCAAGTATAGAGAAAGTCAATTAGTTGTTACCTCTTAAGTGTCTAAATGAGATTTGAATTCGGATCTGTGGGCTTCTAACTGCTGTCCCCTGCTCTGTTCACCACATCGTCTTGCCAATTCTTTTTACTTCTCTAAAGAAGTTAACACTCAGCCGTTTAACATGTGACATACCTCCTTAGGCTTCTGTTGTTGTTATTGTTTGTTCTTTAACAGAAAGAAGTATTTAAAGTAGTGAAAAAAAATTTGACTATCCAAGTGTCCCTACACAAGTCTCTGCTTAAGTTTCTTTATTTGTAAAATGACTAAGTTGGACTCAGTGACCTCTGAGATCTTTTTTTTTTCCCATGGAAAATTTTCTAAAGTCGAATTGATTCTCAGTGCCTATGAAAATCTAATTATACTGACTGTGCCTCTAAGGTTTATTTAAATACAAAGCAAAGAGCCATCAAGAGGAGGTGCCGCCATCAAACTTCGAGATCAGGAGCCAAGTTGGCTTCCAGCCCTCCAGCAATAACTCTAGAGTGGTGCTGTCAGAACATCAACATGTTATTATTTTCAGATCAGAGTCCTATACTCAAGGACATGTGTGCATTGGCAGGAAAGAAGTAAAAAATAACCAGAAACAACTAATCTTCTGAAAGATGAAAAGGCAGTTCTTATTTTTTTTCTTGAAAATTATAGTATACACTCCGAAATCTTGGAGACATATTATTTTGAAATAGTTGCTATAAGCACCTGTCTTTGGCATTCAAATTGGATGCTCAATAGCTCCTACAGAACATCTGGAGTCCACAGATGACCACATCGAGAGGTAAAATCAGTACAGTGAAGCTCATTTCAGCGCCGACATGCACAAACAGGCACGGGCATGGAAACCTGAACAGAAACACACACACATATGCACAGAGTGGCCTTTGTTTCCTTTGGAATGTATTCTTAGACTGGGTGCTGGGAAATTGTCCCCTGTGGAAGCCTTTTGATAATCTCCCAAGTCTAAAGTATCAAGATAATCTTACTCTGAATGCATTTCTGGTTTAACACACAATTCTTTGAATAAGAGAATCAATTTATCTTTTCAGAATCTCTTTTCCACAGAAGTTCCAATTATTTTTAAATTCATATTTATATGGTATTTTATTGTTTACCAGGTGTTTTCATGAAAATTATTATCTATTATAACCTATGAGATTGGTAGTAATATTATTTATATTTAACCTATTTGTCTTTCATCATCACAGCAGCTCTATTATTATTTGCTCTTAAGATGAAGATGCTGAGGCTCAGTGGTATAAATGACTTATCCTGGGACATACAGCTGATAAGTAGTGGAACTGATATTCTACTAAGGCTTTGGATAGTGTAAAAAGTGAAGGCTGTAGAGCCAGATATATCTGGGCTAGGAGCCTGAGTTAATCCACTAGTTTTGTGACCTCGAACAGGTGACTTAATCTCTTGGATCTTTAAAGTGAAGTTCTATTATCTTTAAAATGAAGTTTATGATATCAAAATTATAAGCTTCTTTGGAGTATTAAGTGAAAAACATGTAAAGCCCTTAATACTCGTCCCTGCCAATTTGAATATTTTTCATTGCCAAGTAGGCATTCATCAAACATTCATCTAGGCTATTGTTTTAAGCCAAGAATTTTGGAGCACTGCAGAAAAACAAAGTACTCCATTAGGTGTTGATATGTGAGAGTCTTTCGAAGCTCCAAACGTTTACAATACAAAGAGGTCAGTGCTGAGATGCCTTGAGGCTCCAGGGATTTTCTGCCTCCTCACTTTATTCCTGATTGAAAACTAATGCAGGACAAGCTATGCTTTCATAGGGTTCTTTGGTGGTAAGGGTCATGGATTGGTATACATTGTTTTCTGCCATTTTGGTGACCCTTTAGACTCGCACGCATAGAATCCAGCAGTCTGTGGCTTCCAGGCAAGTGGAAGAGGCTATTCTGTACTCCACTGATGATGTCATCTGAGATTAGAGCTGGAAAACTTTGCTAGAGCATGCTTAGATCTCAGGTAAGCCAACTAGTCTCTCTCTGTTCCATGGCTACAGATCTCAGCTTTTCTGCCCAGTCTATACTGGCTTCTGGTCACAGTGTGTGGATGAGTTGGCTTTAGATAAACTGAGGGATGAGTTAAGGACTGTCAGTTATTAGGATAATGAGTAGATGAATTATCTGTTGTTCTTGTAAGAAACAGAAGACCCAATTCAACATGACTTGAAGGGGTCATGAATATATTACTGAATTTAGTTTTCATTTTCAATATCCTAAATTGAGATAATAATTTAGAGTGATTGTAAGGATTAAATGACAATCAATTCAAAGTTCTTACTTACCCAATATTTGACATATAGTAAGTGTTCAATTAGTGTTAACTATTTTTTTGTGATCATTGTTATTTTAGTTATTGAGATTCAGAAGCAAAATACAACTTCCTGTCTATATAACCACGAAAACTTTTTGTCGAACCCAATTTTTTTAAATAAACATTTTCTCAGGAACTATGATTTTGTCCTAGAAGAGCATTATCTTAGACTCCAAAGAGCTGTGTTAAAATTTCTTTGCTGTCTCTTACTAGCTGTAGGATTGGTCAACTTTTCATTCTCTCTGAGACTCAACTGCAGAATGGAATAAACAATACCTGCCTCAAATGACGTTGTGAGTGGTAGATAAGATTGAACGGCATAGTACCTGATATACTGATGTTTATTGGGACTTAATCTGAACCTCAGTTTCCTTATCTATAAAATGGAGATAAGGATACTTTTCCCCAGAAGTGATAAGTATTCAATACAATGATAAATGTGAAAGCACTTTGGAAACACTAAAGTATTATGTAAGTATATTTATTAGTAGTATTATTAATCTCCTATCACTATTATTTTTAATAATAATACTATTATTACTCATACAATTATTGCTTATTACTACTATTAATCATTATTACTGCTCTTGTTATTTCTAAGCCAAATAGTATAGATTTTGATTTTTTCATATCAAAGAAATACTCATATGAGGAGATGGCTTAGAAAAAACTTCAAATTCTTCAGCCCATGAGATTTTGTTCAGAGATGCATTTATTGTAAGGTACTTTTAACCAATTAAGTCACTTTTCAGCATGTAAAATTGTTCCTGAGCAAAATAATTTTTAAAATGTCATTTAAAACTAGTGAGGTTAAAAGTTAGTGATATTAAATGTGCTATCCTGTTTATGTACTTACAAGCTGTCTGACTGCCCATCATACTTCAGCTTTTCAGAGCCAGCCTATGGAAGATCACCTGGCACTGGTGCATGACTTATTACCAACTGAAACAGCCTGCTCAAAGGTGTTTTGGTGGCTTTTGTGCTGTTATCTGTTGATGGACTGCCTGTGTGTCTTTGTGCTCTCAGATAACATTTATTCCTTGTTGTTTTTCCTCCTCATAAACTTTAAGCACAAATCGTGAGATGTGTTTTGTCTGTAATATGCTAGTCTCTGACATCATTTTTCTTCTAATTATTTCCTAAGGTGGCCCAGCCCTCTCAACTGGAAGCCAGGATCCACTCCATCACCAAGACATGCTTTAGTAGAAAACCAAAAGAAATCATTTTGAAGACATAACCCTAGAGCTAGGGCCCCAATCCCCAAGCCACGGACTGGTACCGGTCCGTGGCCTATTAGGAACCAGGCCACACAACAGGAGGTGAGCAGTAGGCGAGTAAGCACAGCTTTATCTGTATTTGCAGTCGCTCCCCAGCACTAGCATCACTACCTCAGCTCCACCTCAGATCATCAGATATTAGATTCTTGTAGGAGCACTGGTCCCTCATACCAAAAAGGTTGGGGACGCTGCCCTGGAGTAATATATATCACATACATGTGTGGCCTTTTTTTCCTCGTAGTTCGGCTCTTATTTATTTATTTATTTATTTATTTGCCTACAGCACCTGGTCTTCCTAGGTGGTCTCCCATCCAAGTACTAACCAGACCCGACCCTGTTTAGCTTCCGAGATCAGACAGGATCGGGCGTGTTCAGGGTGGCATGGCCAGAGTTTGGCTTTTATTAAAAGACTAACAATATCTGTTATCAGCAGTAGGGCACACTGCTCATGAAACATAGTCAGATGTCTTAGGTTTGGGCTCTGACTCTGAGATCTTCTAGATCAGTGACGTTGAATAAGCTGTGTCTCTCAGACTTAGTTCCCTTAACTACATGTGATTTCCTGCACTGCCGCTCCATCTTTTAGCTGTGCTCTTGAGCTTCATTATAATTAAAAACAAACAAACAAACAAACTTTTGTGCTTCCAAGGACACCATTAAAAAGTGAAAAAACAACCATTAGAATGAGAGGAAATATTTGTAAATCACATATCCGATAAGGGAGTTATTTCCAGAATATATAAAGAACTCTTACAACTCAATTATAAAAAGCCAAATAATCCAATTAAAAAATGGACATGGGATTTGAATGGACATTTCTCCAAAGAAAATACACAAATGGCCAATATCCACATGAATATATCATTAGTCATTAGGGAAATGCAAATCAAAACCACAATTAGATACCACTTCACATCCACTAAGATGGCTGTAATGTAAAAGATAACAACAATTTTTGGAGAGGATGTAGAGAAATCGGAAACCTCATACATTTTTGATGACATTGTATAATGGTGCAGCCACTTTGAAAACAGTTTGACTATTCCTCGAGATGCAAAATAGAGAGTTATGATGTGACCCAGCAATTTCACTCCTAGGTGAAATTGAAACTCCAGGAAAAATGAAAATATACATCCACAAAAAAACTTGTGTATACATGTTTATAGAAGCATTATTCATACATGAAAGCCCCAAAGTGGAAGCATCTCAAATGGAATGAACATAAACAAAATGTGATATATCCATAAAATGGAACATTTTTCAGCAATAAAAAACAATGAAGTACTGGTACATGCTATAACATGAATGAATCTTGAAAACTTTACATTAAGTGAAACAAACCACATATTGTTTGATTCTATTTATATGAAATGTTAAAATTGGTAAATCAGTAGAAACAGGAAGTAGGTTAGTTGTTGACAGGGACTAAGGAAAGGATAAATGGAGATGGGTTTCTTTTAGGAGAGATGAAAATATGCTAAAATTAGATAGTGGTGATGGTTGTACAACTGTGAATATACTAGTAACTATTAAAATGGACATTTTATAATGTTGAAATTAATGACATGAGTTATATCTCAATAAAACTTATTTTTTTAAAAAAGGAACATAATTCTATAGAATTGAAAATTAACATAAGATGCCTTTTTTTTTCTGTTTCCTAGAGTAAAAGCTCAGTCTCTTTTTGTGGTTGTGGCGGTAAATTAGCCACATGTCATCTTTAAAATTTCCCTTATCAAGTCTTCCCAGATATCCTTTGCTAATTTTATATTTCCTTCATAATCTAAAAATAATTTTTTATTAGCATTTTCAAAAGTCATCATGCTGACTATTTGGATTAAATGAACCACATTCACCAATGCCTCTCTCTTCTTTATTTAGTCTTTCTCAACAATTACATTGCTCCCTAAATCATCAGAAAAAAATAAAGTTTTTTTCCTATAAGAGAGTTACCTTGAACATTCACCATGACCAAAAATATTATTTTGATGAAAACAACTTCCATTTAATTATAAACCAGGCCAACTATCTTCTTTCTTGTTAACTGTAAGACTGTGGACTGGCACTTGTTTTTATTAATTTATTCATTAATTCATTTTTCAACAAATATTTATTAAGCACCTACTTTATACTAGACACTAAAGTGGCACTAGAAATAAAGCAGTAGAAAAATAGGGGTTATATTTGGGATCTCATAGACCATTATAAAGACTTTGGCTCAAACTTTGAGTGAAATGGGGACCGACTGGAAGGTGTTCAGCTGATGAATGATGTGACCTGAGTTACGTTTTTAAAGAATTACTCTGGCTGCTATTTTAAAAATAGACTCTAGTGGGGCAAGGACACAAGGAGAAAGACCAGTTAGAAAATTGGTTTTCATGTCTAAGTTTTGATTATCTGTATTTTATATCTGTTGCTGCTATTGCAAAAAAATGAGTCCCATCCTTAGGTCAGCTTCTCCGAGATGCAAAGTTTGAGAAGTTGAAATGTGGAGGCAGATCTGAAATAAAGAAACCAGATATCCCTTCTAGAAACACAGATCCGATTATAATACAGGTTATCAAGATCTAGAAGGATGATAAATTAGACTAAGTCCCACAGCAAGAGACAAAGGGGAAGCCATTCAGACATGTCTTCTCATTTGATTATAAACCAGTGTTTGTCAGTGTGAGCCATAGTAATGATCATATTCTACCCAGAGATCCAGAATTCTAAGACCCTTGTCATTTCCGTTGAATGTCTTTGACATATAAATTGTCAAGCTGAGAGATGCCTTTAGTTCTTCAGGGATCTGAGGATCTTTGAACCTGTTACTGCTGTGCTGTGTTACTGATGATCCCAGTGGCCTTCAAGGACTATTGTATCTGCCTAAAGGCCAGTCTTCCTGGGCTAGAGGTGGAAGTTTAAATACACGCCAGCATGCTTAGAGCCGCCATAGGTGTTGGTCCCAAACCTGGACAAAGTTGAATTTGTCATTCCAGTCACACTGTTATTTCTTTGTGTAACATAGACATTTTCTTTGCTCTGTAATCTCCTGTGATGAAAGAGACTTATAATCAGTCCAGGATTTTCTCCTTTGTTGTGGTCTAACATATGTCATTCAGGAAATCTGACCCCATCTGTTAGGTGTTCTTTCATTGTACTCTGAGTGGGCTAAACAATGCAGTATGAGTCAGACAGGAGGCTTGATAGCTCCAAACTCAAGGCAAAAGGCAGAAAGAGAGAGAATTCTATTCGATTAATCTGATCATTTATTAAGTTAAAGGAAGACTCAAAAACATGCTGACATATCACCAGACATGCGGGAGAAAATGCAACATGAGAGAGAAAACAGAATACTTTTTAAAGGGAGATATTTTCCAATGATTTCTGAAACTCAAATGCTTTCCTTTTCTGAAGTAAATTAGGAGAAATGCTACACACATCATGGGAAATTATCATTCAGATTTGACTGCAAATCGATTTTCTCATTTGATATTGAAAGGAAACTACCAATGATGTTCCAGTTGAATGCTTACATGTTGAATGTTAAGTTATTTGTATTCGTATCGAAAATGATATCTACTCTGCAATAGGAAGTGGCATGCCATTGGAAAGAAAATTAAAGGACAAAGAGCTAAGCAATAACTATGTGGCAGCAAGAACTGAAGGAAATTAATGAAAGCGAGCTGAGTCCCTGAGTGGTGGGATGTTGATAGAGCACCAGCTCTGCAGGATGTTGTGTGCGAGTGATTTGCCTCCTCCTCGGCGACATTCATGGATCTGGTAGGTGTTGGTAACACTATGAACAATAAACTTTGTTTGACAGTTCAGGGATAGAGCTGGGACACGGTTTTCATGTTTGAAATCACCACATAAAAAGGAATTAAAAATAAGCAAAAAAACTGGAGAAATGTAATGCTTCATAAAATTATATGATTTTTAGGAAAAATATTTTGAGTACATTCATATATTAAAAGTTTTTTTACATGTCTTTTTTAAGTTAGAGGCATAGATAGTGAACTGAGTGGACTTTTTCTACAAGAATAAATTATCTCAGACCAGGGTAAAATTTGTGAATTAATTTCATTTTTCTCCACTTGATTTTTAAAGTAAGAGTATTTTTGAAAAGCTTTCTCTATTAGACTTCTACAAAAAGAAATATAAGGTAATGAGCCATTACTACAAAGTGTTAAAAATTTTAACAGCCCTCAAATATCTATTTTTATGTGGCTAATGAATAGTTGAGTATTTTTTAAATAGTTTTTAGAGCTATGGGAGAGCTGTAAAATACTTTGCATTGTTTAAATATTTCTATTTTCAATGAATTATGTCTTTATTTTAAGAGTTAAGAAACAATAAAAAAAAAACATGGAATTGTGGGTAGGTGGGAGACCACTGGGTGTCACAAACTAGAACCAAGCAATGATTTGTGTGATGTTGCATTGATTTACTCATGTCATCTCATAGTTGCAGGTTTACGCATACATACATTTTCCTTTACATATAGGAAAATAAGCATACATTTTAAGCATAGTCATTACTTGTCAGGAATTATTTAGCTTTCCAACTGCTCTGAATGCCAAAACTTCCAGAGGGTAGAAAATATGGCTGACATAGTTATTTTGCACATTGCCTAGCTTAGGCTTCAGGCGGTTCTTTCAATGAATACTTTCAGTAGTGTGGAGTATATCAGAAAAGTAAAGCACTGTAATTTTTAATTTTGAGCTTAATTAGTTCTCATAAATAAGACCACAATTTTTCCTGATCACATTTTTTCTAGGGTCAATTGAAAATGTAGAGGACATAAAAGGAACTTAGAATCTTTACTCTTCTTATCAGAAATGGAATTCAAAAGACAGTTCAGTCAAAAAAAAAAAACCTTTTTACTCCATTTTAATATAACTTCAATTGAGGCAGTCATGAACTTTGCAAAGTGGAGCATTACTGGTCTATGAAGAAATAAAAAAGAAGTGGTTTCTTAAAACTAGAAAACATTTGATTAGACAGAGTAGGTTCTTAATGGTTTCAGAGCTATGAGATATAACTAATATCACTGTGAATTTCTAAAAAGAGGATATGTTTAAAAAGGAAAAAGTAAAGTTATCTAAAATAAAACCTTTTTAGGAGGTGAAATGCCTATTAATATCTTAATAGACCTCTGGAAATCAGTTTGGGAAATGTGATGTTGTTTCAATGCCTAGAGGACCTGATTGATATGGGCGAAAAATCCCAGTGTCATTGTTTACCAACTGTTTGACCTCAGGCAGGTCTGAGTGCAGATTCTCTTGTTTTTACATGAAGTTATAATGCCTCCCTTGAAATGTTGTGAAAATTAAGTGACACAAATCACGTAACATAGTTACTGGTACATATGAAGCACTCAATTAATACTCAGTTCATATTAAGAGTGAAATATGAAAAACAATGTAAGTATTATGTGTTTGATTGCGGTATTTAAATGAGATATAAAAGTAATTTAGCACAATGCCTGGTCCAAAGAATTAATTCAACAAATATTAGGCTCTTTAATACTTATCTCATTATCTTTATATTATTTATAAATTGGTTAATCTTTTTGAAAATCCAGATTTTTTTAGTAATGATATGCTTTTTCAAATCAACTTTTAAAAAATTCCACTTATCTATTAAATGGCTGATTCAATCATATTTCCAGCATACATTTATAGAGAACTTACTACATACTAGTACTGCATTAGGCTTCTGGGATTCAAAGTTCTGTAACCATCAGATAAAGGTAAACCCACAAATAACAATTATGTCAATGTGTTAAAATAATAATAGATGTATGCACAGCCTGCTTTGTCTGCACCTATGTCAGATTGGGGCATAAAGGAGGTGAACTGTAACTAGAATTCTCATGGATAAGTAGGCCATAACTAGACAGAGAATCAGAAGGAAGACCTTTCGGGCATATCAAAGCTTAGCATGATTCATTTTGAGGGAAAAAAAGTAAAAAACTTGCCATTCCAAATCATAAGAAGGGAAGTGATTGCCTGAGACAATACTGAAAGACAGACAAGGCTACATAAGCCCTTATAATATCTTCAACTTCATCCTAAAAGCTATAAAGTTCTTATAGCAGAGAAGGACATAGCTAATGTGTGGGGCCATCCTGGAGGCAGAGACTGGTTAGGGTGTTTTCTATGGAAGCAAAGGGGGCTTCTACAAAAATAGGGTTGTATTTCATTTTTGAAGGAAAAAAAATCAAGCAAGTGCTGCTTGCTATACCCACAAGAGTCTATTTGTGTTTATCAAAATCTTTGAGTGACTCACTGACTCAGTCAACTCTTAGGTGGCAATTTGCAATGATCAAAATGGAACATCACAATTAGACCGCTGAATTATGAGTGGTAAAGTGTTTTCAAGGTTCAACAACTAAAGGCTTGGAAACCGCCTAATGTATTCTTCTAAGCTCTCCACTTGATAAAGATTTGTTTCTTTTTATATAACTCTTCAGAGTTAAATGCAAATTAATTTTTTTCCAGTTGAACTTACATATTTTTTGTTCTTTTACCTATTTTTTTCTACTGAACTACAACTAACAGTGAATCCAGGTGAGAAAATAACATTGAACTCTACATTTTCAATTATATCCACATCAATTAATTATGTATAAATAATCACTTAAATGCAGTAGGAGAACTGAAATTTAAAGATACCCTTCGGGAAATCCCTTAGCGATGAGAAGAATTATTTTGTAATACAATTACTTAACAATTTATTTGTTTTCTATGTATCTAGTTTCTACTACATGATCCCTAAGTCAGGGCATACCTACATTTAGTTTGTTTTGTAGGCGGAATACAGGCTAACTCTGAAGTCATGTTGGCTACTATGGCAATCATATTAGAAGCTAAGTTATAGATTTGTAAATGTTTCCAGAAATCAGGAAATACTTTCTTATTCGTTGAAATAATAGCTAGAAAATCTATAGAGCCTGACAAAGTATATTTGTCACAGCTAAACACTGCACAAAAGCTAATATTCAACTGTGCAAGATCTAATTTTTGATAACCATTAGGTTATAATCCTGCATGTAGTTCCATTGTGAAGAATATTTAAAAAAAAAAAAAAAACCAACTCAAAGAAGCCCCTTTGCTTTAATTATATAAACCAGAATGAAAAAAAAGAAGTGCCTGAGGTCTCTGTGATGAAGATAAAAAACAGTAAAACTTGAATACTCACACAAATTTAAATATGTTATCTTTTACTAATAGTCACTGATAGGTACAGACAGCAGAAAAGCTCACTTCAATCTATAACTAATTTATTTAGCTGGAATATAAACACCCAAGAGTTTCAGGAATGTATTTATGTTTTTCTGTGCTGTGGACAGTATTCTTCTCTTGAGACTTTAGCCACAGCTCAAGCAGTATGAGTGAATGCCTCTGAGTCTACTTTGATGAAAAATTGCATATAATATATGGAGAATTACATTAGTTTTTCCTTCCAGTGCTATGTAAAGGAACTGCATATAGCCTGCTCTAGTAGAGCACATACTACTAAGGCAGAGTAATTTATCAATCATCACATTATTTGCTGTGCTCAGCATGAAGCTAGGTGTCAGGGGGTGCAAAAGAAGTATAAATACACTTGCTTCACATTTAGGGCTGAAAAATCAACTTCCATGAGATTATTTGCTTGAAAAGTTAGGCAAAAAGTTTTCTTTTATTTGGTTGGTTTTTCAGTAGAGAAAAGACCAAGAAGAAACACATATTCTTAATCAGTATTAAACGCTAGGCAGTACTTAGTATTATAAGCTGGTTACGGGCAGGTGGCTCAGGCTATTAACAGCTCAGCAGAAGACCTAAAATTACCCTGAGAGTTGATTGCAGGAAGGAATGTTAGCTTGCTCCTAAGATCTTCCTCTCAGTCAGAAAGGCAGTTTCCTCTTTCACTACATAGTTGAATCAACAAAGTCAACGTTCTTGACGCTGAAGACAGACTGAAGAAAAATTCCAAGACTAGAGGTCACTGGCAAAGAAGCAGAGAGCTAATCTAATAGAGAACGTCTTGACAGGGCCCCACCTACAAAACCACAGATCTAATGTAGCAATGGGGTGTAGGCAATGTCTAAAAGCTTCAGGGACTTCTACTCCTATAATATTCCTTGCCTTAAATTGCAGCTCTTCAAGGTAAGCTCTATCGTGCCAATCACAGTAAGTTAGTCTGATGGCTAAGACTGCCCTATTAGAGTAACACAGTAATTTAATTTTTGTGTGTGTGATAATTAAAGGTGAAGAAAATTAGCATCTTGACTATACTGGTCAACTTATCCAAATGATCATAGCACAGGTGAAATTAGCATTTTAAAAGATAACCAAGTCATAAAATTAGTATTTCTGTCAAGACTATTTGTGTCAATTCATTGAAAGTTAGCTTTTGAATTACATGCCTGCTGAATCAGTTTTTACTAAATTGATGCTGTTGTATTTCATATTAAAATAGTTCTATATCAAGCAAAATTTTTCTTAAGTTTATGCATTATCCAAACTTTGATGTGAATGGTATGCGAGGAAACATTCTAAACACAGCTAACCTCAAAATTAATCTTTTTTCTTTATGATAGACTAAAACTGTGGTTATTTTTTAACTGAATATTCATTGAGGGTGCTACTCTGGTATGCTCTGTACTCAGTGACCTTGGCGATACAATACTTACTAAGAATTGGTCCTTGCTAGGTTCCAGAAGAAACTTTTCCTTCAGTAAAATAGACAGACATATGTTGAGGACAATTTGAGAACTGCCATAAAAGAACTATGGAAAAACTCCATAAGGCCCTAAGAAGAGCTAATACAGGCTTCACAGAGGAGATGTTCTTTGAGCTTGGTCTTTCAGGATGACAAAGGAAGTTTTCCAGATAGAGAGAAAAGCAAATACAAAAGAAATAGAAAGGGGGACAACTCATTCAGGGAAAGATAAAGTCTATACTGTGGCTTATGTGTATTGTTTATTTTCTGTCCCCACTCCTTCCCACATCACCCCCTACCCCAAGCTGAAATGTGAACTACATGAGGGCAGGGAATTTTGGCTGTTTGGTTAAAGGATATATCCTAAATGCTTAGAACAGTGTCTAGCTCATAGTAAGTGCTCAATAAACACTTGTTCAAAGAATGCATGAGTGTATGTGTGTGTGTGAGTTGTAACTGTGTGACTTGGGACTTAGGCATCTCCATGAGTTCAAGTGATTTTGGCAAGATGGCATCCGAAAGTCTTGGTCTTTGATCTTCTTATATCCTGGAGAGTACTTGGCTGAAGGAGGATTTTATTTTAAAACTAAGAGTCACTCTGTAGCCTTTATTCTGACAGCAGCAAAGTTTTAAAGCTCTGAATTTTTTATTTTTTTTTTTTTGTCACTAAGAAGTATCATAAGCTACAGGCAGGAAAAAAAGCCAAGTTTAGTCCATAGCACATTGGAGCCAGATAATAAATACTCAGGCTCTGTAACATTTTTGGAAACCTCATTGAAGAATATTTAATGTAAGCTGTTGGTGTTAATTTCTAAGTAAGCAACAAGAATGCACTGTGATGGCCTTTCTTTAAAGTGGGGTGCCATGACAGCTCAGTGAATAAAGCTTGGAAAAGTCATCACAGACTTTGGTGTGTTGCTATGAAAATCCAAAACTTTCAGTCACATGGTCAAAAATCATTTTCCAAGATACAAAGGACAAATCTTAGAATTCACATTAAAAAAATTATAAAGTCTCATCACAATATGTACTGTTACTTTTAAAAAGAAAATAAAAAGGAGAGATTATATATGCATCTCTTATTTTCTTATATATTATTTGAAAAAGCTCATAAGTGACATTCTGAAATTCTCATGTTACAGATTTCCCCTTTCCCCCACCCAAAAACCCCTCAAAATAGAAGAAAATATATTATTTAAAAATATTAAATATCTATTCTATGCCATATTATGATACTTTGTACACATTTATTCTTTATAAAAACCTATTAGATTATCCTTATATTACATATTAAAAAGCAAGGCTTAGGTGGTGTTAATTCTCCTATTTTCATGGAACAACTATTGGAACAACATGGAACATGGAACAACAATCAAAACACAAACTCAGGTCTGTATGATTCTGAAATTCTTTCTCTTTACATCATATGATAAAGAAAATTTGTTTAAGTACTGATTTCTTGACCACTAATGACAGTACTTTTAATTAGTTATTATTTGTAAAGTTTATAAATATTCAAATTTATTTAATGTACATATTTATATTCTTTTGTGGCCTTTATAAACAGAAAAATAATTATTATTTCTCAGTTTACTTAGAAATATTTGGTGATCTGAACTAAAAATATTTTGATTGCTTACGAAAAAAGAGTCCATAGATTTTTGTGATACTCGTGCTATGGGCAAGAAGACATTGTATACTGAAACTGATATAAATATGGAAAAGTCTTTCAAGGATCTTATAATTAAGTTTGGATAATGCAGCTTACATGCTCAATACCTAGTCTTTACATCAATCATCTGCCAGAAAAAAAAATCAACTTTCACTTTTCACTGCTTTAATTCGAAGTCACTAGTTTGTTGGTGGTTGCTTACCTTACCAGGGAAACTCACCCAGTATATTTCTCTATTAATATCAAAGCATCATCACATTGTGAATGGCCAATGCCAGAATATCTAGGTGCCTCTGCATGCCTAGAGAACAGTGCCTCTTTTCTCCTTTATCTGGCAATGGACAGTGGGACTGCACATGAGTGAGTTGGAGCACAGAATACAAGAGGCGAGAGGGTAAGGACTGCACACAGAAACAGAAGTTACATGGAGAAGAACATCCAGTATTATGGCATGGAGAGTGAGAGCTATCCATTGACAGAAAGAATCTCCATCATGGGCTGCTCACACATCAAAAACGTATTAGAAGGAAAGAAACATATACCATAGTAAATGTTGAATAAAGATAAGCTAACCTGTTTGCTCACCATTGAATTCGTAATGCCTAGTATGACACTGTTGTCAATCAACATTTGCTTAATGAATGAATAAGTGATCCAAGATGCTGAAGTCATTTGCACAACTATAGTTGTTAATAAATGAATAATTAGTTTCCTGCATGGGCTGATGTAAGCTATCATCTCGACATCACTACCATTTCTGATTGAAGTGGTAGGCTGTACATACCTTAGAAGAACTGGGAAGCCTTAGAATGTGTGGATTTTAAATATGTCTATCTGAACCTAATTCTAGAATTTCTAATATCCTTTCTCATGGTTCCCAAATCTAGGTCTAGCGGGGAAGCAAATGGGGCCCAACTGTCCAAGAGGCCCTTGAAAGATCCAGCCCTGTTCTGCAGAAAGGATTCTAAAATCTCTTTGGTTAAGTAGATCGGCTGAGTTTATAAACACTCATGTTTATTGATTCATTTAGTGTTTTTCTAGAACAGCATGCCATTCAGTGCCTAGCGAGAGGAAATAGAATGAACAGCATGTAGGCATTACTCTTCAGGAGTTCACACGCAAGTAGGGAGGAAGCAGACATACGATCGAATACATGTTACTGCAATCTGGTATGTGTCTGTCTTTATAAAAAAATTGTGTTAATAGGAATTAGAAGGTAGAGATGGAGGACAAGGGCAGAAAATATGTGAAAACATGAAATAGCACAGCTAGACAGCTAGTTTGGAGAACTGAGTGGCACAAGTGGGTATTAAAGGTCATATCAAGAAGATAAAGTTAGAAAGTTAGTCAAGCCACATCATCATATAGGAATCTGTTGTGACATGCTAAGGAACACAGACTTTTTCCATAAAAGCTTTGAGAAGTCATACAGGTTTTTAAGCAGGGAATGACATGGTCAGATTTATCATTGAAAAAAAATGACCATTTAGGTAAAGCTCAAATCAAGGGAACTGGTTAGGAGGCTGTTGCAGTAATCCAGGAAAGAGGCAATAGTGATATAAATTAGGCCATCTATGGCAAAAAGAGGAAACCATTTCAAGAAAGGTAAAGGAAATAGAATGTTCTGGGATAGGTAACCATTTGGTCAGTTACTCACTTGTTTCTGACACTGGCAAAGTTTGGCAGGCCACTGGCTGATAAGACAGATTTCCCACAGCTGTGAAAAGGGCCCTACTTTTATTGGTACTGGTAGTGGTGATTAGATGTAAAGGTAAGAATGATTCTCAAGTTGTTATCTTGATTTACTCTGTAGATTTTGTATTATTTACCTGTGTGTGTGTGTGTGTGTGTGTGTGTGCGCGCGCGCACGCACACTTATAGATGTGTGCTTGTGTATGTTTTCCCATTGCCTAGCATAGTACTTGGCACCGAAGTACAATGATACACATTTTTAAGCAAGTAAGTAAAAATAATAGCTATCACATTTAGAGTGCCTACAGGTGTTTATTCATGTGTCATTTCATTCCATTATTATTTTGCAGACTGAGTCATTCAAGGACACGTATCTACCAAGAGATAGAACTGGGATACAAACCCACATCCACCAGGCCTCAGTGCATATATCATTATCATTATGATGAATGAAATGAATGGATAAAGGAAAGATGAATCTGGTGGTGGAAGAAACTTTAGGGCTAGATCAGTTAGAAAGCTCAGCCTTGTAAATGTACCATGTATTTGGTAACTTTAGCTATGACTTATTGTCTGTTTCACAGTTAAATGAATGGAAGAGTAGAAAAAAGAAGGTTATTGTTTAAATCCAAATAATAAAGAGCACTTTCAGCACCCTGCCTTGGGTAAACATAACTGATTGGCAAGGCATTTGTTAGTCTAGCTAACCTAAACTTTTAGTCCTGACATCTAAACACATGTTCTTTTGTTTATTCCTCATTGAAAAAGTAAGTATCCTGCATCATGGCCTTTCCTATTTTTGGAGTCTGTAATTAAGTTAGACATATACACATCATATATAATGTTACCTGTTGTGATAACCTTGAGCAAGCTAATGATGATGCTTCGTGGATAGTAGACAATGACTGAAGGGTATTGTTTTCTTTATTTCTTGTTCTTGGCCAGTTTGACTTTCTAGACTAAATGGCTTTGAATCCTATTCAGTTTTGCCATATAACCTTGAGAATGACATTGTCCCCAGTTTTCTCTCTATTCCATTTTACACTTATTTTATCACCAGCATTGTTTGCCAACAAACTGCCGAAGACAAGGAGAGGCAAGATAGCAGTCGGTTCTCTATTCTCTACTCTAGTGAATATGCCTAGCTCTTCTAGGCAACTTTGAAAACAAGAATCCATTTTTAAGGATGTTTATTAGTAAGATTTGTTATGATAAGCCTTGTGCATCTTTACTAGTTTAAAGTTTCATTCTGGGGGTGGGGCTGGGGAGAGAAACAGGACAGTGGAGAGCTTTACTTTAAAACTATATATTTAGATTAAGTGTTATATTTTTTTTGTATTTGAATATGCTATTGTATACTCAGGCAAGTAAGATTGTTACTAAGATGAGACGCTTGAAAAGTCAGTAAATAATATGTTGTGCTTAACAAACAATAAAAGCAGTTGGCTTTGCTTTCTTCTTTTTAGTTTTATTTTTAATATTTTGAAAGAAATGTTAATTTTTAGAGCACTAGTTTCCTTCCTATCAATTGTAACAGGGCTTTCTCATTCTCGTTTGCTGTTTTCTAAATATTAGTAAAACCTCACTATATATGTACCTATATATTTTTTCCTGGACATTTGGACATTTCTTGGAAACTGGTTAAAGTTTAACATTTGGCTTTTATTGGTATTTCCAAGAGGTAGTAATTTGATTATTTTGAATTTTTCTTCAAAATATATGTAGAATGACCTTTAATAATTTGATATCAGAAACATTAAAAAAAATACTTCCCATATTTAAATTAAATACTTTAGTAAGCATTCTCTTGTTTAATTTAGTTTTAATTGCATTATTAATTGTCATGAACAAGATATTCCTAGGGAAAAAGCTGAGCAGATCATCTAATTGCAGCTTTTACTGCTTTGAATGATAAAGTGCCTTTGATTTGGTGCTGAGCCAGGAGGGCTTGATTGATAATATCTGTCTCAGATGTCACCCTGGGAGAAAAGAATAAAACCTCAGTAGACTTGGTGCATTGCAGCTGTCTCCGCTGCTCCAATTTCTCTGCCCCATTGACGTCATTGGGAGGTTTTAAGCCAGTCCAGAGTGTCTAGTAAACCTGCACATAAATGAAGAAACAGAAAAACACTGATTCATAACCAAGCCCTCAGTCCAAAGAGGTAGCTGTTTTATTTTCTCTAATAATGGGCAGAAGTTTTTTTTCTTCCCTGCATTTAAAAATAAAATTATTAAAATGTCATCAGCTACCCAGAGATGTGGGAAAGCCTCTGACAAGGAATATGAATTACGTAAACCCTTCTAAAATCAGATTATAGCACAATGAGCCACATTGGTCCAGGGTTCTCAGATATCATTACCTGCATCCAGCTTGTCTCTAAGGTCAGGAATATCTGAGGCAGAAAGTGGCATTGGAAAGTGCTCTCTCTGGGGCAGGACTACTCTAATCATCTAGGCTAGTTCCAGGCACCATTTCCTCCTCTTCTCTTTTCATACACAGCCTTTTGTGCCGAATTCTAAATGAGGGGTGCTCTCAGACAATGAATGATATGAGCACAGAGTAGATGACAAACTCTCATGGTTGTATTTTTTAAAATGAATTTAGCAAAGAGAAAATACACAGGAGGAAGCAGAGGAAGAAAAATAAAACACCTTTAGCAGCGTGTATGTGTGTGTGTGTTTAAAGCTGCTTTGTCAGCTTAACTAAATGTACGATAAACTCTAAACCTCAAAATAATTTATCATAAGGAATCTTTTCTAAATGCTGTCACATAGCAATTTAGTAACTTGGCTGAGCATTAATGTTAAGATATGTTCGAATGCTAATTTTTCTTCTGCTTGGCAATGGGACTCCCGGCAGAAAGAGAAAGAGAATGCCCTCCTTTTTTTTTTTTTTTTTTTACTTGAACACTTTCCTCATTCTCTACCAGGTATGGTAGCAAAGAACTCAAAATTACCAAGTATTTTTCATTTCTTATTCATCCGACAGGCCCCACGGCATACAATTTTAAAATAACTGAATCTTTATAACACTTTAAAGTATGCAAAGCATTATTACTGCCATTTTCTCATTTGAGTTCGTCAGACAACACTGTGAGGTGGATAATACGGTTAACACTATTTGATAGATGAGGAGACTGAGCTTCGGGCAGGTTAAAAGGAAAAACAAAAATCTTGCCTGAGATACTCACCTTGTAAAAGGCAGAGCTCAGATTCAAACCCAAATTTTTGGAACTCTATATCCATCCTCTGCTTTCTTTACCATATATCCAAGGATGTAGATATTTTTTAATCCTATCACCTACTTTTTGGAACCACTTAAACTTAGCAGATATATATTGGCCATTTACTACATGTGATAAACGCTTTAGGATAAAAGCAAAGTAAGACAGTTGTTGGCCTTAGGAAACTTAGAATACTGGGGATAAGACATGGATCCACGTATAAGTATATTACGAGGCAGAATAAGATAGACGCATAAGACAAAGTGCTGGCATCTGATTGGCACATCCTCAGTGAAGCAGCATCTCACATAAATATGTTCCTGGTGGTATTTCAATATATAAAGATGGTGGGGCAAGGGACCTGCATGAACAGAAGTCAAATAGGCAGGATGGTTTGAGGGGTGACAGAAATGATACAAAAGATCTTATTTTGAAACTGAATGCTGAGAGCCATCGGTTAGAGCCATCAGTGGCACACTTTAAAAGCCAGCACAAGGAGTTTGTAATAATAAAAAGACATTCAAAAATGCTTTAACTTCAGAGGTAAACCCATTAAATCTGTGCTTTAGTAAAATCGGTTAAACAGCCACATATAAAATTCACAAGAGCAAAGAAAATCTGGCTCATGATGCCAGTCAAGAGGTTCCATAGAGATCTAGAGGGAGAGGTTTGAGAAGTATGAAAACCAGGGCTATAGAACTTCATTTATTTGTTTAAATGTATTTATTGAACACCAACTGACTGTCAGACACTGTTCAAGGTATGAGACTATGACAATCACAGACTGATAAACTCCCTACCTTCATAGGTCTTTCATTCTGAAAGGAGAAAACAGAAATAACGGGATAAATTCACCAAATGCTACAGGGCTAGAACTAACAGCACTTATTGATGGGTGGTTCTGAATAGTAGAAGAGTCAGTGCTGAATTGGAAAATTCTCTTATTGAGAGAATGTGCCTTATAGCCTGTTAGCTAAAAGCGCACTCACTCTACAAAGTTAGCCTTCTTCAAGCACTGTAATAACATTTCACATGGATTCTGCTAAGCTCAAATATGATGAGGTATGGACACATGTTTGGCAAAGCACCAAGTGCTATATAAGTATCATCGTGATTAGTTGTGAATCGTTTTTTCATGTGTATCTTTATTCTAAAAACTATGAATATTTCAGAGTTTTTAATTTGGTAAATTGTTTCTAATTTTACTTATCAGTTTAAAGCAGGGTCAAAATATGTTTCTATTCATTATGTGTTTTCAAATAATCTAGAGTTATTTCAAAGGAATATTGGGTGGAACTTACCTTGACATATAACCTTTTTATCTTGCTGTGGTTTCTGCTTTATGCTAATGCAATATAGATTATGAAAAACATTATTATGTATTGTGTGAGGAGCCACTAAAACTAGTGTGTAGGGTGCCAGTACCTTAGGTAGGTGGGATTCAATTCTGCCTTACATATTTTGTGAGCTATGTCATCTTAAGCATTTAATAATTTAAATGTCAAATTATCTTGTCTGAGGTTATTTATATGAGTGATTTATTACATAGAGTATGTGTATTTTTATATATATTCACAAGACTCAAGACTTATTTTTAGTGTTAATCTGTGGATCTTAAGTTTTTTTAACCATGTATGGATGAAAATTAGCAAACATTAAGAGTCTTAACTCACTTTCAAGCATATAATCAGAATATTATCCAGTCAATAGAAATCTAGAAGATATTGATAATGACTCTCTTTATGTGTCTGCCTTTTGTCAAGTCAGAATGAGAATAGACATGAAGCTGAAGTGGAGAATTGAGGACATTACTTGGATAATTATCTTTGAGTTGTGTTAATAAAAATAAAATGATAATAAAATTTCCTTCTTACATTGATGATTACTCCCCCAACAAATTACAGAATTACTGAAAAGGGCTTACTAAGCAAATCATTACTGATGTATATGTGCATGTGCCAGGTATAGTGCCTGAAATTGTTTCTCTCTCTCTCTCTGCCCCCTCCCCACCACTCCTGCTATTGAAGGCTCTTTTATTTTGTGATCCTTTCTGCCCAGGTGAATGAAGATGAGACAGATAAATTACTAATTTAATCAGTGACCTCTTTTTTTTTTTTTTTTTGTCTATAAAATTTCAATTTTTTAAAAACTGTTTAGTGACCATGAACTTCCATCATCTTATTGCTTAGAATTTAGACTCAACTGAAGTGATCAAATTTCCTGACAAGCCTTTCCAAATCCCACCCACCACCCTTCCCCGAGCTCCTTCATCCTCTCGCTGTCATTAATGTTCTCTTTGCCATGTCATATTGTATTTATTTGTTTACTTGTTTTTTTTTTTAACTTTAGACCATGAAACTCTTGAAGAGCATGACTGTTTCCTTCATTTTTATACCCAAAACACTTAGTAGAGCCTTTGGCACATATTAGGGCCTCAGCAAATGCAAGTGTCAGTTAAACTTTCTTTTAACACTGTAGACGTGAATTTCATAGCTTTGGGGAGAAAGTTTTCTTTTCCTACGAAAGAGGTCTCATATCCTTTGTGCCTAATAGGAAGTCTGTATCTCTCATTATCTCTTAGGGTAACTTACTGAATGTTGATGTGTATGGGAATAATAATAATAATAATAATAATAATAATAATAATAATAGCAGTAACACCTACAGTTTACTAAGTACTTTGTGTTTGCTGAGCCTGTGCTAAGCATTTAATATATAGCAATGTCTTAGTCAATCTAGGTAAATGTTATTATTGTCATTTTGCACATGGGGAAACAAATAGGTTAAGTTACTTGCCCAAAGTCACATCGATAATAACAGTAATGTCAAAGTTGACACGTTTTTCTGCCTCTAATGCCTGTTTTTAATAGTTATGGGAAACTGACGAGTTAGCATTTAACAAAGCCATTAACAAAGATATGGATTTTATTTGCTCACAGTTCTGGGATATGGTAGTCACATATTAATGGAATGACTGTTAAATATGTCTATTAGTACGGGAAGATGCCTGATTTTATTATCATAGTGTGGAGAGAAGAGTCACCTGTTTCTACAGGAAAGAAATTTCAAGTCATTCATCTAGTCTTTTAGCATCTGAATATATTTTGAGACAATTTTTTTAACTCGCTTTTCGGTTGGTTCTTTGAATATGAAAAATATGCTTTAGAAAACAGTCACTGTATAAGGGACTAAAAGACTTGAATTCTAATCTCAGTATTTTACTGAGCTGAATGATTCTGCAATTCTTTCAACATCTTGAGCCTATTTCTTCATTGTCAGATAAATGAACTAGATGGAGTGGTATCTTAGATTTACCATATCCCATACCTTCCTGTTCTGCTGCTGTGCTTGATTTGCTTCTGAGCAATCTCTGAAGTTCAAGATCAACTTAATTTGGTGAGAAAAAGCTTGTGGGGCTATTGTAGGTGGACATGATCATCTTAGAACCTCATAATGATAATCTCCACTGGGTTCTCCATAGTTTGGGATTAAAAGGAAACAAAAGAGTGAGGTGCACAACAGTTTTTGAAATATTAACAATTAAAAAAATTAACACTGATAAAACACCTTTGAATTGATTCTGGCTGACTTTTGTAGGAAAACCATGAGTTGAGGTTATTATCTATAGGAAATGCTTATATGGAATAATTAACAAGGTAAAAGGGATACTTTAGGTGCTATGAATTTCAGCATCAGGCTGGTTTTCACTATGAAAAGGTGCTTTTAATGACTGAAGTCATCATAGTGATGAAGTCCTTCAGCTGAAAGGAACCTTGAGAAGCCATCGAGTCCACCTTTCTGCCTGGGGCCATGTCACATTTGAACTATAAAAAGAGATTAGAAATCATTTTTTTGTTTTCTAAGGGAGATTTCACAACTTCACCTGGTATCTTATTCCAGTAACTGACAATCTCACCTGTCAGCAAATCATTTTTCATGGCTAACCTAAATTCCTAGGGCTGCAGTTTGAATTCATTTTCTTGCATCCTTAGAGGTAAAAAACAGCTGGTATAATAACTTCTCATGTACATGAAGATTGTTATCAAGATGTTCAACTCTCATCCTACCGCCAAATTTCTTGTACCTTTCTTTATAATTTCTTTTTGCCTAACTCTTTAATCACCAGTTCCTTTTGCACATATGAACTCTCCTCAAGTCTTTATCTTCTCAGCTGTGAGACTCGGGATAATATATAATAGCGTATTTAGCTATACCCTATGAATTTCTCAGTTAAATTTCATACTTGAACATGATAACTTAGATTCGGTTTCTATTTAAGCAAATACATTATGAAAACGCTTCCTTTTAACATTGGAAAGGCAAAGCATTGTATTAACAGCAAGAGAGACTACAAGGATGCATGTTGCCTTAAAAATCTCAAAGTTATAAAAATCATAAACTAGAAACTAATAAATTAGGGGAGATTGCTTTTTAAAAACTCGATGGCCACTTTCCTCTACACTTCTACTCCCATGCTAAGCATAAGTTGGATGTTATAAGACAAGAATAAGTTTTGGTATCAAACAACCCTAGTTTCAGCCTTGGATATAATTAAACTCAGTGGGCAAGTATAGTCTAATTCTTGAGCTTTACTTACCTACTATGTTATATAAGATGATAATTAAAATGGTGAATTCCTTGAGGACAAGGACCTACATTTATTTTTGTATCACCAGGGCCTAGTTCAATTCATAGCATAGATTAACATTCACTTAACATTTGAATTTTGCTGAAAGGTTGCTTGTGAGAGAATTAAATGAGGTTATATATGTGATTTGCAAATATTTGACTCAAATTTTTGGTCAGCTATTGAGCTCTATATAACTGTGAGCCATCACTATTAATATTTAAAGAGTTGTTAGTGAATTTTTAAAAAAATTAAAACAAACTGATTTGTACTCATCTTTCTAAGAACATTTGTTATCCATTTGTTGCATATCTTAGATTGTCTAAAGATGAGTTTTCTAAAATGAATAACCAATTGTACAAAACTTAGTACTTGGAGTTTAATACTTAGTTTCTTCTGACGAGTAATCTTAGAATGATGAATGAACTCACATGTGAGTAGGGTGACCTTCAAGTGCCAACCAAGTCACCCTGGCACCAGGAGAACAGACCTACTCTGAAAAATTTATATTTTTCCAGGGCTTCAGTGACCTTGTGTACATTTCCCTATGTGGGAGAGAAAATCAGTGATATCTTTGACTGACAAAAGCACCCAAAAGTTTAAATAACATTGCTTTATTTACTAACAACATGACCAAAAGGAGTCTTTTAAGTACTTGACCTTCTTCTGTGAGGAACATTGTCAAAGGCCCAGAGGAATAATATAGGGAAAATTTTTGTGGCAGGGACTTAAAAAGGAGTATTTGTAAATAATAGTTTGATCTTTCTAAAGAGCACCCTTCCTTGTCTTTGTACTTGATTTGCAAATATTTGACTCAAAGACATGAGCTTAGAATCACAGTGATTCAGGTTGAAATCTTAGCTCTGCCATACAAAGAGATCCTAGGGAAAATTACTCAGCCTCTCTAACCTCAGTTTTCTTAGGTCAAATACATACTCCTGGCACTATTGGGTTCTTGGTAAATTTATTATTTCCCCCACTTTCTGTTCTTCTTCCTTACCTATCTTGTGAGTAAGAATTTGCTAGTTAACATGAATTACAAAACTAGCATGTTCAGTGGACTTAAGGGACCTCTGTAAGAAGTGGCTGAACCTCTTAGATAAAACGTTTTATTGAATTTCTTTCCAAGAGTGATATTGATCGTTTGATAATAACACAAAGCTGTAAACCTCTGAGAATGTGCTCCTTTTCGAGAACTAAGTTAAAAAAAATTATATCTTTAAAAGTTAAAATTGATTACAGCCTGCCAAGGCCAAATAGCATGAGAAAGAATTCTGAAGTAGGAATCAGGAAGCCTGGAGTTGGAGCCAGCTCCACCACAAATTAGATAACCTTGAGTAAGTCACTTCTTTTCTAGACCTTAATTTCTTCATCTTTGAAATAAGAGAATGCTCTCCAAGGCCCTTCTATATCAATAGTCTACAGCAGTGGTCCCTAACCTTTTTGGCACCAGGAACCAGTGCTCCAATGAGAGAATCTAATGCCTGATAATCTGAGGTGGAGCTGAGGCAGTGACGGTAGCGCTGAGTTGTGGCATCAAATGCAGATGAAGCTTCACATACTGGCCCACTGCTCACCTCCTGCTGTGAGGCCTGATTCCTAACAGGCCATGGACCAGTACCAGTCCACAGCCCGGAGGTTGGAGACCATTGATCTATAGCACTGAGATTCAGACCTTGTTACTCTCTCATAGAGATACTGCTTAAAGCACTGAAGGGTTTGACACCTCTTCTTGTTTTGCTATCAAGACTTCAGACATGGAAGACTTCTGCAGAGTGATATGGCCCTTAAGCCAGCACATCTCTGTAAGGAGACTATCAATTGCCCCGCTGTGCACACAGGAAGACTCTGGAGGCACTTCGCCCCCCTTAGATTTCCTTTTTAGATGAAAATTGTACTGTCTTGATTGGTGAGAAAGTTTGTCAATAAATAAAAAAGTAGAAAGAATGACAACAAAGAACACTAAGCATGAGTTCAGGGTAAAGAAAATAACAAAAGAGAGTAAAAACCATAGAAATCTGAATCCATGCAAATAATTTACTCTGCTACGTCAAATTTTAGAGTTGGAAGTCTGAATCAGTTTGTGTTGCTGCAGTCTCTGTTGCATTTACAAAATACAAAATATCATTCTTAGATATTTGTGACACTCTCACTTACAGCCTAGATTAGATCTCTTGATTTGGAATAAAAAGTATTTGAAAAGCTTATATTTTAATTTTTCTCCATGTTTTCTGCACTCACTTCAAAAGGAACCATAGAGCCATTTTTTTGGCCATAGCAAGAAAAATAAATCAACTCACTTCACCCAACCAAAAACAAAATAATTTATAGATGGTAATATCTTGTAGCCAGCAGCAGTCTTTCCTACTGTTACAAGGAGTAAAAAAATCAGCCAGAGACACACAACATAATTATTGCTTTTTTTAAGTAAAATATTCATGAATTGTATTTCTCACAGTCAAAACTGAATTGAAATACTCTACAGATATACTACCTAAACTACAGTGAAGAACCACCTTTGCTCTTTTCTCTTGTGCTGATGAGGGAGAATAAAAAACCAAAGAACACTAGTTTCTCCAAAATCTCTATTTGGGGTTTAGAATTTATATTTTGTATAAATTCATTTTTTTCTCCCAAAAAATCAAAATAAAAAATAAACTAATTTAACACTAAAAGGTAAGGCAAGCACAAAATACATAGACAAAATTTAGAACCCCCCCATCTGGTATTTATTGTGAAAGCATTTAAAATACACTAGCATTTAATTTATGAAAGAAAAGGAAGACCCTACTACTGTATATTTCTGTTCAAAATACTGCTGTTTCACTAGAATAGGAAGGAACGAGTTTCTGTTGATTTGGCAAGTTAGTGTAGTTGAATGGAATAAAGAGAGAGGTCCAAGGAAATCACACTGCTTTTAGTATTTTTTTTTTTTTTTTTTGCCAAGAGCTTTTTTGGACCAAGTCCATGTCTGCTACAAGAAGATGCAAGAAGAATATGCGTGGAGATCAAGTAGGCTGTGGCTTTGTATTAATACACTATTAATGTTACTAACATTCATTTGAATCTGGAGACTTAGGCACAAAGTGGCTGATCTTCTGCAGTGAGCTCCAGTCCCCTTTCTAGTGAGTCCTGGATGTAGAGGTCATTTATTAAATCTAATATATAAAAATCCACTCATCCGAATGATTGCAAAATAGTTTGTGTTAGATTTCTACATCTTACCTTTATATTCACTCATCATGTGCCCAGCCCTTTTTTTTTTTTTTTTTTTTTTTTTTTTTTCTTTTTCTCAGCCTGTTAACAAGGTGAGGCTAATTCTTTTAAGAACAAAACTCTTTTTGGAGCTCTACCCCCCATTATTTACTCCTGCTGATAACAGAGTGTCTTTGAAAGGACATATGCTCTGTCTACATGTGCTTCCTTCGCGTTCGCCCCTCTACTCTGCTCTCTTGGTATCTCTGAAACTGCTCTTAATGAGGCTCCCAGAAGCCAAATCTAGTACACCTCAGAGACACACAGATGGACACACAGTACACACAGATAGACAATGCCAGACCATATATTAAAATAGATTTTGCCCCACAACCTGCAGTGACCAACTTGGGAAACCAATCCCCTTACATTAATGAACAACCCAGGAAGCCAGTCTGCTCTAATTTAGACTTGCA
>NW_006441955.1:15707273-15715883 GCF_000325575.1 Pteropus alecto
CTTTGGTTGCTTCCATGTCCTGGCCACTGTGAATAATGCTGCTATGAACATCGGTGTGCAAATGTCTTCTCAGATATGGGTTTTCAAGTCTTTGGGGTAAATACCCAGTAAAGGGATTGCTGGATCATATGGTAGATCAATTCTTAGTTTTTTGAGAAACCTCCATACTGTTTTCCTTACTGGCTATTCAATTTGCAGTCCCACCAGCAGTGTATGAGGGTTCATTATTCTCTGCATCCTTTCCAACATTTGTTATTACTTGTCCTGTTGATAACAGCTATTCTAACAGATGCGAAATGGTATCTCACTGTGGTTTTGATTTGCATTTCCCTAATAGCTAGCGATGTTGAGCATCTTTTCATATATTTGTTGGCCATTCGTATGTCCTCTAGGGAGAAGTCCTCTGCCCATTTTGGGGTTGTTTTTTTTTTTATCGTTATTGACTTGTATGAGATCTTTGGATATTAGGCCCTTCCTTATCAGAGGCATTGCTTGCAAATATATTTTCCCATTAGGATGGTTGTCTCTTTACCACGTTGATAGTTTCTTTTGTTGCGCAAAAGCTTTCTAGTTTGATGTAGTCCCATTCATTTATTTTCAAAGCAAGGGAAGTAAAAGCCCTTTTTAAAATATGGTTTTTTTTTCCTGGTTACAAAAGAAATATATGTCCACCATGAAAAATTTATAAAAATAATAAAAATATTTTAAAATCCCCTTATATTTGGTAAACACTTGGAAACTGTAGTTACACTAGAGAAAGCAAAAAGGAGCAGGTATTGAAGGGATAATGGAGTATCTTACACTGTGATCGGAATGCAAGTGTTTCCAATGCATCAAATACCATTTGGGTTTTCTGTGGTCTTCCTCTGCTCCCCTCTGCACTTCTCCCATGTTCTTAATAGCTTTTTTGGTAATATAGTCTTTTTCAGCCTATGTGACAGAAAGCATGGCCACAAAGCTCCAAAGTTTTAAAATTTATGCTGCAGCTGTACAGTTTGCTTACTTATCACATTCTCTCTCTATTCCATACCTAGACTCTTTAGAAAGGGGCTCAGGGACCCAGCTTACATAGCTCATCCGTGACCCAGGCTGGGATGGAAGAGTATGATGACGACAAAGTTGCTTCCATTTCACCCAGTGGACTGACGGTGGGGATGAGGGTTAGAGATAGACTTCCTCAAAAAAAGATACTGAGCTAACATTCCAATAAATCTTCCTTTTAAACTTATAATTCCTCTGCTCAGAGATAATTACTGAGAACATTTTTATATATTTTTCTTCTGTATTTTTTTTATTTAAGCTCATGTATTCTTTTAATGGTAAGATCATTCTGTTTATTAGACTTTTCATCTTGCTTTTTCCAAATACTATTTTATCATTAGCAGTCATAGCTTATTTTTACCAGTGATAACTACAAAATAACAACCACGATAGGTTGTATGTATCAAGGGCTATATTATTGTTAAGAACTTTACATAATCTTATTCACTCTTACAGTAGAATAATATTTATTAGCTTGTTTACAGTTTGCCACCAGTTACAACATACTTTAGTAGATATTACAATTGATGATCACAACTGCTATGAAACATTGTATTATTATTACTTTTTCTATTTTACATAAAAAAAGGAAAACAGCAAAGTCATACAACTAGTAAATCCTGTTCCTTTTCGTCCATGCCCGTTGCCTGCCCTGGTATTTTGTGCGTTAAGAAAGACTGACTCTGCTCAATTGTTCTTCGAAGCAGTCATGAACACGGTAATATCTGTCCTCCGGCTGGGGCTTTTCTAGATGCTTACAGTGATTGCAGGAGCAAAGTGGGAAGGTAAGGAGGAGAGCTGAGGCAACATGCTAGGCATCAGGAATTTGTAAACTCTTCTAGGACACTGATGGGTTAATGATGGTATTTTGGCTTCCAAATGGTCAGGCACAGTCTCACTTTTTCCCCAGAACCTCTGCTGCTCCTCGCCATGGTCTGCACTGCCAGGCACCCTCACACCTGGGTATTTTCTCTCAGGGGCCTCTTTTTCTTTCTCCTGCCAATCCAGTTTCCTTCAGGGAAACTTGTAATATACCCTATAGGATTGAAATCCAATTATGGGGTAAGTTCAAATGATCTCCCAGAGGGCTTGTGTTTCAGGGTCCCTGAACGTTCTGCAGCAGTAGGATGTTTGGCCTGGAGCACAGACAGAACCTCTAGGGTGTAATACAGCCCAGCTCCACACTCTAGCATCTCATGCCAAGTGAAGTGGAATAACCAAAGAATAGGGGCATTCTGGTAACCCTGAAAAGGAAAGTGGAGGAAGTAGCAAGAAATAAAAGACTTGGGCATTATTTTTTAAATAATTTCCTATCATAAAAAACTCCTTTAGCTGGGATAATAATAAATGATACTATGAGATGTGGATCACTTCTTACAATGACCTTCATTCATTTTGCCAGCAGCTGGCTTGGTTCAGAAATAAGCATGCTAGGAATCTATCACATATGAAGAGACTAGTAAGTGACAGAGCTGGGATCTGACCTATATAGTCCAAGTACGGGTAGAGTCTTCACAGGTAACCGATGCCCTGTAGAGCAGAGAGTCTGGAACTCACATAATCATGTGTGGAATTTCAGAGATTGTATGGTCCTCCAGCTCAGGGCCTGGTTTCATTTATTTTTGAATTCCTGGCTTGTGAGTTCAGAACACGTAAGTTAAGTGGAAGATGGGTTATAGGGTAAACACAAGCAAGATTCTGCACTACACCATGGCTTAAGATAGACTGATTGTATCACTGCTTACCCCCAATGCTCTTTAGTGCTTTCCTCTTTGTCTTCCTCAGGCAAGACATCTGAGGCTGAGCCCATTTTTTGCTGAGAGATTCCTAAGGTTTGCACTGAAAGGAAATTCTATATATATTTTTTCCACCAGCCACAAGCTATGCTGGAAATAGTAATTGAACTGAGTAAATAAATACAACTTATCAAGGCAAAAATTTACAAATTCTCAGTTCACACTGAGATAACTGAAGGGTTAAAAGATTAGGTTTCTATTTTGGTTTTCAGAGTAATTTGTTTATAGTCATGTTTCTGGGTTATCTGTTAAATTTTTAGTCATTTAGTGCCATCATTTTGTTAATAATATGCAGATTTATAATGAAGTTGTTATACTATTCATTGATTAAAACTCAGTAGCAGGATAAGAGCAAATGAAATGTTTCTTAATATGATTTATAGAGAATTTAGAAACTAGACCTCAATTATTTACACAGAAGACATTCTGCTATCATAAATATTTATGCAACCACGGGTCACTGAAGATATAAATTAATTTCCCACCATTTAAGACCAACAATTTAAGGCAAACAAAAAACACTTCAAAACAGAAATTCCTGCATTTTCAGTAATAGCTTAATCCCATTGCTGTTCTTGTTACTGGCAAAAATCTCAGACACTGAATCAGGTTTTGGGTTTCTAAAATTTTTGTTTTAAGTTACTGTGAAATATAGTCTGCTTAATTTCTTATATGATACACAAAGGGAGGGGAAAAACTATTCTAGGATGCGGTCCCAGTTGTAATGGTGAGTCATTGCCTGCAGCAGTCATAATGATAGAAGAATCTATTTATTCCTGTTCTCTAAGCCTCACACAATGAAGCCATGCAGCAATTACATAATTATCCCTCCTGGATGGATTTTCTTATTGGCTTGTAATTACAAAATACTCTTTGAGTACTTTTGTATCCTGAAATTAAATCTCCAGAATTGTATAAAGAACCATAAGATTTGATCTCAGCTTGTTTATCCTCTTTATATTTGATTTTACCAATTAATAGTGTAGCTTCCTAGATGTTAAAATGTGACTTCTTTATCTTTTGCATGGCTCAATTACTTAGACTAATTTTAAATAAATCCTAAGGGAAACTTCTTATTTTTACAATCACATGGTATATTTTTCCACTAATTATAACTGCTTCTTATATAAATTAAATAGCCGATGTTGCTAATGTTCCATGTTGTCTAGGTGGGCCTCCTGTGATATCTCCTGTCATTTAGGCCATTGTTCATAAATGGTTGCTAATCATTTTCACAATTTTCTCTGAAAAGAGGCTTAAGGACAAGCACAGTTTGGCTTATATAAGCTATTATTTGTACTGGTTGCTTTTACTCTCCTCCTTCTCCTCCTACAACTAACAATTGTTGAGTGTATACTATGTGACAAAATATGGGGATAGAAAGATGAATGAATCCTGAAAGAATTTATGGTCTAGGTAGCAACTACTTCCAGCTAGCTGCTCCAGGTAGCACCTGCCAGAGATAGAGACAAGTGCAGGTTATTTATAAAGACTTAATGGCTTGAAGATTCTTCTGGGATAATTCCTAAGATTATTGTTAAGAGGAGCTCTGATAATCTTTCTATTTAGAAGATTCTCATTTCTTTGTAGTTGTAGTTATTGGAAGCCTAAAATGTATTTTAACATAATAAGCTTGTTGTTACAACTAGAGCCATATAATAAAATTAATTTCCTACAGTATATTTTCTTGCACCTCCAAGTCATTAAAAACTTAGAAAGCAGGACTGTACTATCTCATTTAATTCTCATAGCAACTCTTTGAGGTACTTTTTATACTCCCATGTACAGATGACAATCTGAAGCTTAGGGAAAAAAACTTGGATGCCCAAAGTTCTTAACTAGTAAGTGGCAGCAGGGCGAGACTGTCTTGGCTCCAAAGAAAATGCTCCAACCCTGTACAGTTTCAAACTCTTTCATCAGAATTATGTGCTCAACAGCATATTCTGGATTTGAATCCTTAGTCTCACGCCAGACATTTCATAAGCTTTAGATCTTTTTCATATGTGTTTTGTAGATAGTGGCAATTCAGCCTAATGATGATTTCTTATCCCACAGCAATCTACATGAAAAGAGTTGTTGTTAACATCCGCTTTGCTCAAAAATAAGCTTGTGTGTAGGGTTACACATAGCACCGTGAATCCAATTCAGTTGTTTACTGAAACAATTATTTCTAGATTTCTGCTACATGATAGACAGTTTCACATTATCTCCTTTAATCCTCACTGTAAAAGAGATAAAGACACCAGTTTTCAAAATCTGCAGTAATTTATTCAAGGTTACATAGCTACTACATAAATGAAGTGTCTTGGATTCAGACTCAGCTATTTGATTCCAAAGTCTACACCAAACTACCCTGATGGGTCACAGCTTATGTTACCATACATTTGTAATGTAGCCAGCATGTAATTTTTTTAAATCAACTTAGTTGAGATATGATTTACAAACAATGAAATGCACACTGTTAAGTGTGATGAATTTGATGATATTTGAAAAATTATATACCCTTGTAACTACTACCCCTCTCTAGCTATGCAACACTTTCATCACCTAGTAAATTGCTTTGTACCCTTTTGAAGTCTCTCTAGTCCCCCTTGCCCAAGCTACCACTGATGTGATTGCTAACAGTACAGATTAGTTTTACTAATCTAGTGCTTCATATAAAAGGAATTATTCAGTATATACTTTTTCATGTCTGATTGTCTGATTTTTTTCACTAAATATAATGTTTTGTGAGATTCACATGTATAGTTGCCAATACTAGGAGTCCATTCTTTTTTATTACTGAATAGCATTCCCTTATATTGTTATACCATGTTTCTTTATCCACTGGCCTGCTGATAGGTAAACGGTTGTTTCTAGTTTGGGGCTATTATGAATCCAGCTGCTATGAACATTCACATTTCAGTTTTATTGGATCATGGGCATCATTATCCCAAAACTTTTCTTGAACTCTGTGTTTGTTTTGAGGAATGCTGTAATTGTTCTTTGTACAAGCCCAGTCTTCTGGAACATAACATGGACTCTAGCCAATTTTTGTAACTCCTGTTTAGTGTAAGCATTTTTCTCTAGAGTATTTGATTTTCATTTACATTAACTCCCATTTACATTGCAATATGTTCTTCCGATTGATTACATTGCTTTTAGGGTCAGTAATCTTTTCACTTCTGTGCCAGCATGTTCATCACTGTACTTACCAATCAGGCTTCATTGTTTCGAATATCTAAAAACAATTCCAGCTCCCTTAAAAAGTAAATAAAATTATGGAAAAGACATGGGATAGTTCATGTAATCACCAAAGACCCACAGAACAAGGTTTGACAAAGAGGCGGGACCAAGGAAAGCTAGGCAGCTGCCAGGACACCAGCCAGGGTTACACCAGAAAACCGGTTTATTGATGACACTAGAGTCTCCAGTCCTTCTCCTGAAATAAAACCATAATTAGTTACTCCATTTCCCCTTTGCCTTCAGAAGGCTGCTCCTGAGACAGTTCCAACGAAGCCCTTGATATGTGTTGGGGAGGAGCAGTAGAGAGGCAGGAATAGGCACACTAGAAGTGTGGACCAAATATCCTTGCCTTCCACTTGAGACATCAAGACTTGCTTGAGCACTTCTTGATGACAGAGCATGGCAGTGCAGGGCATGCCTGATGTTAAAGCTAGGAAGATCAGACATACCATCCATGATGGACAGCCTTGGCCACATAGACACCTAAATCCCACATGGTGTGAACATGCTTTATGGATTTAGTACCTACTAAGAGTCAGACAATAGCCAGATGCAACGTCTCACTTGCATAAAAGTCATGGCTTTTCTCCAGGCAATCGTATTATATATTCCAAGTCCATTCGCAATCCTAAAATTCTTGATGAGTATTTCACATGTTTTCCTCTTCTCAGATTCTCATAACCTCCTCACTCATCCCACTCTCAGCTGATAATTCTTTCAAATTCTGAGTAAATTGAAGCCATAGAAAAACAGACTCCTAATTACTAGCATATACACTCAATTACTCTACCTTCCTGCCTATAGAATTATCCATTCTTCTAAGGCCCATTAAATTACTCTATATTGGAGTAAATTATATTGGTTTATTAATAATAAAATAATACTCCACTAAGTGCTATGCATGCATCATCTCATTTAATACTCTCAGGAATTTTTTCAAGTAGGTACTTTAATTAGCCCTGATTTCTAAAACAAAACAAAACAAAACAAAACAAAAAACAAACAAAAAATCCTGCAGCTTGGAGAGCTAAGTAACTTGTCCAGAATTTCACAACTAAAAGACCAGGTTTGCTTAACTTCAAACTACAGCTTTAGAAGATGTCATTGCAATTTCATGATGTTCCTTCATGTATGGCAGAATATAGCACTGTTATTCAACAGGTCTCTTGTACTCAGTTATCTGATAAGCCTTCAGCCTGTATCCTAAATGGCTGATGTTCTTAGCCAATGGGGAACTCAAGCATTTACTCCCGATGGACATCATCTCTGAAGTCGTGAATGCACAGTACGGACAGAACTTTTCTTGCTTTCTACCACCGGGCATGGGGCATCATAAAGTACTCCAGAGGATTCCTTGGATTCTCACAATATTTTCCCCTGCCTTCTTTGTGTATCAGTAACTATTATTAACAATCTCTGAATAAATTTGGATTTTTACCTTAGTTTCCTCTTCTAAGAAAAGCGATAGCAAAGTGTATCCCCTGAGGTTCACCTACTCAGGAGCAGTGGGGAAAGTTACCCTTCTCCACTGTCTTTTGTGGTCACTTCTAGGTGAACTCTTCTCTTTCACATCATAGAATCTATTTACAGTTCGTACCAAACCTTTGTATGGAGCCACCACTGAATCCTCTTTTTCTTGTGACCTGAGTAGAGACTCTATTTGATCGGACTCTCAATTACTTCTCTGAATTCTTCTCTCACTTCCACTATCTCTCTTTTCTCTCAGCCACATAGATTTTTGTGCTGTTCTTCAAATCTAACATCCATATATATGCACATTCCTGCCTGAAAACCTCTGTTTTGGCTGTTTCCTCTGTCTGAAATGCTTCACATGCCCATATCCACAAGGCTAACTCCCTTCCCTCCTTCCAGCCTTTGATTCAAGCTCACATTCTCAAGGAGGCCGAGCTCCTCCAACCCCAACTCCTGATCCTCATTATCTTGCTCTATTTTATTTATCATTTTTATAGTACTTATCACTTTCTATTATAGTATAATATTTACTTTATTATCTTCTCTTCCCACTAAAAGTAATCTCCTTGATGTCATTTCTTGTATGTTCACTGACATAGCACAAGCAACTAGAACAATTCCTGTCCCATATTAGGCTCTCATTAAATATTTGTTAGATTGGCCCAAATCCTGAAGACTTCTGTCACGATGTGCTTCCTGAGATGTGCTGCAGCCTCCATGTAGCTTCCTAGTCTACATCGACATTTACAGCATCGTTGGATAAACTCAATAATAAGGAGCAAGTGGCAGAGCTGCATGCACTATGGACAGCACAAAAGCCTTTCTCACTCTGGACACTACTCAAAGCTAGAAGCAGTTAGGTCACCTGGTTAGCCAGTCTAGATAGAACTCCATAATGTGGTAATATTTCTTCCAAAGTCTGTGAAAGCCCCCTAAGCTTTGTATCTCTTTTTTGGAGATGGCTCAATTAAGCCTTATTTTCCAGTCATAGATTTTTTTTTTTTTTTGGTTAAATCAGTAAGGTCCTTAATTATCTCTGCTCATTTATTTCAGCCCTAGAGACCCCATAATTAAT
>NW_006441955.1:15715907-15739855 GCF_000325575.1 Pteropus alecto
TGCAGCATTACTCTCTAAAGGAAATCTCCTTTCTGGGGAAGCTGTAGAAAGCTCCTCGAGACTGAACTGGATGATATTTCAATGGTACGACCTTGTCCATTGAAAAAATGTCACAGGGGACACACGAATAAATGCCTTAAGAAAGGACCAAGGTAACTTGGCTTTCTTCTTATCCAGAGCAATTTTGCTGCCTTCTCAGGGAATACATTTACAGGTATTTTCTTCTGGCTGAAAATTATTAGTCCTAAAATCCCCTTCAACTTTTACCCTAAAATGCCAATTAAGTCTGCAAATAGAACTCTTGGTGCCCAGACCTGGTTTCCAGGTATCTTATGGGCTATCTTAATTCTTAGATCCTTGCTATATACCTGTGGCATTTCTGTTTTTCCTCCCCCCCCCCAATATATGTAAGTTGTCATTATTATGTACATTTTAAATTTATACAGTGCTGTGTGTAATTTATGACTGTCATATAAATTCAGTTAACATCCATCACCTCATATAGTTACCAAAAAAAGAGAAAAAATGTTTTTTCCTTGTAACAAGAACTTTTAGAATCTACTCTCTCATTTCCATTTTTCTACCTTTACCTAAGCATTATAAACATTATTACTGCAAAATAATAGGTTTCATAGAGTATCTCAGATTGACCTAACATAGCTTGTGCTTTTTGTCATCTTAAGATCGCCTCTCTGAAACCAGAATTTGTAAGCAATAACTGACAGTATATAGTAAAATCAGCATTCTTTTCATTTTCCCATTGGGTGAGGGTCCACACGTGTGGCTGTGTTAATTTACTTTCAGTTCATGGCTTCAAACCATGCATTTACAATGGCTTGGAATTTAAGACCCTTGTGATTTGGGGCTCCACCGTAGATTTAAAACACCTCTACTTTCATTCAGCTCTTCGTCACATTGCCCCTGAATGATTTCTTTGAAAATGTAGATATCATTATCCGATTACCTTATTAATACCTACATAAAATCTTTTCATGCTCCCCCATTAATTTCAGGTGGAAAGTTTAAGTTATCAGGACTAAAATTCTCCATAATCTCCTCCTGCTTATGTTTGCAAAATTTTTGCCAGCCATACAGATGCCTACTGTACAAAAACAATATTTCTGTAGTAGAAAATTGAAATATTACCCTAAACATACCTGGGGCAAGAGACATATTGTTATCTTGAGCATAATATAATGAAGGCTAAGCAACATCCCTTTATTCTTAAGTGAAAACCCTTATTTTATTCTTGGTTCATGAAATGTCCTCTAGCTCCAAAAGCAGAACAATTATTTTTTCCAGGAAACTGTATTTCTGAGATCTGTACTGTGTTTAGAGTTTAAGTGGGGGAAAAAAAAATAAAAAAGCCTCTGTTTAAGCAAAAAGAAAAATCAAAAGAATCCTCAGATCTATTATTCACCTCCTACTTCCTTGAAGAGGAAGAAGACAGTGGGGTAAAGAGAAATCACAGAGATGAGGTGGGGGAGTGAATCCTTATCTACCAGGCACTCATTCCTGGTTAGGCATTGGATTGACATGTCACACCTATGTTATTGCATCAGTTCTAAGATATGCATTTCTCTTAAATTTTAACGTCCCACGAAGGTGTCTTAAAATCAATACTGTCTTAGATCCAGTGAAATATGCCTTGCTTTATCTGAGCGTTATCTCCATTAAGTTTTGCAGATCCATATCTGTAATTAAGATTATTTGTTCCAAGTCATAAGTAGTAGAACTGGATTCAAGCTCAGGTTTGGATCATTTCAAAACCTATTAACAAATTAGAAGACATTACTTCAAATTTGGGATAAATACCTACTATTCACTATGAGAAGTTCAGGATCCAGAATAATCTCAGCTTGTTGGGGCCAGTTCGATGCAAACTAAATGAAACCGAAAGCAATCCTCTGTTATAATACGGTCAGGTTCGAAGTGGTAAATAACAGTAGAAGGATCAGGAACAAAAATTAGGCACACCTACCAGAATAGAACAAGTACTGGAGTGGGGTAGAGCAGGGGTCCCCAACCCCCAGGCCGTGGACCAGTACCAGTCTGTGGCCTGTTAAAAACCAAGCCATAGAGCAGGAGGTGAGTGGCAGGTAAGCCAGTGAAGCTTCATCTGTATTTGCAGCTGCTCCCCAGTGCTAGCATCACCGCCTCAGCTCCACCTCAGATCATCAGGCATTAGATTCTCATAGGAACATTGGTCTCTAGTGCCAAAAAGGTTGGAGACTGCTGAAGTAGAGGTTAAAAAGTGAACAGCAGTGGCTAAGGATGAAATCAGAAAGTTAAGACTCTAGTAACAAGCAGCAGAAACATGCTGTGACAGGTGAGAGAAGTTTAGTAAAAGGTAATGGGGTGTTTTGACAAGTAGAGCCCAGGAGATGGAAAGCTCAGCACAGGCAGTTTATAAAGATGCAATCAAAAGGCCTCAGAGATCTCTTCAACAGATTGTAGGTCATAGGAAAAATATCCATGGGAAGGTTATAGTTTGAGCTCAAACCAGCAAATATTGTTACTCTGGAAGAAATAGTTTTGACAGTCAGTGAAGAACATGATTTTTCTAGGATGGTAGATGTGGCAAAATCCTGGGGACTAGGCATTGCCAGGAAGGAGATGAGAGAGCCAGCAGTATCACAACGTAAAGAACCCTAGCCTGGATGTTAGAACTCCTAACTTCTAGTCCTGCTCTACTAGAAAAGAGGAAGAAGAGCACTCCAGCAGTTCTATGACTTCACATGAAGGCAAATGAGAAAGTTTACAGAAGAGCGGGGAGCAGTGAACTGGCCAGGTTGCTGCTAGTCAAGTAATGGAATACTCTATATAAAGTTGTATGAAGGTATAGACTCATTTGGGGGCTGAAAAACAATATGATAGCTTCTCTCTCCAGGATTGGGTCAAAGCTAAATATGCCCCAAGAAAACCATCCACCCTATTCACATGGAGACCTGCTCATTGGCATGCACCCGAGACCAGGGAGAGCTCCTCTGAACCAATGAGTGACCAGTTACTAAGAACATCTATATCTCCCCTATTCTTCCTAGCATGCCCCCTAACCAAAAGACTTAGGCCTTAAAAAGAGAAGAATTGACACAGAACCGGAATCTATACCCTATCTCATAAGGTGTTGGGCTGGGAGTAGGAGTGTAAGAGCAATGGCCAAATGCCTAACCAGCAATGAAGGAGGGGAAAACGTGACATTCGATGTGAGATTGGAGTCCTGGTTTGAATTTCTAAAACTGCTTGCAAAGCTATGGGGTCTGCCCAAGATGCTATTAAACTGTCACGGCAAAGGGAAATTTTTTTTAAAGTATATTTTAAGAAAGTAATTAAAAATTTTAAAAAGCATACTTAGTTTATCCCCAATAGAGTTGACATTTTGCAGTAACCTGGTTACACCAGTGTTATAAAGTGGTAGCACAGTATTCAACTATGAATATTCGACTAAATGTCTAAATTTCCTGCCTTATTTTCATGGATTCAATTTCAGTACATCTAGCAAGTTTGTCTTTAAATACAATATGTCACTTTTAAGAAAAGCTTAATATATTATTAGAAAAGGGCATGCAATCTGGCTGTGACCCTACTCTCTTAAGACATACCTGGAAATGTCTGAAAGCATAGTCGTCTATTAGGTAGGGACAGAATTTGACATGTTCATTTTCCAACGAGTCAGTTTATGTTGTGCAAGAGAAGAAAGGAAATAGGATACTGAAACAACTCATTTCAGCCACAGTGCAGAGGAGGCTATTTGGAGAAGTCAGTCTTAGAGTAGTACAGTCATTAATTTGCCCAATTCTCTGTTGATTTGACTGTAACTGTCCAGACAGCATGTTCCCAACCTCAACCTCAGTACCTGTGCACAGAAAAATGAATTGAGGACAAATTATGGCCCTAGATCCAGCCCCACCTACAAATTTCCTTCCTTTCGAGATTGAATAAAACCTTGAACTTAAATTGCTCTCTTCTTATGATATCTTACCTGCTTTATCTACTCCAAGCTTATTCTTCTAACATGAAAAGTAAGGCAGATCATTAAAGATAAGGGGCAAAATGCAGTGGTTTGTAGAGGTCTCAGCTAACCCTCTCCAGGCTCTTTCCCATGTGTGTCATTGGTGCCCGCATTTAATCCACTGGATCAGTTCAAACTCATTCATTTTTTAAGGCCATGTGAGGCTATTACATTTTGTCAATAGTGTAACTAACAGTCATGGTCTTGGCATGGAGTATATGGCACATACAGCTGGGATTGTAAATGAAATTTGATAAAGGTGTACTTACAGATGCAGAGGAAGAGTTAAGGGAACTGATAAGGAATGTTGAAGTGCCCAAGGACTGGTAATAGTGAGATGGTGGTTACTAGTGCTAGTCTTGAAGCAGTAAGAAGAGGAAATGGGGTTAGTATGATGGAGTATGCAGCCATCACCAAGAATGCAGTAACAAACAGGAGGGAGCAAGAAAAGAAATACACTGACGTCTTAACCCAAAGTCAGAAGGCAGATGATAAACTGCACCTGAGAAAGGCTAAACCTTCCCAAGTTCTCATAACTAGTGAATGGCAGAACTGAAATTTGCATCCAGGATTCCTGATGCTGAATCCATTTTCCTTTTCATTTACCATGGATGCACTTCAGCATGGATGCAACTGGATCAAAATGATCCTAACATATATGCATTTATACATTCACTCAATCACTTATCCATGTGTCCATGCATCCATGCACCCACCCATCCATCCATCCATCCATCCATCCATCCATCCATCCATCCATCCATCCATTAATTCTTTCTCCAGACTCCTTTGGGAAATATTATGAAATGATGGAATGGACATTAAGTTATTTAGTGCTTCTCTGCCATACCCTTTGTGTAACCTTAAGCAAGACCCATTGTCTATCCGAGCCGCAGGTTTTTCATCGAAAAATAAAAGAAATAGTCTAGTTTAATGGTTTCAAACTTATCGTTTTAACCATAGTAACCTTTCAAAAAATAAGATCCTACTCAGAAACTTTAAAAAAAAGAAAATAATGAAATTGCAATTTTCTGAATAAGGCCTGGTTAGAAGACCCCTGGATTCCTGTTTAGTAATTTCCTGGGTCCCAACCCTACCTGGGTTCACCTTTAGAGGTCTCCATAGAGTGCAGGTAGACAACCACTGGGTCACACCTGATTTCTAAGATACAATTCAACTCTCTAAAAGTGTATGGATCTGTAATTGTTCTCTCTACACTGTGAAAACACAAGAACAGGGTGAAGAGCTTTGGCCATGTTTTTGGTAGCAATTAATGGCAATGCAGTAGGTTTAATTTTTAGAAGATAAGAAAAAAGATGTTTATAACTTCTCAAAAGTTAGCAGGTTCCAGCTAATTTGTGAAATCACTGGATATTTTTAAACCTAAATTTATGAGACACTATCCTCTATAATTCTTTTTCTTTATCTTCTATTCCCAAATTATACCTTTATCCTCAAACTGTAGTGGTACATATATATTTTATAAATACAACCAATGATGAGGCTATGAAATTGAAGAATGTGTTTCTAACTCTGGACAAAAAAATGGATTACATTTCTTCTACTCTGACCCAGATAAGAAAAAAAATCGAGGGAATTTGCATTTAAACTTCCAAAAAACATAGTTTCATGTGTGTCTGGAATCTAGTAGAGACAGTAATTATATTTGCTGAATAAATTTATGTAGTTAACACTTTATATTTTTCCCTCCTATGATACAGTGGATTTTTTAATGGTAACTATTTAAATATTAAGTGTCATGAATAGTACAGTATACATAATAGTTATTGAATATTTCTCGAATTAATTCAGAAGATATTATGCATATAATTCATAAAGGATATTTGAAGAACTATGAAAAAACTTTCTGGAGACAGCTTGGAAAGATAGTTGATGGTTGATGGCTGGGATTTGAAGTGTAAGAAAGAAAAAGTACTTTCCAAACAATGGAATAATAGGCAAAATCGAGAGGCAGGAAATTGAATTATACACATGTGATGGAAGACATTCTGTGTAGTTGCTGGTTAAGATTTAAGAAGAAAAGACAAAAAAGTACGGCTGGAAAAGTAGTTTGAGGCCAGATCATTGAGAACTTTCATTGGCTGGTGAGAATTTTGATAAGCAATGGGAAGACGTTGAAGGATGTTGAGGAAGGGAGCACTTTAGTTAGAAATGGATTACAGAAAGATTAAACTGACGACATTGTCAGATAGATTGATGGGGAGAAATTAAAGGCAGGGAGAACACCGAGAGAAGCAGCAATAGCCTGATAATAACCCATCAACATCTCTCTAAGGCTGCAGGGTGGAAATAAGTATTCCTATCCAGTGCATGAGAAGTGCAGGAAGATTGAGTGACCATCCAACACAGTAGCTCCTAACAACCAGATGGAGGGCAAGGAGGAAGCTAGGATACACCCAATCTGGGTCTGCTGAGCTCTCTAATGCAATGAGATGAAGTCTAAGGACAGATTCATTAGGACAGGAATTTACTAGCCTTGATAGGTGGAAGATAGGAGTGGTCTTGGGCTTCCATTGTGGAAAAAGCCAAAAGTCTCTCTCTTTCTCCCTTTATCTCTTTCTTAATGTCTGGAAAGTACAAAGGAGAGAGGTAGGAAGATGAGTCACTAGCTACACTTCTGGGTGAGTGATTACGGCTTTTTTTTTTTTTCTCTCTCTTTAGTGGTCTTATTTTTATTTGCCAAAAAAGTTATGTTCCTCCTAGATAATCAGTTATTTTCAATATCAGTGCTCACCACCCTACCTCCAGCCCAGCATATTTTAATATTTTCATGACCCCTATGGGACCTCTTCCCTAGCCTTCAGAAATGCTATGGCCTTGGAGGAAATTTTTCTGTCAGATCCTTGTGCATATGTTATTCCACCACCAGACTATAATGTTCTTGTAAGAAGAGATGCTATTTATTCATCTTAGCACTCTTAACACCTAGCATAGAGCCTAGCATTTGATAGAATTAAAGGAGGTTTGGTTGATTGGATATATAGAGTTATAAGAATAGTAATAGACGTCTTTTAAAAATCTGTTTTATTATATTTTATCTGCAGAGTTTGATTATGTTTTTCTTACCAATAAAAATCATGTTCTTATTGCAATTTCTAATGTACACCATTTCTGCCAACAGCATTTGATAGTATCAGTAGTCCTGTCTTCTTAAATTGAATAAAGTCAAGTTACCTCTCACTTAGGGGCTGCTAACATGTAGGAGTCTCATTGTCACAAGTGAAAAACTTACTCATCTATAACCTCTCTTAAATATAGGCTCAGGAAAAGATTCTTCTTCTGATATGGTTCCACCTGGAATATGCTCCAGTGGCAGGGCAGCATAATGCAGGGGTTGATGGCAGGTACCAGTGGACATGTAATATGTCAAAATGTAAGTGGCATGTTTCTTATCCAGCTCTATTCGCTGCTACTAAGAATCCATTACCTTTACATGGTGCCTCAGAAGTTTTAAAGAGGTTGAAACTGATTAGTAAACCATCATAGAAAGATATTTTATAGTTGACACAAATCATTCTACATGTAATAACATTTTCCTAAGTTGTGGTTTCAGTCATGCTGTCTATATTCTGCCTGTGGTGGCAAAGAACACATCATGGGGAAAATTGAAATCCAGAGATATTCCCACAGTTCAGTATTATCTCTTTCTTTGTCCTTGATTTACCTTTGGATTCTACATCCCATTTTTATGCTGAAGGTATTTCAGTGATTTGGAGGTTTGGCAATGACATTTAAAGAGGTGTTACTTCATCTGGCATTGCAATACAGAGATCAAATTACCCCAATAAAACTCCTTAATGTTCTCATTTCTATTGACCAAAATTATGCTCTCAAAAAATTATGGCTGGAATCTTCAGGTCAAGCTCTGGCAAGAAGACTATTGCTGGGGAAGGATTTCTATGGTTTATTATTTTTGTGATTCCTTGACAGTTTTTCAATAGCAATTAGCATCAAAACTCTTAAAACTAGAAAGGACTGTCCACCCTACTTCCAAGGCAACACAGAATTGAGGGCCGAGGCAGCTACATCCTTTAAATTAGGTTTTGGAGGAAAATTTCCAAGGGATGGCAAAAGCTAAGTAAAAGAAAGAAAGTGTTCTAGTGCAGAAAATATCTGGAGATGTGGAGGTGGCCTGAGGCTAAGCAGCCAAAAAGCTTATGAGATTGGATATTGTACTTACTGTAGGAAGAGAAGAGCAGAGAAGCTGATAACAAGAATGTTCTTTGATCTTCTACTTCAAAGCATTACAGCTCTAGATTAATATTCAGTACTTCTTTATTCAGGTACTTTTCTCTTAGCCTCACCGCCCTTCCATTAGAGAGAGAAAACATTTTAGCTTCCAAATTGTCTCTTCATAAGTTCCAAGGGATAAAGTGGGAGACATTCAGGAGCCTGGCACATTAGCATCCTCTTAATGCAGTATGAAGTCGAGGGGCCTTTTATGTGGATATTAGTAATCAGAACTGATTATTAAAATTGCAAAGAAGCCTTGTGTGCTGCTTGTAGGCTAAGATGGATGATGACAGTGGAGCCTTTGCATTATAAATTAGAACCGATGCTCCCTTTTTGAGTCATTGCTCTTTCTGGTTGCTAATTTATCTTTTTATCTGTGATTTATCCTTACCCACTCACATCCTTAAATTGTCTTTCTGTGTGCTACAATTTCTTAATGGCATAGACTTGAATGTACCATGACTGGTTTAGCAAATTTAGAGCTTTAGAAAGGTGTCTTAAAATTGTTGCCAAGAGCTTTCTGGAGATGGGTGATAACATCGATTGAAATTGATAATCCCTTGAAGAAGAATAAGTTAAAATGTTGCCAGGGCTCCAGGGAATGAAATGAAGTTGATATCTTCATTTATTTTTCCAATTAAGCTTTGGCTATTTCTTTCTAAAGTGGTAAACAGACATTCTGTTTTTACTGCTGTTAGTAGTCTCAGAAGCAATAATAATATTTATAAGATATGTTTTAATGTGTCAGTTACAGTTCTTTGGTTTCTTACAACAGATATTGATTTTGACTAACTTAAACAAATGAGAACTTATTGTAAAGATATCGGGAGCTCTCAAAATTGCAGGAAGCCTAGAGAACCTTAGAAATAGGTGACAACAAAGGCAGGCCTGGAGAAAAGAAGCAGGACCCTCCAGAAAGCCCTTCCAACGACAACCATCTAATAAAGACCAGCCCGCGAGGATGGAGAGAAACTTGAGCCAATTTTACCTTCTTTGTGCCTCCGGCTGGGACTTAAATTGTAAAGATGGGACATCTTGTTTAACCTAGCCAGGAACACAGTGGGGCTCTTTATTTATATTATACAGGACCTCTGATCACTTATTATCTAACTTTATTATCTAACTGACTTTGTCTAATGGAGAAGAAAAAAATGCTTAAGGAAAAATTGAGATATTGCTAAAAAATGGAAAATGCATATGTGGCAACTGTAAATCCAGTGTACCTTTTTTTTCATATAAAATGTAAAACATTATCCAATTAATCTTTGCAGCAACACTGAACTATGCAATATTATGACTATTTTATAGATTAGGTAATTTAGGATTAAATATGTATCTAAGTCTTCCCAAGACATGTAGCAATTAAATGGCAGAATCATATTCAAGAGCAAGTTTCCTGTTACATGTATGATGATGCTCTTTCCTCCCTGTCTTTCCTGTTCTGGGGGGCTTTGATATTCACACAGAGAAGATCCTTGAGGAACTTCAGTTCCTAAATCTTTTCTCTCTTTCTTCACCTGACTCCACCACCCTCTGTCACCATTCCTCTTATCTTTCTTTCATTCCTGTTTTTCTCAGTTACCATTAGAAGTCCAAGCCTCCCATAATCACCTGTACGGCCCAATACATCCCCTAATATAAACTAATCTCCCCTAACTTTTCTGCCATGCTGCTGGAACTCCTGGTCTGGAAAACATTCAGATTCCTGAGTTTTCAGTGTCTTGACTGATTGTTCCCTTTTCTTGCTGTAAGTGATACCGGACTCTCCCTTGGCCACTGAGTGACCTTTGCAGTGCCCTGAAGAAGTAAGTACCGTTTTTTTCCCTCCCATATTCCATGTAGAGGAGGCATCATCTTTACTTTTCATTGCTGCTTAGGGACCATTTTATTACTCTTCTTTCTCAAAAAACCTGACTCCTTTGAAGTACACGCCATCAGACTATACCACTCACGACCCCTCCTGGGCATAGTCATCCACCAACTAGAGGTCACTCTCTCTAATTCACTGAATATTTCAGCATCTGACTCTCTCTTTCTCTCCATTACAAATGGTGTTATCATTTGTGATCACTTCCACTTCATATAGATGATCCATTCAATAATTCAATACTCTGGTCTCATAGTTACTTGCTATCACTTTGAATAATTATTTTCTGCACACCAGCTAAGGCATCTTCTCTCCCACAACCTTTTAATTACCAATAACTGAACTGATTAGTTACCAATATCTCCAGAATCTTGATATCAAACCTCCCACCGTCAGACTCCCACTGCTCATCTCTATTTCCTGTTTTAAAGGAAAGCTAATTCATCTGATTGTCCACAGATCTAGCAATGCATCTGCTCTTTTTCTGAAGACAATCCATGAACCCCATCCAGCCTTTCCACTGTACACTGGAACTCATCCTATCTTGCCTCCCCTAAGACTTTATATCTGTATATCTCTCCTCCCACACCTTGATCTTAATTTTTTTCTCTCTCTCTTTCTTAAGCACTCAAGCATGACACTGAAGAAGCCGAATGGACTCCATGGCTCCCATCAGTTACTGTTCATTAGCTGCCCTCCTCTTCACAGCAAAACTCTTTTAAAAGTTGTCTTTATCTCCTCACCTCCCATTCTCACTTCAACCCACTTCAATCAGGCTTTTGTCTACTACGCTCAAATGGAAACCACATTATCAGTAGCCTCCCTTTCCCCAAAACCTATGGAGTATTATCAATCCTCATATTGCTCTACTCAGTACATAATATTTCCGAGAACTACTGAATTCCTAATGTTAGTTCAGATATTTTTCCACCTTCACATTTTATGGGAGACTCTTAGCGAAATGAGTTCCTTTACACTCATCAAGTGGATTTGAACTGAAATGTGAAGAAAACCTGTCCCTCTTTGGGTTCAGATACAACAGGTCCCATGGCGTTTTTCCTGATAGGATTTGAAGTAAGACTTATGCACAGCCACAGCGAGGATTCATCTACACTTGGATTCTAGAAATTATAAACTGAATATTTGAGCCCAGCAACTAGAGGAGGTATATTTAATGCTTAACCTAGCTATGAAAAATTTTAAAAATTATCCTGTGTTTAATTTATGTAAATTCATAGTGTTTTTTGAGTCTCCAGTTTTATTTTATTTTCCTGGTGATTGGAGGATCCAATCCTTTATTTTCCTCTGAAAACAAATTTGTTTTCATAGATTTGTAACATTTCTCACCAATAAATTTCCTACTAGTGGGAAGTAACACATTAATTGCATGTATCACATTTAAAGAAAAACTAGGTAGCAGGATAATTTTTACTGTTAGTTTAGTCACTGCAGATCTAGGACAAAAAATATTTTTCTGGGAAGCAGTTGCTCATTTGCATGCTGAAATTCAGTGTCATTCTGTTTTTGTATTTTCAGGTCTTCGACCTTATGGAATTAGTGACAGTGGGTCAGGAGGTGAACTGGTAGACTAAAGGGATAATAAATTCTAACAGACCTTTTGATTTGGCCAACAAAATATTTAAAGAAATTTGATTTAAATTCCTTTAAGCTGTGCATGCATCCAGTTCAACAAGACCCCAACAATTACTCCCAATTATCATACATTCGATTAATTTTATTGAACACACTTTTTTGTTGTTGTCGAAGATCTTCTATATGGCAGGCATTAGACTGGGCCCTGGACATATTGCAGAGAACAAGATAGAGCAAGGTCTCGAATTTCATGAGGCTTGCGTTCTAGTGGAGAGAGACTGATAAAAATAAGTAAACAAATAAATTAACAAGAAAATTTCAAATAGTGATAAATATATAATGAAGGAAATAAAGATGATGTGGTGTGCATTGTTTGTGGGAGGAGGTAATAATATAGGTTGAGTAGACCAGGAAGGCTTGCCTAAGATGACATTTGCTCTGAGGCCTCAATGATATGAAGAATCAGGGACAGAGGATGGTAGGCAAAGCCAACAGTAAGTACAAGACCCTGTGGCAGGAAGAGTTGGGTTTGTTCAAGGAAAAGAATGGTCAGTGCAACTAAAAATTAATGAACAAGAGGGCAACTAGTTTAAAATGAGGTCAGAAAGGCAGCAGAGAGCAGATAATGGATAATCTTATAGGCTGCAATAAGGATATTGGATTTTATTCTCAACATGATGGACAGCTGTAGAAGATTGTAAAGCATGATCTGGTTTATATTTTTTAAATTTATTGTGGTTACTGTGGGTAAAATAGGTTATAGGAACCAAGACTGGGAACAAGACCAGTAACTATTTTTTAAAAATCCAGGTAACAGATAATGGTGGCTTGAAATGATGATTAGAACTGTGAATATAAATAGAACATACAAATATGAGATAAATATTTAAAATAGAGCCATCAGGCCTTGCTGATGAGTTGGATTCATTGGATGAGGGAAAGAAGAAGATCAGGGACAATTCCTGGGTTTTTGGCTTAAGCAACTGGGCAGATGACAATGCCAGTAGTTGATATGGGAAGCTGAAGGACTGAAGGAGAAACAGATGTAGCTGAGTAAATAAAGGTTTCAGTTTGAGCCATGTGGAGTCTAAGCTGCCTGTTAAACACCCATGAAATGTTGAGGAGGTGTTGGATATAGGAGTCACTGCATAAATTTACATTACCTCCAAGGGTTTCTGAGTTTATAACACTGGTATAGTATATAGGTTAAGAACATTGGTTCAGGAATAAAAAAAATCTTTGTATGAATCCATGTTCTTCTGCTTATCAGCTCTGTAACCTTGAGCAAGATTCTTAATTGTCTATACTTCAGTATCCTCATATATATAATGAAGTTAAAATATTATATATTTCATGAATTGATTGTAAAGATAAAACAAGTTAATTTATGCATAGTGCTTAACAAAATCCCTAGAAAAATATAAATACACAATATGTACTAAGTATTATTTATCAAAGATCTATTCTGAGATATGCCCTTTGTATACATTATTTCAACTAGTCTTCCCCAAACTCCTCATGTTAACCATATCAACTAAATATCAGTCTACAGGAGACTGAGAATAGATGAATGCAAACACGAATTTTATTTTCTACTTTTTGAAATTTATTTTCTACTTTTTGCACAGACACTCATGACTTACCAATCTTATAAACATTTGTATGAGCCTGAAATATGTATCTCTCCAGTGAAATCCAGATTCTTATATCCAGCTGTCTACATGACATCTTTGATATCTGTCATCTCAAACTTAACATGATCTGATCTTCACCCTCAAACCTAGAATTTTCTCCTTCCATTCTCTCCCTCATCTCAGATGATGACATCGCAGGTCTTCTGTTTGCTCAATTATAAATCTTGCGGTCATCACTGGTCCCTATCTTTCTCACACATCTTTATGAGAGTCTTACATGAAATAGCCCTCTGCCCTCATCTCCTATGACTCTCTCCTTTGCTCATTTTGCCCAGACGCACTGGCCTATTTGCTGTTACTCAAATACGCCACACATAGTCTTGTCTTAGGGCTATTTCCTTTCCTATTTCCTCAGCTTGACACTCAAATATCCCAGCTATTCCCTCAGATATCTGCCTTGAAAACTTGATCATTCTGTTTAAAATTGCGGCTCTCCTACCACTACTTTCTTTCTCTTCCCTTCTTTTCCTATTCTCTTCTTTTCCCTTATCTTTCTTTCCTTTCTTTTCCTTTTCAGAAAAGAATCATCTTGTGTTGCTTCCAGAGGCAGCAAGAGTTTTGGTTCTACTCCAAATGTTTTTCTCATTCTGAGAGGTACTTTACTCCCTGCAGTTAACTCTTCTGCCCGTAAAGGTCCACTGGTCTTCTGCCTGCTGACTTGTCACCATGACATCAAATAAGGTTATTTCCAGCTGCAAATAAGACACCCTACTACAGTGGCTAAACAGTTAGGGCTAAATTTGTCTCATGCAACAAGGATTTCAAGGGTAAGAGTCCAGGGCCTTATATCACTCAGTGTTATCCTGAGATTTAGGATTATTTTGTCTTCTTTCTCTGGTCCTTATCCTCGAAGTCATAAGATTACTGGTTGTCTGTGCATTGGGTCCCCTGTTCCAGGCAGATAAAAAGAGAAAAGGGTAAAGAGCAAGGGATAAAGAATGCTCCTAGGTAGTAAGGTTTGAACTTCCTGAAATTACTGACTGTCAACTATTTTTCAACCTACAAAAATGGCAATTTAATACATCTGACCTAAGATTTGGGAAGGAGCGCCTTCTCCAGAGACTTCCACTACGTCTCTTGGTCAAAATCATATCACTTGGACACTCTTAGCCTCAAAGCAAAGAGGAGGCATCTTAGGAGGTAAAAATGGTGTGAGACTTTGTGCCAATCAATTCAGGACTCCATACACAGTTGGGCTCTTCCCAAGCTGCTTATCTTCTAAGACTATTCAGCCTCCTGGCTTTGGGCCATCTTCCCCAGAGACTGTGTTACAGGGTGGGCACCACAGCTTCACAGACCTAGGCATTGTCGACTGTTCACTAAATTCCCACTCCGGACATCAGCAGCTTCCCAGGTCACATGAGAACTTCGGGATCTGCTATATGGTGTCTATAGATCTTGGAGAATTAACATTTCAGGAGTGCAGGTAGGTAATGACAAAATCTCAGACCCTCTCTCTAAATTAACTATAATGTCATTTATGTTCTATTACATTTGTCCTGTGCTAGCATGGCTAGCAAATGGCAGAAGTGAGCTTCTGAGTTTTTACACATATTATTTAATTTAATCTTCATAGCAAGCCTTTAGCTTTCTCTTCTATCATGATTTTACACATGAGGAAACAAAGTCTCAGAGAGGTTAAATCCAAGGCGCTTTGGTTAGAAAATGGCAGAGCTTCTATTCAGAGCCAAGTCTATCTCATTTCAAACTTCTGCCTGATCGATTGCATTAAATGATTCTAAGTAGATTATTCCCAGGGAAATTATTTCCCATGATATATAGCACCCCTTGAATCACTCTAAGTATTTCTTAATAGGGCTAACAACACAGGGAAGCTCAACAGTCTCTAGGCAGTCACTCCTACAGTTAGAGTTGCTGAATTCCCCCTAATTCTTGGGCTTTCAAACCCCTACTTCATCCCTTGCACACACACAGATTTGGATTTGTGGAATTGTCAGAAAGGTTATTCTAGATGGAAAGATAGTCTAGAATTAGAAAGAGCATAAGCAAAAGCAAGTAGATACAGCTCTGAGAGAGTATATAATTCAGCTTGATTAGAGTATAGATAAGAGATCCTGGTGCATAAACTTAGAAGGTCAAGTTCAGATCATACCATTAGAACCTTGACTACCAGGCAAAGTTATCCGAACTTTCTTCTGTCTGCAATAATGATGTATTAGAGGTTTTGGCATAGGAGAGTTAAAACACAATTTATATTTTGTGTTGTAGCTTAAAAAAAAAAAAAAGTTTGAAATATGCCTGAAATGCCAATCAAACATAATAATCCCACCACAGGAATTATTAAAGGAGATTTGAGAGTTTTGTGTCCTTTTCTGTAATATCGTCTTTCCAAGATAGCAAAGAAATTTGCATTTTGTTCACAGAAGAATTGTCAATCTATGTAAAACAAAACAAAACAAAAAAACTTATTCCCAAACTTGATTTTCTTAATAAGAATAAAACTTGCTGCTACTTACATTAAATAAGAAATGATCTTAAGCATCTCTTAATTCATATTAAAAATAGTTTCTAAATTGTAAAACCTGCACGGAAAATAGAATGAGTATTATTGCTTACTTGTCTAGAGTAGACTAGTCACATGTCAGAATAGAATTTAAAAAACATATTGAAGAATATTGAAGAAGTTAAGGGATTCATTTATAAAATTGAGAAGAAAACATGCAAGAAACTCAGCTAGACTGTGTAAGGTGGTGGGTTTTATTTGTCCAAGTAATGCCTCATTATTGAGGTGGTATGAACATAGTACATTCATCTGTGCGTCAGAAATATGAGTCAGAAATGCCATGTGAAGAGCCCTCTGTCCTTTTGATTACTGAAACTGATGTTTTGTTTTGACTGGGTAATTTACCAGTAGTTAAAATAATTGAGTATTAAGGAGGAAATCCATGTTGAGAGAATTGGTTGTGAAAAGATAAAACGAGGAAATGGGATTATTGACAGAGCCAAGAAAAAATAGTCAAGGGATGTCTATGTCTATATCAGATAAATCAGCCCTTTAATGACTTGTTTAACTGTTTATGAATGAGTCAGTCAAAAGACAGGGATGTGGGAGAAGCAATTCAAAGAGAGATAATGCTTTACAAACATATTTCCTCAAATGCTTAGATTTGAAGGCAGTAATTGTTTCTGTTATTAAAAAGATGGATTTGTAAAGTAAGAATGCCCTTTGCAAAATAAAGAGTCATGAATAGGAATTGATATCTGAAGAGGAAAATGAATTCACATTGGTTAAAAAGGAAGGGCTTCTCTGTCTACTTCAAAACACTGATCCTGTATCCCTCTTTTGAAAAGACTGCTCTTCAAAGAAAAACTGAAGCCTGTAATGATGATTTAAGGTTTTTATTCCTCATGTAAAAGCCAAATGTGAAGTAAAGGATCCTCATGGTTCCCCAGCGTACTTTAATGGTGAGGCCATTCCCCAAGCCTGACTGGCCCCACCTCACCTTGGCTTTGGGGAATAAAAAGAGGGACTGCCTAGCCTGATGAAGGGCAAGCTGTGACCTGCTCCTCCTTTCGTTTAGATTACAGGAAGATTTAATTTCTAAAAATGATGGCAAAAAACAGTGAAGCCTGGAGACTTTGCTTGAGCTCTAATAGAATCATGATACCATTTATTTTTGGAACCTTGACGTGTCTGAAACTCTTCAGATGCAAAATCAATGCTAAGTAGTTTTATAGAAATTGGATGCATTTTACATAAAATTACCACTAGCACTGAGGACAGTGATGTACATATGAAAGCAATGCAGACGGTGTCTTGAATACACCAGAAGGCACAGTCTGGGCGCCTCACTGGCAGCACCTGGCGTCGGTACCACATTTCAGAACTTTACCTTTTAAAGTGCCTTTGCTCTTCCTGAGGTTTCCAGCTTTGTGTAGTTATATTATGAGCCTCTTGACCATTCATCCTATTCTTCCTGTAATCATCACTTTTTAAAACACATTAAGGGATCATTGGTGAATAGATAGTACTTTATACCGTGATAAAAAGGAACAATAAAATCACCTAAAGAAAACAGGGCTGTGAGCTGAGCTCAAGGACTCTCCAACATGTAGATTTGGGGAAGAGATTAAAGACCCATGAAAGTCAATGAAATAAGGGCGGAAAAAAGGCTCAGGAAATGCCATCTTAAAAGTCAAAATATAAAAAGGATAAATTGTGGCAAATGCTTCTGCCACTTTGAGAAAGATGGTGACTGAGAATTGACCATTGGTTTGAGCAAGATGCTGGGCACCGATAATGATGAGAGAGGTTTCCTATGAAGTAGTTTTTCCTTTTTCTCAGCTCTGTTTAAAAGATTATCTTATGTGTCTATTTTATTTCCTTAAATAGCTCTTCACGGTTTGGTTTGGTTTCATTTTGTTTTGTTTTGATGTTCTGGTAACTTCCTGAAGGCCCAGCCTAGAGCCTGCTCTGTCACCTCTTCTAACAAGTTTTTTTTTTTTTCATTTAAAAAAATTTTTCGATTACAGTTGACATTTAATATTACATTAGTTTCATGTTTACAGCATAGTGGTTAGATATTTATATAACTTATGAAGTGATCTTCTAAAGAGCTTCCCAAATAAGAAAATGCTAAAGAAGTTCATGGCCACCAAACCAGTATTACAAGAAATGTTAAAGGGACTTTAGAAGAAGAAGAAGGAGAAGAAAAGATCAAAACTATGACTAATAAAATGGCAATAACTACGTACCTACCAATAATTACTTTAAGTATAAATGGATTAAATGCTTCAATCAAAAGACATATGATGGCTGAATAGATAAGAAAACAAGACCATACATATGTATGGTGCCAACTCTATTTTTTTATTTTAATGGTTACTTTAAGGATTCTCATGTAAATTTTAGCTTATCACAGTCTACTTTCAAGCAATATTATGGCACCTCATATATAGTGTAAGAACCTTTCCAAAACGTATTTCCATTTTTCTCTTCTTTGCCTTTGTGCTCCCGTTGTCATATGGTTTACTTCTGCATGTGTTATAAACCTTATAATACATTGTTGTTACTTTTGTTTTTCAGTCAGTTATATTTTAAAGAGCTTTTAATAAGAAAAAAAAAATCTTTATTCCTTTGTGTAGATCCAGATTTCCATCTGGTATCATTTTCCTTCTGCCTGAAGGATTTCCTTTAACATTTCTTTATACTTAAAGTATGCTGGTGATGAATTCTTTAAACTTTCATATGTCTGGTAGAAGTCTTTTTGGTTGCTATTTTTTGTTTGTGGGTTGGTTTGTTTTAGATATAAATTTTTACAGTTAGGTTGTTTGCTGACGTGCAAAATGGAAAATGATGATGCAACAAAAAGTAAGATTACTCTAGTGGTACAGTCTATGATTAGGAGAGAAAGAACAGAGTTCAGAACAGAAGATTTGGCTACAGATACAATCATGAAAACTTATATGGTAACAAGAAGAAAGACTGAGCAGATGTCTGCTGATGTGAGTGAGTTGATTGATTTGTTAATGGATTTAATCAAATGGGTTTAAATCCAAGACCCCCTATTCAATAGCTCAGTAGCCTTCAGCAAATTATTTAAACCTTTGATCCTCAGTTTTCAAATCCATAGGATCAAGTTAACACCTTCTCCAGAGTGACTATAGCAATGAAATGAGTTAATATATAGCAAATACTTAATACGTGTCCTGGTACATTGTAAGTGTTGAGTACCTGTGAGAAAAAAAAAAAAAAGAAATGTGTAGCTTTTCTTAACTGTATTGCTGAAGTCAAGGAGAAATGATTCCGAGATCTCATTTTTCCACCTTTACTTTCTCTTATCTGCCTTCTCTCACTCTTCCTTTCTTCCCGAAAGAACATTTTAAAACTCAAATGCCAAGCTGTCTGCAGGTGCAGTGTTCAAGACTGATAACATTTGGAGGCCAGATGTTAACTGGCATAAACACAATTAAGTACTCTGTAGACCGGAGGCTGAAGCAATGATTTCCAATTTTATGATTATTATATGAGTTTATGGCAAACCATACTGATACTCCTTCCACCCCACGACTTTCACCAAAAAAAAAAAAAAAAAAAAAGAAAAAAATAGCCTATTCATCCTTGAGAATATAAATTAGTTTTTAAATACAAAGTTCTTAAAATATTAAGTAATGGCATTTCACAAACCTAAGACAGAGTGCATCTTCAGTGAAAACCTCAACACCTACTTGAGGCTCTCTGAAAGGTCAATTACTTGTGTAATTTGACCCGAAAACCAGTCTCATTTTCTGAAATTAGGCTAGAGTAATAATTACAAAAAAAAATGCTTCAAACTTGTAACGAGTTTTCACGTCAACTGATATTTTAAACCTGAGCTTCCTTAAGATTAGTGTGGAAGCTGTCCCAGGAACAGGAAGTCAATAAATGAACCCTTTTACTAATAAAAAATTATTTTTTGAAAATAACAATAATATGGGTCTGCTATGAATCACTAAGGTGATTGATTGTGTTTAATACACTCACATACTCATGTATTTATTCATTAATCCATTGAACAGATCTTGGTTCAGAATTATGTCCCAACTATGTCCCAAGCACATTGGTAAATACAGCAGATGGAACTGAGAGTCTTATAAGAGGAGAGACAATTTCAAAAGTATAAATATACAAATAGTGAAAAGTGGTGATAGGTACTATGAAGACAAGAGGATGGGTTGGGGAAGGAATTTTTTTAGTAAGTGGCTTAATCCAAGGCTTAAAGAGTGAGAATGCAGCCATACAAAGAGTAGAGGAGAAACAAGCAGAGACCAGTTTTTATTCGCTCATTCAACAAATATTTATTCAGCACTTTCTCTGAGACAGGAACTGTTTGAAGTAAAGAAAATATACCAGTGAACAAAACACACATGTGCAAAATTGCTGAGGTGGGAAAGAATTTGGCATGTTTCTGGAATGGAAAGGAAGCCCCTGAGGCTGAATCATACTGAGCAGAGGAGAGTGTGGTATAACATTAGGTTGGAGGAATGGCAGCAAGTAGGTTATGTAGCGACTTGTAATTCATGGTAAGGAGTTTGGATTTTATCCTAAGTGCGATGGCATAATTTGATTTTTGTGTGAAAAGAGTGCTCTTGCTGTTACGGAGAGAAGGGTTTAGAGGTTGAAGAGAAAGTGGAAGTGGGGGGATTTATAGGGTGGCTACTCTAATTCAAGTGAAGTTTTAATGCCTGGAACAATGGTAGCAGCAGAGATAGAGAAAAGTGTGTAGTTTTGATGTAGGACTGACAGGACTTGTTGGTCAATTGAAAATGAAAAGGGGGGTGAGAAAGGAAGTAAAATCATGGATAATTGTAGTTTGTACAACTGAGTAGATGATGGCTCCATTTACCACAATGGGAAGACAGGGTGAGTAAGTGAATGGGGGTTGGAGGGCAGGTACTAGGGAAAGTTTGGGCTAACGATTAAAATCAGAGTTTTCTGGCTAAAATCTTAAACAAGTTAATCCAAAAGTGAAATTTGGTGTCTCATGGGTTTAACATGCTCCCCATCACTGGAGTATACAGACAAGCTAAATGACCACTTATCTACCATATTTTTGCTATTGATTTCAAGCAGAATTCTAGAACTAATTTCCAGACAGTATGTGAGGACTTATTTTTAACAAGCAACAATTTCTTGAAGCCATCGCTGGTTGAGTAAGAACTGGTTTTCCCAGATCGATCTCATTTCTCTTAAAGAGAATTCCAATTATCTTTGAGCTACTTGAAGCTGGCACCATACTTATTAATAAATAGTTTATTTAATTAATAGATTAATAGATTTTCTTATTGACAGGGCTGCCAATCTTATAAGTGGTAGTATATCTTAAGAAAGAATTTGATTATCTTTTATGATAACTTTTTAGAAAAGGTGGAAAATGTAGGTTGGAAAATATTGAACTAGTAGAATAATTTGTACACCCAAAATGCAACTAGGGCTGCAGCAACACAAAGTAGTGAGTTCTCAATCTTGGTTCTCTCCATCCCTGCTTTATAAAGTCCACATACAAAACACATTCCCATGCAAAATTATTCTCATCTGGGCAACGCCTACCTTTCTTGAGAATCACCGTCCTATAGAAAGTTACCTTCACTTTTAAGAGCTGTCATATCCTTTACAGGATTTTAGTGGATGAGAGTTTGAGAGTAATTTCAGCTATAATTAGAAAACATAAAGAAACACATATTTACTTTATAATATTCTTATTTCTTGAAATAGTTTTTTACCTAGAAATAGATGGACAGAATATTTTATAAACTTGTTAGAAATAATGTCCTTATAATTATGAGATAGGACTATTTGCACTTGGTCCTGTCTTTCTTGTGCATCAAATCATGTAGCATAGGAACAATGCAATGTGAAGTCATTAAAGGATCACATTAAAATGTACTCCTAAGCATTGAAACAAATCTTTTCAAAAATGACACTCATCTCAATATCTCATTAGCAAAATTAGATATTGGTATTACTTTTTTTGTTTATGCATTCCTTTAACGAAAAGGATCTCACACAACAAATAAAGGACTTGCAACATAAAGTCCTCAGCAGAATTAAAGCTTTCTACCAAAGGAACATCAAGAGGAATTCTGATGGTGTTTCCATCTCTGACACCGTCAACACGGGCATGAGGACAGCTACTTCCAAGTAGGATCATTTGTTTTTTCCTTGGACTCTGTGTCCTGTAGAAGATGTTCCAACCCTCTCTGCAGATGGTACGTGGTAGCAGGCCCCTGGTTCTTTTTTATAGAACTAGCTTGTAGGGGTCAATTAGAGCAGAAGGCAGGAGATGGCTTCATGTCTCCACACCACTCACATCCCTTCCTGTTGGAGATGTAAGTCTGTGCTGTATGCGATGGGTATTATAGTGAGATCATAAAAGTTCCTTGGTCTCATTTATTTCTTTATTTGTTTTTTCATAAGGTACCTAAACTCTGACACACATAGCCCTTAGCCATGGGGTAAAACATATGAAAAAGATGTTCTATATCCTTTAGGAACACAGCCATTTGGGAACAGAGTAGAACACAAACAATTATGATGGACAAGTGTTGTGGTAGAGACACATAGATAAACAATACATATGTAGCTATATGCGACAAGGGAGCAACTAACAGCTTAGAAAGAAAGAGATGAAGGAAATTAAATCACTATCTCTTTCTGGTGTTCCAAGACCCAGTTTCCAATGTGTGTGGTGAGGCGGGCAAGCGGTTACCCACACCAACAAATGCACCAGCAGGATGTCCAAAAATTCAACTAAATTCTGACACTATCTACCCAGAGATAGCATCAGATTCTAGAGGTTAAGCGTTCAGTCTTACAAGGCTACCCCTCCCTTCAAATGCTAGTTGCAAGTCAAGGTTTTTACCTGTACTTCTGACCGACTGGCTATAACTCCAAGGTTTCCATGACCCCAGCCTTCCTTGGGTTCAATTAATTTGCTAGAATGGCTCACAGAACATTTTACTGACTAAATCACCTATTTATTTTAAAAACATATAATGCAAGAACAGCCAGATGGAAGAGATGTGTAGGACAAAGTATGGGGTAGGGGAGCAGAGCTCCCATGCCCTCTCCCGGTACACCACCCTTCTCGCATCTCCACATGCTCACCAACCCAGAAGCTCTCTGAACCCTGTCCTCTTGGATTTTTATGAAGGCTTCATGATATAGTTATGATTGATTAAAGCATTGGTCATTGGCCATTTGCGATTCATACAACCTGTAGCCTCTCCCTCGCCCACCCCACCCCGCCGGCCCTCCCCCATCCTGGAGGTCTGGGGGTGGGACTGAAACTTCCAATCCTCTAATCATGTGGTTGCTTCTCGTGGCAACCAGCTCCCACCATTAGGTGGGGTTTGAAAGTCATCTCATTAACATAACAAGAGACACATTTATCAAGGGTTTTGGGAGCTCTGTGCAGAAAACAGGGATAAAGACCAAATATACCTTTCTTATTCTAACTCACAAACAATATCACACTAGCTTAATAAATGGCACCAAATTCCAACACAAGTATCATTTGACCCAATTTTTTGGTTAAAACGGGTATAGAAATGGAGACTGGAAAGAATCCAAAGAAAAACTTTTCCACTACCTCTATCAGATCACAACTCAAATGACAACGTCTGGGAAAGATCTGTAGTCTGCGCTGGTGTAGAGCCACAGACAACCCACGTGGCTTATAGAGTGGACCCTCTGACCGCCCAAACTAAAGATACACTGTCTTCCATACCTGTCTCTAACATACCATTGTGCTTCATTTTCTTCATAGCATTTATCGCTGTCTGAAGTTATCTTATTTATTTATTATTCATCCTTCCCCAGAGGGACTATGTCTGTCTTGTATTCTCAGGCCTAGAGCAGTGTCTTATTTCATAGTGGATGCTTAATAAATATTTGTCAAATGAATGGATTATCATTAACAATATAAAACCACATTAAACCACACTTGAGGACGAATTTTTCTTCCATATCTAAAATCTCTGTAAGATATCTAATCTCAGAGGCACCCCATAGATCTACTCATTCATT
>NW_006441955.1:15739910-15740624 GCF_000325575.1 Pteropus alecto
GTTATTTCACTACAGAGCAGGAACTAGAAGCCAGATCTCCAGAATTCCAGAGCTTTTCAGCATTACTCTGTTACCTCTGGTTAAACCTCTCTGTGGAGAAAGCAGTTTGGGATTATTGCCATGAATGTAATTTTCAAAGTCCCTAGAAGAAAGGAAAACTGTGAGAAGCCACTTCTAGAATACAGATGAGCTGAACATAACAGTCTCCTTCCTACTCTATGGGAGAGAAGTCATAGAATTTGGATCTGGTTCTTAGGGCAAAACTGTGCTCTTCTGCTGTATCTGCAGCCAGAGGAGGTCTGCCTGCCTTCGGCTAGGACATGGGCTCTCTATCATGCTGGCTGGGATTTTGTACAGTTAAGCCCTTCATTAGAAATTAGGACTGGTTGCAGCCTACAGCCATTAGTTATATAAAGGTGGGTCACTGGCAAGTGGATAAAAATGCATGTTCTCCTACAGCTTTCCCATCTACAGGGACCAGATAGCACATTGAGGTGATGGCCAATATAAGTACATAAATAAATGGTTATTTATTTTTATCAAAATGATAAGTAAGTGTTTGAAGATGTTAGTTTCTGAGGAGAATATTTTCCAACAGATCTTTAAAAAAACAACATTTTTTTTCATGAATATGCCCAACACACACACACACACACTCTCTCTCTCTCTCTCTCTCTATCTCTCTCTCTCTCTCTCTCTCTCTCTCTCTCTCTC
>NW_006441955.1:15740659-15755868 GCF_000325575.1 Pteropus alecto
CTCTCCACACATACATACACCTTATTACAAACACGAAAGTTTCCAAAAGCCAAAACCCTTGGTATGGAATTCCCTGAATACCGCGGGGAAGGTGTGTGAGGATGAAGAAAGAGGAACTTACTAACTCCATTTAGGAGCGCCTCAGAAGTCTTCACCTGCCAGAGGTTGGAATCCAAATAGAAGTGGCTTTTTGTCAGGTGAAAGGTATAAATTGTGAGATCCTCTCACCCATTCAACAAATATTTGTCGTATACCTTCTGGCATGAGACTTAGTTCTAGGCCCTTGAAATAGAAAAATGAGCAAGGCTTAGTTCCTGCTTCAAGGCCACAGTCTAGTGACGTGAAAGAGATTAGTAAACAGAGGAATACAGTCCAGCATGGTAGCATCTGAGAATCATAGGAGGTCTGTAGAGACATAGAAAAGAAGTCGCTGGACACAGGCTGCAAGATGCAATTAAAAGAGGTCACACTTTAGGAATTTTCAAACGAGGTTTCACATTTTGAAGCCTCCATTTTTTTCCTCTTTGAGATGAGACAAATAGAATTAGCCTGCCAGAATTGTGGGAATTTAATGATGTAGAAGATACTCGATGAATAATTTTAAGAGAAAAAAAAGGAAAATTGAGACAGCAGAGTGCTGTTCCCAAATGGTGATGAGCCACTCTACTGACCTTTGAGTTTAAACCTCTCTTTATAGCTCGTGATCTTTTCGATGGGGCCATTTGTTAGAGTAAGCCGAAGAAACTCACCTAAGGAAGGACTGAGTCAGAAAAGAGAAGTCTCCTTTGGTTTGGAAGTGAATTATTCCTTGGATGTTGCTTCATGAGTCTTTGTTACAGAAATTGGGGTGTGTGCAGGTAATTGGGGATCAGAAAACTACCACTCAGAGGACAATTACAGGCAATTCTGAAACCACCTGGCTTAGTTTGAATTCTTGGAAGTAGAACTTCTCTTCGTTTAATAAAAGGTTTCATGTACGCCTTGTGGTTCTATTCTTTATCACTGCTTTTTCCTCCCAGGCTTATGAGCAAGGCTTCAGTCATATTTCTCCCTCCATGACTGGCAAGCAGCCTCAGCTTTTCTGATTGGAGTCTGGGAGGTGCATGCAGCCTGGGGAAGTTGTAGCTTTCTTCTGCCATCTGCTGGCTTCCTCCCTGCACCAGTTCAGGGCTGGCTTTGCATAGATTCTTAGGGTATGGAAACCACCAGGAGAGAAAGTGTGGGGCAGAAAGAGTTCCTGCTTTTAGTAAAAAGAAAGAGATGAAAAGATAGCAAACAGAAGTTGGTATAGGAGGGCTTTTCCCATCATGGGGGTTTGTAAAGTAAAGATATCACTATCTCAAACACCAAAGCCAGTGATTTTCTATGCAAGTTTGTTTTGTTTGGGGAGAACACAGCAGTGTATTTTGTTTTATTTTATTTTATTTTACTTTATTTTATTGCTTTGTTTTGTTTTGTTTATTTTTAGATCATTGCCTCACAAAACTTATCAAATAAGTTAATGCCACATCTCTATAGACTCATTTGAAGGAAAACGCAGAAACTCATGCCAGTGGGAATCGAGATAATGGTAGGCAGGCAAGAAGAGAAAAGTGATAGAAAAAATATTTCAGAGTGAATTGAAGTATTCTTAATTGGTTTGCCAACATTTTTTGAAGACCCACTATTTACAAAACTCTGATCCAGATTCCTGGGATAAAAAAGTGAGTAACATTGGGTCCCTTCTCCTTTGGAGAAAAGCATCTGTTGGGGAGCAGTAAATAAATGGAGAATTAAATAGAGAGGTAAAAGTATTACGATAAAGTACAATAGTAAAGGAGTGTAGGAGAGCACAGAGGAAGAGTGTGTATCTAAGTAGCACTGGGCTGCAGTGTCGGGGAAGACTTACTAGAGGAGGTGATGTGAGCTGAATGTTGAAGATAGTGACTTATTGGAGGTGGCGGTGAGAAGGGCATTCCATTCCAGTTACAGGGAACACCATTTCTCACACACAGCGTCACCCACCACCACCACTGCCTCCGAGGAGCTGAGAACTCTAGAGGCAAAGCAGGAGAACGTTTTTAAAATGTTAGGTTTTAGACAATAAGCAATTGATCAGTCCAGGGTAGACAATCAGCAGAGGCAGGGAGAAGCAGGCACAGTCAGGTGCGGGGGCAGCACACAGAATCCTGGGCATCAGAGAGCAGAACTGGGCCAGGGGCTAGGGGCAGAGTGGTAGTCTCTGATCCTAGAAAAAAGACCACTTTCAGTGCTGTTTCAGTCCATGTGCTGGATATGGACAACCCCTCTTCCACGCAGGTACAGTGAAATATTCTGAAACTCGTGAGTGACATTCTCTCTTAATCTATCTGAAACTTCTGAGTGACCTCGTCTAAATATTAAAGTAGCTATAAACTCAAGGATATCAGCTGCAGCATTATTTAAAATCATAAATGTGATGGGAAATGGTAGAGAAAATGCTTTAGAAAGTACGGTAGTACAGCTTCTAGATGAACAAGTAGCCCATGGAAAATGATAATTCTGGAACCTGCAGTACATGAAAAATACTTGTGAAAAAAATAAGATCTGAACATGTAGGAAAAATATTCAGAAGAAAAAATACTAAATTTCCAATAAAGGTGATATCTTTCTCTATTGTCTGTTTTATATAACATCCTTATATTACTTTTATAATAATTTTTAATATAAAGAAGCCTAAAGTCAAAATGTGTGTCCTGATTAACGCAAAAGCAAAAATTACCCTAAATAAATAATAACCCCATTTATGTGTTTGTTTCTGATACTTCAGATTCTGCTTTATTCCTAATTGTACTTCAGTTTGTGTGGCATATTCATTTTGCTAAGTCTGTCCTCAATCTTCCCCTTGCCCACACCCCTCCTCCTGCCCTGGATCTGTGGGACATATTGTGATGTCTGCCCGCTAATTTTGCTGTGACTGGGGCTGGTGTCTGGTTGGTGATTCATGTTTGTTCCTAAGTTGTACATCTGTGTTGGTTGCTTTGAAACAGTGCCCCAGGGAATATGAAAGGCCATTTGTCTTACTGAGACTGCTTCTTTGCACCAGAGAATTCTTCCCTGTCTTCCTTCTGAATTCCAGCAAGCTCTTCTCTAAGCTTAGGCAGGGTAAAGAAGAAAGGACAAAAATTTTAAAAAGGAGGGCAGCATGGAGAGAGTTTTGGTGTCTGGCTCTAGTCCCTGCTTACCTGCCAGGACAAAACTTTCCTGATGCCAACACTGGGGACAGAATGCCTTGTGACATCCACATTAAGGGTAATGCTTTGTGGACTAACTTTCTGCCCACTAGGAATGCCTCTGGCAGAAAAGAGGGCAGAGTGAGCCCTGGTGGAAAGCCTCAATGGAAAAAGTTCTGAGAGATTGGTAGGCATACCCACTTGGCACCCCTTCTAAGATTTTAGCACAGATACACATGGCAGCGATATTCATAATATTTAATATTAAATATTTAATACTTACCAGTGTACCTCATGGGCACTGACCAATTAAATGGGCACAGTCCATAGTGCTGAAGCTAGAGGACCCCTGCTGCTCCAGACACCAGTCCTTTAGTTGCTGGATCACCTGGATGTCCAACAGATTGTGGAGGGCCTGGGGCAGTGGCTGGCTGCCAACTATTACAAAAATATTACAATGTGTTAATATCCATAAAGGCTATACAGTTACAGACCAAATGAATAACAACAGGAATATACATGAAGTTTCAAAGCCCATGCCCACTCTTAAGCTTTATGTAGTCCTGTCTTCCTACCCCTTTTAAGAACCTACCCTCTTTGTCCTCGAGAAGAGTTCAGAGGCAGCATCAGGACCTACTGGTTCTACAGGATCCAAGTGGCACAAAGGAGTCCTTATCCACAAAGGAGCTCTTTATTTTGCTCAACAACTAGTATAGATCTCACCCAAGGAACGTTTGCAAGTTAGCTTTCATTATATTTTCACTTGCTACAATGTATTTGGCTTACAACATAGCCTGACCTCCAGGCAGGCCTGGAAACAGGCTGGTATGTGTGAGTGATTGCCCACCTGCCTGCTTGCTTTTGCAATCTTTGAAAGGCAGCCACATCCCAGCCCCTTAGCCTGCTGTGAAAATCCATCTGTAGTGCCTTGAAAGCCCAAATACGTATTGGATTGTTATGGTTCTTCCTTGTCCTTTTTACCAGAGATCTCACTCGCTGCTTCTTATCAGACGCCTGTAGTTTGTGGGTTGGTTACGGCAGCTTCTCAGAATAGTCTCCGGGGAAGCATGATAGCCCTGCACTCTGCCATTTTTTCTTTCAATAAAAAGGTTTTTGTTTCAACAAAACCTACAGCTTCGGGGTAATTTTCTGCCTCCCCCGTGTTCATTCAAGGTAACAGCCGAGGTTGTTCATAGTCTGACTGACTCTACGTAAAAACACAGATTTTGTTTGAATCCAGAGACTGAAGGGAAATTGCACTTCATTACCCAGCGAGCCTTTCGGGAATAGTAATTAGAGAAGCCTGAGGTTGTAAAGAAATGAGTTGGAAGAGTTGGGTGTTCCGATTCTCGCTCTACAAGTGTGACAAGGCTGTGACTTGGAGTAAGGTATTTAAAATCTCTCTAAGCCTCATTTTCCTCAAGTGAAGAGTGAGACCTACATTCAGAGGGTTATTATGAGGGGTAAATGGAATAATCAGTCAGAAAGCAATTTGTAAACTAAAGAAATACAAGCAAAATCTACCCCAAGAGAGCAGGCTGTAAGAACTAGTGGAAGCAAAGAATCATGCATGTAGAAATAAGTTATGGCAGCTGGATGAGTATAAAGGAAGTCCTCCATTGTGGTCTGACTTGGAAAAGAGAGCATCCCCAGCTCCATACCTTCTCCGATACCTCTCTACAGAGGATTAGCTGGGGACTCCTGAGTGGTCTAGAGAAATGCTAGGCAGGAGGGTTACTGTCAGTTTGAGGCTAAGGGATGTTGTGCATGCAGGGAAAATGAATAGGGGATGATGGGGAGCATGGGAAGGACACAGTGCCTAAGGTAGTACCAGGATGGAGAAGCAGGAGATGAAGTCTCTGCTGCTCCCGCCTGAGTGTTCGTTGATCAGAGCTTGTTCACATAATTCTGGGCTTGAGGTACCTTCTATGAGTGAGGGAGTCTGATCAGAAATCTTAATGGCACTCTTCTGCTTGAGCCAGTGTCTTTCTCCTCTTCCAGAGCTAAAACTCCGCAGCCCTGGAGTGTAATTTGGCAATATCAGATTAATTCGGTCATTATCTGTGGTGAAACTTGCATAAGAATATTAAATCTCAGATTGGGCCTTCCATCTATTCAGCCAGTGGATGTTTTCAGGATAGCATTCTGTTCCTGAAACATTCAGAAATATGTGTAGCGTATCTTTAATGAGACTGGTATTTATTTATGGCAGGAAGTCTCCCAGCTAGGAAGACTCATTCAAGTGATAGTTCAGTGTCTGACAGCTCAGGCTGTGTTCATACTGTCTCTGGTGTTGCTTATTATCACCAAATTATTTTATGTTGGGCTCTTATTCTGAATTTGTCAAAGTTGTTCACTGAAAGGCCACGGGACTTGGCTCCAGGGTTCAAATCCTGGCTCCACTCTTTGCTAATGCCTGAACTTCTGTGCGGCTGTTTCCTTTTATACAGAATGGGAATAATAATGACAACTCAGAGCTGTTTGGAGGATTAAAGTTTTCCATAAAGTTTGACGTTTTACGTAAAATGCCCGGCACACACATTGGTTCGCATCGTATGTATGTCAAATGCCCGCCTCCATGGTTCCCACGTGACCTGAGTTTTCTGCTTTCTCTTTAAGCTTTGATGTGGAAAATGGCCCTTCCCCAGGTCGAAGCCCTCTGGACCCCCAGGCCAGTTCTTCCTCTGGGTTGGTGCTTCATGCCACCTTTCCCGGGCACAGCCAGCGCAGAGAGTCCTTTCTCTACAGATCAGACAGCGACTATGATTTGTCACCAAAGGCAATGTCGAGAAACTCTTCACTTCCAAGCGAGCAGTGAGTACAACAAGCTCTGTCTGGCTACCAGTCTCACACTTACCTCATCTTTAACCCCGTCACAGCAGCAGCCGCAACAACAACTGTTCCCCTTTAGCCTGTGGGAAGAAGGAAGGAGAAAATGAACATGAGCAGGAGTGACGGTGATGACCATCTTAAGGACATTAATCCTCTATAGCTAGGGTCTCCAAGGGTATTAAAAACCTCAGGCGCCAGGTTCAGTTTACATCTGTTTTTGATACTTTTTTAAAAAATTTCACTCGGCTTCATTTCCTGAACTGCTGAATCGCTTATGGGATGAGAACGTTAACACTTTTTGCAAATAACACTTGAATTTTTTGCAGCATGTGCAGTTTGCTTGAGGCTACAGTAGAGAAGAAAAATGGTGGTTGGTGACATGCATCCTCTCTCAGTGGCCTTTGCTTGGTGACATTTAGTAGTCTGTCATCCAGCCGCACGTCTGTGTCCTTTCTCTGGAACCTTAACACAATGCCCACTTGTTGCCTGGCTCCTTGGTGAGACATAACACACTCCACGCCTTATTTAGCACAGCTGATGTTTCTGTTTTGCTGCTATTAATTGTAGATCTCTACTTTTTATTTAAAGAACAACGACGGGGTTGTGTTACTTGTTTATTAAATTTTTGAAACCAAATAAAATTGGATGCTGAAACGCATGCCTTAAAAGGTTTCTGGGCACACGTACAATTGTTTTTAACATCATATGTTATAAAAATATCAGTTGCTCCCTTAAGGTTTCAGCCTGGAAAATTCCACTGGGCTTGCTTCTGCTGTTGGAAAGGAAGCTAAAAAGGGTCGTTCTCTCTTGGAAAGGGGCAGGGGCCTTTTAAAGCTACCAGTAAGGAAATATTTCCCAGGGCATTTCTGCCAGCTAATTTTAATAGACATACCCCTGCCCCAAAGTATCTCAATCATAGGGAGGGCCAAAATTCATTTATTCACTCATTTGGCAAATATTTACCGAATCTCTCCTATGTGACAGGCAGTGTATTGTCCTCTGGGCATAAAAGATTAACAAAACATTGGGAAAATCACAGATTAAGTTAAAAACAGATATTCTCAAAAAGGTTGCATGCTCTCAGGGAGGTTGCAGTTAAATACGAAAGATAAGAGGAACACGTAAATCTACTACTAGTGGAAGGAAACCTTAATGAGTGCTTACCCAGGGGCCAGCTGCATTTACATATGTTGTCTCTAATCCTCACAACAATCCTGTCAGGTACAATTATTATCTCCACTGTATAGATGGTGAGTGAAACTGAGACTCAGAGACTGAGGAACCTACCCCTATCTCATAACTATATGCCCTGCTATATCCCATGATTTAGCTAAGGCTCACCATATTTAAAACTTTGGGACTTTATCCACCTATGTGGATATTCAGACTGCGAAGCAGAATCTACTACCAGGTAGAGAACAGATGAAAGCACGATTGGGGTACCTGAGGCTGAAGGAGAGGTAACCACTTTACTGTCGATCATGTAGAACCAAGAGAGTTTTTGACCAAGGTTTGGTTGGTGGCTTTGACAGTGAGTATACCTGGAATCCTCTCTTCCTTTAAGATAAACACCTTTGTAGACTTCACATGGGGAGAGCACAGGAAATGTGGTGTGCCTAAAGTAATCGGAGCTTCATTCGCACAGTGTCTCATCGATAAAAGATAGCCTTGGAAGGCAGCTATCAGTGCCAACCAGCACGATGGGTCTCAGAGGCTTCCCAGAAAGTTCTAACCAAATTAACCCCTGCGATTCTTTACTTAGAATTAGAAAGTTATAGAAATTTTGAACTTGAAGAGGCTTTAATGATCACAGTCCAACTCAGTCTATAGCTGTAGAAACAGAAATCTAGTTCTAAATGACTCTGCATCTGGGGTCCCTAATACTAAGTTTACCAACTCTTTATAATTTTACCAACCAGCAAAATTTTCCCCTAACTTTAGAACCAAAATAGTGTTGCTAACTTTAAATTCAGGCAAGATTGTTTCTCTAATATTATTCTCACTTTTTTAAAATAAAAAGTGTAGGAAGGCACAGTTTCATAATAAACAACAGCTCTTCCCAAGAAAACACAGCTGGCAACATAATAGCATCTTATCAAAGATATTAATAACAGAATACTTCAAAATTTTTAAGTGAATAAAAATAGCACAGAATTTGGTTTTGCAAATATTTCAACATTATAGTAAAACTTTTATATATTTGTCAGTTTAGGAATTTATATTTCTCAACACAACAAGAAGTGGAGCTTGAACAGAATCCAAATTCCTCTGGTATTTCATTTTATCAGGACCATATTCCATGCTGGAACATCCAGTATCACACAGGTATCTTGAGCTAAACTGAAGTAATGCTCTCAAAGCTATTTCACTCAGTTATTACTCTTTAGGGTGAATTGAAATGAGTAGGGGACTAGCAGCCCCCAACCTGCTTCTCTTGCTTTCTACCCATGGAGCCAAGATAAAGAAGGAGGATCATAGTGCAATGGCCTTTACACAAAGCCATTGCATCAGGTCTGCAGAATCCCTCATCTCCAGCACAAAACAGTCATGAATTTATATGAGAGGTGGAAAACTTTGCATAATTTCTTTGCATTAAACCCTAGTAGTAGACACAACACTAGCTTTTTTAAATTTCTCATCTGAACTCTTTCAGAAGACTAAGAGGAAATATAGGCAGGGAGAGTAAGTGAAAAGATGTTAAGAGTAAAAATGTAGATGGAAAATTAAAAGTGGCTTTAACTTTCAGCAACAAAAGAGAGGTTGAGATAAGCCTTTCCAGTAAAGAAAATGAAGGAAATTTCAGATGCGTTCCTAGATGTGGCAATAATCTGTCGGTTGCTGTTCAGTTCTTGTATTGTAGTCATCTCTAGCATAACGCCTTCATATCCGGGGCAAAGATGTCCCAATGGGAACAGAAAGTACTAGAAACTAGTGAGGCCAGTTATATTGCCCAAAGCTGTGGTGGGAACCACCCTGGGCAGAATCAAATTTTGATTGCCCAGCTGCAATGCCACAAGGAGGAAAGATCCATGTTTCCTTCATTTGGTCATCCCATTTGCAAAGTTTTATACAGACAGGGAGTTTTTTAAAGCCATCATTTGTGTGAGGACAAAGTGGTCTCTAGAAATTGCAGTCAAGAGAAATGAAATCTAACAAACGGGAAGAAAAGCAGAAATAAGAGACCACTTAAATTTAAGACTTGTTGGGCTGATGGACTATCAAAAAAGTACAATAAGACTTGAGTTAGACTTACTGCTGTCACACTCACTAGCCCCATGTCTTTGAGATATTGAATTGCTTTTACAGTGTCTAAATTATCTATAAATAAAAATACACACTTGTTAAATATTTCCTTTCTGCTATGTACTGTTTAACGTACTTTACACATTTTAACTCATTTAATCCCCATAACCTCAATGTGGTTGGTACCATAATCTCTTGTCTTAAAGGTGAGGACATTGCAGCACAGAGAGATTAAGGAACCTGTCCAGTAAATGGGGGACCAAGGCTTAAATCCTGGGAGTCTAGATGATTAAACCACATGGATGGAAAATACATAAACAGACACTCGATAAGGTTGAGAAAGAAAAATAATGATATTAATCTCTGTTCTACCTACCTTTCCAGCTATTATGAGGGTCATATTCATTCTTTATTTTTTTTTTAATTTTTACTTAATTTTAGGTGCTTTGCTAACAAATAGGACATCTTCTGTGTCTTTAAGGGAGGTAAAAGGTTATTAAGTCAATAGGTCGTTTTAATACCTTTAGGTAAGGGCAACCATAGAAAGGTATGCACAGGAATTAGGTCTGGCCAGGCAGGGCAAGTAGCCTGCTTTGAGGAGTTACAGCTAAGCTGAAGGAATTAGCCAAGCAGAAGGGTGTACAGGAGAAAGGGCTGTGTGCTAACTAACTCTCTAGTCGTCAGCGGCATTGTGGGGAAACCACAGTTCAATATTGCTGAGGCAGAGAATGTGATGGGATGAAGAAGTGGTGAAAGACAAGACTAGAGAAGTAAGCAAGAAGCTTACCATACAGGGCCCATGCTGAGGAGTTGGCCTTTTTCTGCAGGCAAGCAGCGGGGAGCTACTAAAGGCTTTTAAGCAGGAGAATACATAATCAGAGGATTGTTTTTGAAAGATAGCTCTGATTAGAGTATGAAGAATGGTTTGGAGGATAGACAGACAGGCTTAAAGAATAGTGTCCAAGAGTCAAATGGGAGGCTGCTTTGGTAATGCACATAATAGATGATGGGGATCTAGAGCAGACCTAGTGGACAATCAATAAATATTTGCAAGTTAGAATCAACATGGGTTGGTGGTTGGCTGTGGGGTGAGAGAGAGACAGGTTCCAGGCTTGGCCAATGAGATAGGTGGTTGCATCAAGAGAATTCAAGAACATTCTCTTATCACACGAAATAATATATATGAAAATGCTTTGTAAACTGTAAAGTACAACATAAATAGTTCTTTTAATTACGACAATGCAGACATGACTATCATAAAGAAGTTTTCGGCAGCTGGGAAGGTAGACCTGCAATTCTTTAATTACAGTAATGATAACTACTACTAATAAAAATAACTGTAAATAACTAAAGTGCTTTTTATGTGCCAAGCACTGTTGTAAGAGTGGTACAGGCATAATAACTCATTTAATTCTCACAATACCCCTCTTTACAGATGAAGAAGTTGAGGCATAGAGAGATTTCCTAATGCCTCATAGTTAGCAATAGTGCAACTGGGGAGTAGGGGGGTTGGGGAGGAGGAAACCTATGCTGTCTGGCTCCAAAATCTGTGCTCTTAACTACAGTAGTATATATGTCTCTTAAGACAGACTAAAATCAGTGTTACAAGAAAAAAATTTTAATTTCTATGGTTAGCTATAAAACAGAGAAAGGTGAAATTAATAAAAACCAGAATGTAGCAGTAGGAAGTAGCATGTTTGTTTTCTAGAAAACCATTTCATTGTTTAGAGTAGACATACAATTCTAAGACCCACGGTGTTCTCACCTTCTATTATTCTATCAAATTCTACTATGCTGCTTTTGTCACTAGGTGGTGCTCGTGCCATGGTTCTAAATATCTGGCCTCCATCCTGAGAGGTATTGCCCACCCTAGTGGTTTGGAAAACTAAGTGCATCACTTTTCATAGCCAATCAAGTGTTTTGTCTTCCATGCCATTTAATTCTTAATTATTAATATATCATATTATGATTTAAAAATTTAGAAGTTTTATAAAGGATCTGGCTGTACTCAAATAGCAGTTTTTTAGTTTTGTCTTATTTCTTTCTGTACTTGCTATAAATTGTGATTTATCTGATCATTTCTCTAGCAGCTCTTGACATAGAGTATTAGCTTTTGCAGCTCAGATGCTTTACAGGAGCCAGTGCTGGGGATCCACGAGTCCATCTCTTGCTTCTGAATGTTCTCTCCTAAACTTCAAAGGTTCCGTAATGATAAAGTCATAAGGACTTGGTACCCTCTTAATGTTTGTTTATCTCCCTTTAATCATTAGTTTGTACAGTTTTAGTAACTCTCCATTATGCAACAATATATCAGCTTTAGGTACTACATACGCTTGAGATTTGCTTATATTACTTAGCATTTGTTGAGTATATAGACTCCAGAAACTCAGGAGTCACAGATGATCTGCTTAACTCGAACTGCATTACCTTACCCCCAACTCACCCCGATATCTTATGAATAATGTGAACTTCACAGCAGAAGTCTGAACAAATAGTTTACGCATTTCATCCATCTAAAAGTTCATCTCAAGAAAGCAGGTTGAGAAGGGGAAGTTCTTGATACAGTTCACTACCCAGCATTTATCACAACTGCTCTTCTCTTAATTCTTTAATCTATCTCTCCTTTTGACTCCTCTCCAAGAACTCAGAGGTTCTTCCTTTGGCTCTTGATATGTATATATCCCCCCCACCTCAGGAAGCCACGTCCTGTTGTTGCTTTAACAATCCCCATTAAGCTACTTCTAAATCTATAGCTCTAATTCCCATATTTCAGTCTTGATGCCTGCACCAGAATATCAACAAGTATCTTAAAACGCAACATGTGGGAAAGTGATACATCTCTTCCCCCAACTCCTCCTCACTTTATTTCTGCTCGTGTCTTCACTATTTTCTCAGTTACTCATTTTTTTTAAAACTGAAAATTATATTTCTTTATGACCCCTTATCCAGGGAAATGACTAGTCCTTGACAAGACATTTAGGGTCTTTTCAAATTGTCTTTTGCTATTTCTTCTTCTGCCTTACCTATTTCTTCTCATCTGAATGACTGCAGTAGCTCCCTATTTTCCCAGTTCTATCCTCTCTCTAATTTGTCCTTTGGTGTCCACAGCATTTTACTTTCTTAAGCACTTTTCTGTTTGCCTATCTCACTAAAAACCTCAACTGGCTCATTTCTTGCTACTGAGTTAAGCATCAACTTCACAATCATTGTCGATACTGTCCATAATGTGTGCATGAAGGAACTTCTAGTCTTACCCTCTCCAAATGTCTGTGGTTAATGTGCTCAGCTTCACCCAAACAGCCATGGGGCATCTCAGTGAGCATGCTTAGTACTTTCCCATTTCAATGCCTTTGTTCTGGCAATTTCTCTCACTGGTAACATCTACCATCTATGTCATTTAAAGCCTGCCCTTAAAAGTTCGTCTCGCATCCTCCCCATTCCATCAAGCAGCCTTTCCTACTTTCTCGAATTCATAATTATTGCCTCTCTTTCGCACTCCATTAAGTACCCATTGTTTATATTTCTCATTCTATTTTTATACTGTTTATTGCAGTGTTTTGAATATTTTTATGTCTCTCTTGCTGTGTTTATTTTGGGGAGAAGGTCATGGATGCTATACAGTTCAGTCTATCAACTATCCAGAGTCATTGTAAAATAGGAAATGTAATGGTTTTTTAACCATTGATTTTGGGAATCAAACTGTTTTAGTTTTTCCACTAATTAGTTAAACAGTTGCTTACCTGCTCCGAGCTTTGATATTATCTATACAATGAGACTATTAAGTACCTGCCTTAAGTCTTATTACGAGAATTAAATGAGATAATGCCCATTAAGTGCTAAGCACAGGGCCTGATGTACAGTAATCCTGCAAAGCATGCTTATGTTTGTCAGTATTCTTTTTGTAGTCACTGTACAAAGTAGAAGCACAGGAAATTTAGTAGATTAAATTGAAGGGGGACCTCTAGCTAAAGACAAAGTTAGAAAGGAAAATATTATATTAAATAAGACCCCCAAAGTAAAAGCCTGTGTTAGAGAAGAGACCTACATGGACATAAGTATTCAACTCTGGACCCTCAGGCCTCACACAGTTCCTGGTACCAGGCAGGTGCTTACTAACTATTGGTTGCATTCATGCAATTAACTAATAAGGTGCCGTATTTGTATGGCGATCATGAGGACAAAAAAGGTAGATCAGACAGTGAAGGAAGCTTATTGTCAGCTGACTTCTGTGCAGATGTTATGACTCACACTGTGATAGCAAATCGGCCTGATTTTGTGTCCTGCAGCTCAGGCCAGCGTGTCTTCTAATGGCTTTAATGGAGAGTTTGGTGCATGTGGGCTTAAGTAGATTTATCATCGAAGCATGTGCCAGAGAGAGAGTGCATTTCTAAAGACGCAATTTTGACTGTTCCTAAGTACATATTTATATAACACTAGGTACAGCTTCATCAGATCTTTGGGACAAAATGAGCAACAATGATATGGTAACAGTAGGTTCAATTCGTGTACTCCCATTAAAAGCTTTTCCCTGAGTACTTTAAGAAAAAAAGTTATATTAAAAACAAAAAGTAATGGGATTCCCAGACAGAAATCTGTGTTTAAATGGCATTAAGGCTGTGGTTCAAATCAACAAAAGCCAGGAAATCCAAAGTTAACGTTTATCCAGACTGTTAGGCCATTTTTTCCAACTCTGTGTGTGCCTGTGAGCAGCCCTCCCTTTGAAATTCCTGGCTCTGGCAACCCAAATCCGCAAGTTGCTTTGAATTACAGTACTCTGGGTCTGCTATTTGATGGGAATATACCCTAAGGATACATGCTTGCTTGCAAATGCTTTAATGTGTAGTCACTGTAAACCTAGGAGCCATGAACCTGGTTTTTTTTTCTTTCAAGTTCCTGAGATCCCCATTTATGCTTAAATCAGTCCTGCCTTATATCTAGGTAGAAGGATTTATATAACATTTCTGCTGCTAACACTGATAAAGTTTAATATTACAACTTATATGTCACATTTATCATTCAAATGCATTTTTAAATGTTTTTCTCTCTTTTTCACCAGACATGGCGATGACTTGATCGTAACGCCTTTTGCCCAGGTATGTGTCACACTGGCCCTGGCTCACTCTCTCTCTCTCTCCATGGTTATGCTTCTTAAGGGTGGCCTTTGAACCTTCCCATTTGTCTCCTTTTGCTTCTAACCACTTGAAACATTTCCTTGTAGGTTCTTGCCAGCTTGCGAAGTGTGAGAAACAACTTCACTATACTGACAAACCTGCATGGAGCATCCAACAAGTAAGCATGGGCTTTTGGTGGAATTACGAATCCCTTCCATAAAGGCAAAACCACTGAACAGCATTTAAGAAAGATAAATTAAATATATATATACGCATATATTGCATGGAAATTTGCCATCTAATCTAAGTTAGGATACACAATAAAACTGGAAAATAGGATGGAGCACCATAGTATTTTAGAATTGGTAAGATGTTAGAAATTAGTCTGGATATTATTAATCTTAACACTTAGTAGGCATTAAGAGTTTGACAAATAAAAGAATGAGATGAGGGTTTTGTTGACTTTTATATTAACTACTTTGGTAAGTATAAATATTTATCAGGAATAACCATAAATTCTATTAAAATTCTTTTGGAATAGCTGTTAATGAATTCAGAGATTCAAATTTAAGATTAAAAGTACCAAAAAATTCAAGTCCAAGTTGCCTATTTTTTAATAATATATAAATAGGTTCATGCAATTTGGTAAATAAGTGTGGAATTATCTTCTCCTCTGCACCCAACTAAGTACATAACCTCAGTCATTTTAATTAACATTTTAGAACCTTGGTCTCTTCATGTGTAAAATGAAGGGTTTAAACTTGATGTTCCCGAAGTAACTTTCTCCTTCGAAATCATTTCAATCTGAGTCTAAGTGTTATGCAGTTGACTA
>NW_006441955.1:15756134-15788995 GCF_000325575.1 Pteropus alecto
CACGACGTTTTAAAAGATCATTGCAGGGCTCAGAAGGTCATAGAATCTGTGATCCTCTTATGGGACAGCTGGAGGAGATCTTTGAAACCATTGATTCAACCTCTTCGCTTTCCAGGAGAAACCCAGGCCCTCCGGACACTTGCTAACAACCACATCATAGGTTATAAACACACCAGGGCCAAATCCTAAATCTCCTAAGTTTTCCAGCCCGTGTTGGCTACAGAACACCCTGTCTCTCCAGTCTTTGTGAAATTATTCACTGACCCTCTATTTTGCTTTTATTCAAATTTTCGAGTGAAATTGTTAAAAATGGAAGTAAACTCTCCTTTGAAAACTTACTTTCCTTTCACAGTTCTACAGCTTGTTACTGAGCCTCCTATGAGAGCTCTGCATGGCCCACTGCAGGCTCTCCCGTCATTGGTCTCTTCTCTAAACCACTGCCACCAGAGTGTTTTTACCACACGCTGTTTGATGGCTTCACTCTTTAGCATGAGGCCTTTCATTTGGCTCACTCTTGTCATTAAGATAGTTTAAATGCCTACGCTTCTCTCCTAAGGCACTTCATGATCCAACTTAAGTTTGCTTGATTGATAATCATTTGGGTTTATGTTTGATGCAATATACATGAGAGCTAGATGCTTTCCGAGCCTCTTTTGCAGTGGTACTCGTTTATTCATTTATTAGATAATTTACCCAACAAGTATTTATTTAGTACATACTATTTATCCACGCACATATGTATCTATTTAACAAATATTTATTGAGTACCCACTTTGTACCAGGTACTGGTGGTAACATAGTGACCGAAACAGACAACTTCTCTGTCCTTTCTGGGCTTACATTTCAATAGGAAGTACCGAGACATATAGTGTTGAATAATCAGAGAAGATCTCTGGCCACGTGGGATCAAATTTCAACACGTGATCTGGTTGCTCCCTGCATGTTCTAGTCTCCATCCCGATTATGGACTTACTGTTCTCTCTTCCTAAAATGTCTCTCTCCACCTGCCAGTGATTGCTTGACTAAATCCTGCTTGCCTTTTGTAACTCATTTCTCCTATCACCTTCCCCAGGATTCTTTCCCTGCCCTCACCAAGCCTGGCTGAGCCCCACTCAGTGGCCCCAGAGCACTCTGCAAACCTTAACCCACTTCTTATGGATTTCTGTCGACCACCAGGCAATGTGCGCCTTGAGTCCCCTTGAGAATTACATTTACTTTTTCTTGAATTAGCAAAATCCCTGACACCTAGTAAGAACTCCATAAATATTTATCATACATATGAATTTCCCAATAAATAATTATTGGAGAAAGACTACTAATTGTTTAGAAAATTACTTTCTCATATGTGATTCCTTCCCTTTCAAATAGAATATGACCACTGGGACCATACTTACTGGTTTTATAACTCAATTCTACCACTTGAGCAAATTAATTAACCTCTCTGCATCTCAGTTTCTCAATCACTAAAGTAGGGTTGCTCCGAGGATTAAGTAAGTTAATAGTTATTAGTTATAAGGCATTTATAGCAACATCTAGCACATAGTAGATGCTCAATAAATGCGAGCTATTACAATTGATAGTTACATTTCTCTCGCTGAAACCAGAAACAATATGGCACTTTGGGGTTTCACGTCAATTATCTCAGTTTCAATCACCGTAAATGATATATGTGACAGGTACTGTTGCCCTCACTCTATGGACAAGGAAACAAAGCTCAGGGATATTAAATGACTTGTACAAGAACATACCACTTCCAGTGAATAGCAGAGTCATACTTGAAACCTGGCATCCTGACTCTTACTGCAGTGCTCTTTCCATTCACTACTTTTGTTAAGTCGTCTGGCTTATGGGAAGAAGTTTCTGAAGGCTTTGAAACACGGAGTCATTTAGGAAGATCGTATGGACTAGATGAAGGTCAGAGAGCCTGACGACAGAGACATGAGCTATGAAAGTGTTTTTCAGGAATTAAAATATGAGGAGAGAAGAGCTGGACCGAGATGATGAAGACTGGAATTGGGGAGAATGAGATTAATAAGGACACTTTTCAAAGGCTTCTTAGCAAAGCAGGCTCAAGATCACTATGTTTCATAGTTCCAGGGAGAAGTAGGGGTCAGTGGAGTAGACAGATGTTTCAGTTACTGGTTTGTTAGCACAGGACTTGGATATTCTCTCTCTGTTGGTAGTATTGGGGTACATTCAGCCTAACTCTGCTGATTAACAATCCATGTCAGCTGAAGCTACTTTCCTGAGAATCAGGTCATCGCATAGCCTTGAGTGTTTTGAGCCACATAAACCTTTGGGAATTGAGTACCCTCAGACCATAACTGCCATATTCAGAGCTGACCCGGAACCCATCATCACACTCTGGCTGAGGACCCCCCCTTCTCAAATCATTGCCCTTTGTGTCATCTTTGGTCCAAACCAAACCACACCCACCAAACAGAATAGCTTTCCACCATTAAGATAGTTGTATCTAATGACCTTTCTCAAATCCATACCCATATTTGTACAGAGCTGATCCTCTTACTGATTTCAAATACTTCCTTGAAACCAACACCAACCAGCAGAAATTTGACGTGGAGCATCCACCACTAGAGCTTCCCCAAAGGGAGTCGAGGTTGCCTCAGTCCAGCCCAAGCTGAGAGCTGAATGATAGATTTCAGCTACAAATGGAGCAGCCTGGCAGGACCAGACTGGAAAGCTGGAAAACTGAAGGCACTCCATTCTATTTCTACATAAGCAATACCCTCAAATAGATACAGAAAACTGAAGACAAGATTATCTGCCAAGAATGGATCCACCATACTGAGAGCATTTTTCTCCCCACATATGTACTCATCTTAAGAGCTGAAACTGTGAGATTCATAGAACTCTGAAGTTTCTCTCTGGGATTTTTGACTTGGGTTCCAGGATGCTACTCCTTGCCTTGAATGTAACATTTAAGCAATAATTATGTCCTTGGAGTGTTTTTCATGAGACATCTGGATAGTGTGGTTTATGATATGAAAAGAAACTCCCACATAGAACTACACTTCTCATAAGTCAAGATTTCCTTTATCTTTTGGTTCTTTACTCTGCATAAAAGTGATCCATTGTCCACCTGAGCTTTACCACCCAAAGGGCGAAAAATCTCAAAGTTCCCGTTGATGAGATTTCCTCACCCTTCCATGAAATGTTCCATTGAAGAATGCTTGATTGGGCCTGTTATTTCTTGGCTTCAAATTAAAACTTATATTTCCTTTGTCTCAAGAGTTAATTTTGAAAATATGGCTTTCATTTAGAGCTGTTAAATTAGATAAGATTCCCTAAAGCTTTTACTGGCTTCAAAGAGACTGGTGGCAAAATTACAAGTATGAGTGAGAGTATCTGTCATTCAGCACTCTGATAACCAGGGAATAGAGCTGACAGCAAAGAAGTGTCCTCTGTCATTCACCTCTGTCATTCACTAACGTCACAGACATCAGGAAATCATATAACATCTCCGTATTAACATTCTTCCAGGACATAATTCAATCAACATGTATGAAATCTTGGAGAAAGAATTAATAACCACCTTTTTTTTTTCAGTGTATATCTGAAGTGTCTTTCATTGCTTTATGTACTTTGGCATGGAACTTAAATTAGCTGAGAATAATAAAATTTTGAACATTCAAAGTTAGAAAGAACCTAGCCAAATTTCCTCAGAATAAGTGAGGAAATATACTTAAAACTTCTCACACAGGACCTGGCACATTGTAAATTCACAGTAAATGTTAGTTGCTGCCTGCTCTCCCCAAGTGAGGAAGAAACTAAGAGGTTCAATGAATTGCCCAGGGCTATACAGTTGGAAGGGAGTCGGAGCCAGGATTAGGATTCCTGTCTCTTTATTCACAGTCCAGTTCTTTCTCCACTGGACACTGTTCGGGGCTGGAAAGTATTTACTGCTGGGCCATATTATTCTCCCTATTAATATCGCTGTCTTCAGCAATCCAGGCATATAACTTCTTATGATTCTTCCATAAGTTAGGGACCATTGGAAACTGGGCAGCCAATGCCATTTTCTTCTGGCACTCACTGTTTTTTAGTTGGCATTCTCATGCCCTATAAGCCATAATGCAGCTTCCAGAAGTCATTTAAAATATTGAGTTCATTCATTTAAAGTGTATTCAGCCTCTTCTTTGTACCAGGTCTAAGTGATAAACCAAATAAACATGGTACTTGTCTTTCCAAAGCTTATACACACAGATATTTATCTGAATTAACACCTCTAAATAAAAGCTATATTTTCAAAATTATCTCCTGGGACAAGGGAATTTATGTAGCTTTTGTAATTTTCAAGAAGTCATTGAGAGAATTGGGTGTTATGAGTAGACATGCTATTGACAAAGTAGACATTTCCAGCATTTAGGGTGTCTTAGTTCAACGTCTCTTTTTACAAAAGCCTTCTTTGGAACTCAGGAATACAAATGAAATAAAAGTATTAAAAACATATTATTAATCTGATGAATACATGATGGATACCTTTATCGTACCAAACATTTTACTGATTCCAAGGTTACATGGATGAACAATATTCAATTTTTGCTTAAAGTTCTTACAGATGAGTTGAGGAGACAGACAGGAAAGTGGGAATTGCAATCTAGCATGAGCAGTGCTGTGGTAGGGTGAGCACAGGGAAGTAGCACGAAGACAATACATGGGAGGGCAGGCTCTTCTGAGCATGCGATGCCTAAGCTGAGTCCTAGAGCATGTGAAAGAGTTTGCCATTTAAAGAGGAGGGGGAAAGTGTTCAGCTGAGCAAAACATGCGAGGGCCCAGCAACATAAATATATGGCGTGTCTGAGGAACAGCCATTAGCATATAGAACGAAGACTCTGATGAAAAAAGGAAACCAGATAAAACAGTCATATGGTATTTGGCTCCTCAAATCATTTTCACATCAATGGTTCTTTCAATCAATTGTTCGCCAGTATTGATGGAGTTCCTACTGTTTGCAAGGCAAATTGGTGGGTCCTGAAGAGGTTATATGGAAAGTGTTCGGAACAGGATCCTGCCATCAATGGGCCACAGATTAGTGGTCAGGATAATATGTGTCCATATGAGTTTAACATGAGGAAATAGCCCTAAAGTACAAAGAAAGCCCCATGGGAGATTAGAGGGAAGATCATTTTTAGCCAAAAGGATGATATTCTTAGGAGATGGCATTTGACCTCTGTAAGTAAAATTCTGATAGCAGCAATTCCCATGTATGTCCCCCCGACACACACACACACACACACACACACACACACACACCCCATATATCCAAGCAATTCTTCATTATACCAGCTATTCAACTCAATTCTGACACTATTTACATGTGTCAGCATCAGATCCCACAGTTTAGGGTTCAGTCCTATAAGACTCCCCTTCTGCCCCACTTCAGATGCCAATCACAAGTCCAGGTGGTCACCTGTGCTTCTGGCTCTAGATTAGAGGTTTGGAGGACTCCTTCCTTGGGGTCAATTAATTTACTAGAGCAGCTCATAGAACTCAAAGTATTTTACTTACTAGGTTGCTGGTTTATTATGAAAGGCTATATAGCTCAGGAATAGCCATTGGAATTGATGTGTGGGACAAGGTATTTGGAAAGGAGCAAAGAGCTTCCCTGCTCTCTGAGCATGCCACTCTCCCAGAATTTCCATGTATTCATTAACCCAGACCCTTTGGGTTTTATGAAGGCTTCGTTATAAAGCCACGATTGATGAAATCATTGACCATTGATGATTGAACTCAATCTCCAGTCCCTCTCCCTTCCCCTGAGGTCCTGGGTGAGGCTGAAAGTTCCAACCCTCTAATCACAAGATTGGTTTCCTGGAAACCAGCCCCAGGAATTTTTCCAAAATCACCTCATTAACATAACAAAAGACACCTTGATCATTCTCCTCACCTTGGAAATTCCAGGGGTTTTAGCAGCTTTTTGCTGGGAACAGGAGGAAGACCAAGTATATATTTTGTATAAATCACAGAAGGGTAGATGATATTTAGATGTGTAGATTTGTGCAGGGAGAGCTTCCTCTCAGTGGAAATGGCCTGAGCAGTGTCAGAAAAGGAATAGCACTTGTTCAAGAAAAAAGAAGTGATCGAGTTTGGCCTTGACAATGTATGAGTTCTATCCTTCCTTCCTTCCTTCCTTTCTTCCTTCCTTCCTTCCTCCCTACCTCCCTCCCTGTCCCCCTCTTCCCCCCTCCCCCCCCCTTCCTCCCTCCCTCCCTTCCTCTATCCCTCTCTCCCTCCCTCACTATACCAGTGGTTCTGAAAATGTGGCCCCAGACCTGCAGCATCAACACCAGCTGGGCACCAGATAGAAATGCAAACTCTCAAGCCCACCCCAGGCTGACTGAACCAGAAACCCTGGGAGCAGGTCCAGCTATGTGCTTTAACAAGCCTCCAGGTGATTCCTATGTACTCTAAAGTTTGAAGGCTACTGCTCTGTACTATTTCTGGGATGTTCTCCAGCAATGCTCTGAGAATCCAGGAGAATCAGCTCTGCAAAGCATGAGAAGGATGGTGAGAGCAGGAAGATTGGGGGTGGGGTGTGGGGAGAGAGAAAGAAGAACAACAAGAAAGAAAAGAAGGAGAAGATCCATCCAGTATTCATAGAGCGTGGGTTTGTTGGCTTGTTTCATTTGAATCTTGACATCAGCAGGTTGTGGTGTAGAATAGTGCCCAGTTCCTCTATGAAAAGACTATTACATAAATTGAGCAACCTGGATTACTGTTCCTAGGGGCTGTGTGACCTTTGGCAAGTGACTTTACCTCTCTGGGTCTCAGTTTTCTGAGGTACAAAAATGAGAAGCGTGGACTGATTGGTCTCTCAGGACTCCTCTGGCTGTAACTTTCTACAGCACTGCCCAAAGGAGCTGGGATTCACTCTTAACATTTGATGTCATTCCTGAGCAAGGATATCCTCTTCTAAGGGCCTCCTGGAACAGGGAAACCTGGAACAGAGGGGCTGGTTAGGAACCTGGAGTAAACAACTTCCTTCCTGGAGTATTAGAGCAGCCAAGAGACTGTGATAGGGAAATTCCAGGCCATCTGGATGTGAGAGAATTGCAGTCATCTACCCGTGTTACAGGAGCCTGCCTTCCGGCGATAGCATTATGTCACTTGATAGCTCACTGTGACCTGGAAAACTCCTCCGTAATCATGGGGATGCAGGGAGAGGATATTCATACAAAGACTCAGGCCTTCTTTTCTCTCTGTCTCCACAGGAGATCCCCAGCTGCTAGCCAGCCTCCTGTCTCCAGAGTCAACCTGCAAGGTAAGCCGTGTCACGGCCTATCTCCATGTTTCAAAATAATATGCCTTTTATTCAGAAGTTTTAAAAAAATAATAGCATTTGTTTGCACACCGTGGCCCTCAAAAGTATGTCTCTGGGTGACTTTTTTCAAAGGCATACTGGAGCTTTACTTCATTCCATGTGAAACCAAGTGAAAAGCAGTATTAAATGATTCTCTCATCACACACACGCACAGGCTTTCCGAATGCGATGGATGAGTGGTAACGGTGCTTCCCAGAAAAGGAGCAGGGGGCAGAGCTGTGTCGATAGTGCAACTTGACCTCAACTTGCTGGCCCCAGTGAACTGCAAGAGGGCTAACCTCAAAGGCCCCAAGGTGCCCCCCCATTGGCCTAGGGCCTCACCAGCTATGTTGGTGGTTTTCCTCTCAACGTCAGCTATAGATCCCACTTGAATGTACATCCTTTCCAGGTGTGAAACCAAAGGCTCTTTCCAGGTCACAAATCATTTCTTTCTGAGGTTATCCAATTTTGTTTCTCAAAGATGTTTTAAAGAAACCTAACCTCCCATCTTTCAGTACTATGCCTATACTTTTCATATGGAGTTGAGAGGTGTGTATGGAGCAGAAGGGCCACCTTGAAGGAACATCGTGTGGATGTGTTGAACATAAATTCTTCTTGACATAAGATACAACCAGTTAGATGACGTTTTTAAAAGTGCAAAATGGAGTTTTTCCTCTTGACCCTGACCTCACTAGTGTAGCAGTGGTCTTGAGTAAAACCACAGGAGAAACTAGTAAGATGAACTCATAGGGAGATCACCTAACATCTAACGTTGCCTCCTACATGTCTGTGTTTCCAGCAGAGCTATTCCCTTTGCTGTATACTCATGATCTTCCTTGCTCGGAGGTTGTGTTTTCTTGCTGGTATCATGGTCATAAGTATAATGGAAATAATTAAAAAGCCCAACTCTTAAAAGAAGGGGACAAAGGCAGTAAGTTCCATTGACGTGTCGACTTCTGAAGTATTTATGATACATGCTTTAAAAAAAAATTTTATGAAAAATAAATTGATATCAGCAATAAAAATTAAAGGAAGAGATTAAGTAAAGGTGAGTTTACCCCTAAAGCCCCCTGATATGAAATAGAATAAAATAGTACTGTACCGATTGACTTCAAAAACCTGGAGTGCTGATGTACTGTTTCCTTTAGAAGTTTATAAAAAGAAACTAGATAGAGTGTTTTAACATAAAACTGATGTTACATACTTGGAGATGAAGGGAGGTGGTTTTGAAACTACTATCATTTCATCATACTGGCCTACCAGTAAGACGCCTTTGTTTACATTTCAGTTAACCAAATTTATTAAGATGCACCCTAAATTCGAATCAATTTGAATATCGAAACTATGTTTTCTTTCTCTTGTAATAAATACTGAAAATATTAGGAAAAATGTGATATTTATGCTTCTATAAATTAGCTCATTAACCAAAGATGCTATTGGAAAGATCATTTTGTGATTATTGGCACAGTAACTACAGCTTGGCAACTAGAGTCTTTTGCTAAATTCTTTTAAAACAATGGAGCAAAGAAATGACAATACCACTTAGGCAATTTGTTTTTGTCTGCCTTTGTGGCAAACTACAAAAATCCTGGCTTTTCATTGAGAAGAGAATGTAGTGAACCAATTATTACGTAATTATAGGTTTCAAAATCTTAACGCTTAACGCTTAACCACGGTCAAAAAAGGAAGGAGGACACACACATCCTGTGTTTTGTTCTTATTATCAGCTTCAATAAGTCAGGCAGATTTTTCCTGTTATTTTAATATTTATCAGCGTATGACAAAGAGATATGTTTAAACAGAGACTTTAAAGGGGAATGAAAAATAAGTGGCTCAGAGCAAACAGAATTGAAAGCTAGAGTGCTGCTTTAAAAGGTGCTTTTTCATGATAGTAAGATTAGGTTTTCATTCATCAGCACTGAAGTTGAACTTGTGTATTTGAATTGACATCTAAGATAAAAGATACAAGAAACCTACAATAATTTACACAGATTTAGCAATAATCCAGTTTGTTAGGAAAGCCTGACTTAGTGAACTGTATTCTCGTATAAAGTAAGTTTCAGAGAGAGAGAGAAAGAGACAAAGTGAGAAGGCAATTCTTTTTAAAAGGTTTTTAAAAATGCATCTAAATGAAGGCAATGTAATTCATTTTAAAGCTAATTGTCAGAAATCATGATTAAATTGGCACATTTGCTCTTACAAATTTATCATTAACTGGAATAATTCATGGGGGAAATCAAAGCAAATTTCTCAGTCTGCAGTACCTTTCTTCTCACTGTTTAACCAAAATTATTCCTTTTAGCTCTCAGGGTACAACACAGATTTTTTTCCTCTGCAAAGACATACTGATTTTTTAGAAAATCAGTGTAATTGCTCTTTTTTTTCTTTTTATGCTATGACATCAATTCCATTCTAAATTATACTGTCATTCATGATTTACATATCTCCTCCATTGGACCTCCTTGAAGGCAGTACCTAACTTCATCTCTTTATCATTCAAAATATTTTAGCATAGTAATTTTCACATAGTAGAAGGACAGTAAATGTTGACTTGACCAGGAGAACTACATAAAGTTTGGGGACTTTATCTTAAGGAAAATGCTCATAAATTAAAATTTTATGTGAGTTGTTATTTTTATCTCTATGGCTATGAAAAATATTCAGTTCTGCTTTTTTTTTTTTTTTTACTATTAAATGTCAGTATTGGATTAAATTAAAAGAGACTTGAAACACACTCTATAACTGCTTAAATATATTAGCGTGGTCATATGGATTTTAAACAAAAAGAGTTAAATCTGAAAAGTTGGCATTTTTACACTTTGAATAGGAAAGCCAGACTGAAGCGTTAAGAATTTAAAACTCAAATAAGTAGAGCAAAGCAGAAATGGCATGCTCTCAAGTTAAGGAGAAAAATGCAGAAATCCTGCTGGTGGCTGTTGAAAACGCTAATGCTGTAGAGTTCAATGAGCATCTCAATTTTTATCACATTTTGCCTTTTCACAAGCATGGATTACAAGTCTTCTCTACATTATGCTTAAGGAATAGAACAGAAAGGGGTGGTAGGGGGCAGAGGGGAGAACAGGAGAAAGAAACTCCAAAACGAGGCAGCAACTTGAGTTCTGTCATCTATACACATTCAAAATGGAAAATTGAAGTAATTCTCAGGATGTCAGCCCCCAAAACTATTTTCAACAGAAAAAAAAATCAGATAATTGAAAAACAAAACTCTCAAATGAATGAGAGTGTGAGAGTGTGTGATATATACAGAGAGTGTGTGATATATACAATTATCCTACACATACACACATGCATATATGTGTATGTGTAGGATAATTGTCACATTTTGGATTTCCATTTTCCATCCTATCTATCCCTTGCTTTTACATGCATTTCAGTAGTGATTACAGAGATTTCATGAATGTGAGAATTTACTGAAAGGGTAAATTATCAAGTGTTCACTGCCTTTACAAAATGTTTCTTTACAAAAGGGTTCTTTTAACGGCCAGCACCTCTGATTCATATAAATGTGACTTGATTTGTAATAATATGTGTCATATACATAACCTTTAGCCGCCAAATTGATATGTAGGGTTGGATGTTCTACACTAATTTTCTTATTTCAAAATTTACCAATAATTGTATTGAGCAAGAGCACCACCAATGTGACAGATTAGATGTAATGAAGAACAACACCCAAGTCCATGGGTCATCGAGAATGACAGCAAACCACGTCAAAAAGATGACTAGAGAATTGCTTTGAGGGCTTCAGGCCAGATTGCTGCAGACCTGAAGTCTCTACCAGCCTCAATATCTGCAGCCTTGGTTGACGGCGGTTTTCAACACCGGTCCTAGATGTATTTCAAGAAAGGCCTGTGTACAGAGAAATAGGATAATATAGGGCTTTCCAGCATGTCTGAAATAGGTTGGCTTAAGTGAGGAACAGACTTAATTAATTTTTTTCAGTGCTCATGGGAATCCATTTCTTCTATTATGTGTCCAGGCCATTCTGGAGAGGAAATGACTCTGATAAAACAGAAGAAGAGGCTTTCTCCTAAGAAACCTGTTTCTCAGTATGAATTCCTCCCATATTTTTACTTTAATTATGAATATTCCCCTGGAGGTTCACGGAGGTGTGCCAGATGCAGGGTCTGTTCGAGAAATAGACAAGGAGCTCAGTGACTTATCTTGGATTCTAAGAAATTCAGAGAGTCATGACATTGATTCAGTTCTCTTTCTTTGCCAGAGCTACCAGGGCCTAGGATGAGAGATGAGCTGTGTGTGCACAAGCAAAGGACTCTCTGAGAACCACTACAATGGCCTGAGAGCCAAGCCGTGTTAGATGGCTGGAAACGAAGCCTGGCATAAGCTGAACGTTTGCTTGGTTTCCACATTAAGCAAGAACTGTCAGGCAGGACTGCAACATTTGGACAAATACAAATAAAATCAATTTTGTTACAAAAAGCTGTGACCACTCATGATAAAGAAGATATTGGAGGAAATTTTTAAAAAATAAGAAGAGGAAGGCAAAAGAAAAAGAAAGGAAAATATAAAAAAACTAGAAATATCAGATTATTTTTTCATCAATGTTCTCAATGTCATGTGGCCTGAATTATTAGTATAATTGAGTGTTTAAGCAATTTATGTACAAAACTATAGGGAAAATGCACTAGAAAAACCCCTAACTACTAATTATTCTCTTACTACTATTAATTAATTATTCTCAGTAATCCTGAGAATAATTCCCCAGATGGTTGTTTCATAAGAATTGCTTTTGTCTAAAATAGCCTTCTATGAAAGTTTACTCCAGAGCATCAACACTGAGCTATTTATATTGATTTGCAATTATTTCATATATGTCTGAAATTAAGTATAGGTAGTTGCAGAAACATTGACAAGTCAGCTAAAGTGAAAATAGTTAAAACGTTAACCTCTAGCAAACATTGCCAAAAATAAAGTCCTGCTTGTTGACGTCTATTTCACCAGTTCAGAATTAATTTCTAAATTTAGTGTGAATGTTTCTTTGTGTTAAATAAAACCGATGAGACCTGAAGCATCTAATCTCCCACTTGCTGCCTAAGGAGTTGAGTTCGTTCCGCGTTGAATCCACTTCACGTTTTTGTTCTGCTGAGAAACACCATCTACCCACCCCCCCCTTGAAAGTTGGAATCATGCATGTTAGTAAGTATTTCAGTTATGCTATTGACGTCAATGGAGTCATTAAATAGATTGCTGGCCCTCCCAGAGGCAAATCACTGCCAGGGACCTAGATACAGACACGTTTTTTACAAAGACAACCATCAGGTTTTGCTATAGCAGTAAGCCAGAGAAAAGGAAAAGTTTATACTGTAGCAGACCTATCTCCAAACAGTTTCTTTCTTTTGCATTTCAGTTCCGGCCTTTCTTTCTCTTTGGTTACAGTAGGCTCAGGCAGATGCCCAGATATAGTTGCCTTGCCGTTTTGTGTGCAAAAGCATCTCCTGTAATTGAGACCATGAAGGGTGACACCTTTAGCTGTACACAGCCCATTTGATGTTTATTTGGTGCCATAAACTGTCTAAACAAATCACTATTGTCTGCAAGTAAGGCTATGTTTGATATATAGTTCCTTGAATAAACAATTTCTTACACACACACACACACACACACACACACACACGCACACAATTTTATCCTTGCTGCTGCCTCTGTGTGGCTTGTAGCTGCAGCCTCTCATCTATGAATTAACCTTTATGCAGCCTGCTCTGTGCTAAGGCACCATGGCTCTGAAGCAAGGGCTGGGGGAGGAGCCTGGGAAGAAAGATTCACTTCTCTCAGCCGCCTCATCTGCAAAGCTCTCACAGAAGGCAGGAGGCTGCCCACGTGCCTGTGTCCTCCCAAACCCCAGCTGCTGCCTGCCTCAAGCCTGGTCATGCAGCTCCCAGGCGTGTCAGAGAGAGTCTTCAGGGAACATCTGTCTCTTTCTGGATATTCTTGACAGCTCTGTTTACCTGGACAACCCCAGGACTCAGAGCCAGAGATCCACCTCACACCTGGACTCTTCTACTTCCCAGGCTCGTAGTTGGGGAGCCATCTTGGACAGGCAGCTTTCTTCAAAATCTTGTTGGCAAACTCTTCCATATTGGCTTTAGCATTTTTCTCCATTTCCAACCCCTATTCTTTGACTCTTCACACTCCCCACTTCCATATCAGTAAATATATACAGAAGTGCCAGATACCCGACCCCTTCAGTAACCCCTTTTTTTCAGCTAGAGGCTGACATCTATCCTCCCCTTCACCATTGCTCCTTATCCCATATTCCTGGCTTTGAATAGTTGCTTCACCATCTACCTTTTTATCTCTCTCTCTTCACCTCCCGCAGGCAATTATTGTAATTATGATTTATGTTATTTTCTTAATTGACTATCCTTTGCCTTCAGGTTAAGATCCCCACTTCTCACCAGATATGCAAAGTCTTCTAGAATTTTGCTCCTAATTCTTTCTTTGTCCTCATCTTCCACTTTACCCGCTGTTCCCATGCACAGCTGATGACTGAGGTGCACTGAACATACTGTCCCTCAAATGTGCCAGGCTCTTTTTGCCTTCCTGCCTTTGTGCATGCTGTTCCTACTGCCTGGGCTTCTCTCTTCCGAAAATAACATTCACCTATTCAGCTCAGGGGTTTTCTTACATTGTCACTGTGAGCAAGTTCTTTATACTCACTGATTTTTGGATTCTGGAGTCAGGATTAAACTAAATATATAGTCTCAATCTAGGGTCTGATATATAGTGTATGCTTAGTAAATACTAGTTCCTTGACCCGTCTCCATCTGGAAAGTGCATTTTTTATCCTTCAAGACTTAGCGTGGATGCCGTCTTCTGGATGTGCTCCCCACAACCATCCAAAATTACTCTCGATTATTATCTCGATTATTATTTCAAAATCTCAATTATTGTACTTGCCATATTATCCTATAATTATTCATTGAATTTTCTCCCTTTGTAAACTAAGAATGTCCCAAGTTCAAGTACTAATCTTCTTTTCTTTTTCTTTTCATTTATCTCTAATTTATAGCATGTGACCTGGAACATAGCAGATGCTTAATAAATGTTTATGGAATGAACAAATACAAATGAACATATGCTCGAGCCTGAATCAGAAAGGACTGGGAAGGAGCTGAGGCTCATATTAGGCGTTTTTTCAGGCTTGTCTAAGTATCTTCTAGCTCTCAGGCATGTGTACAATGCTGATATCCCTGGCTAATCTTGACTACATGTGACTTTTCTTCACTTGAAGGGAACTCTTTATTATCCATTACTTCAGGAAGAAGTGGCAGTGTTAAAAGAAATGAAAAAAGGAAAATGACTAAACGTAACTAGTTTATCACCCTATCTTACGCTCTTAGTGCCTAGCAGAGTGCCAGGCGCACAGTAGGTCTTCAATTAGCATCTCGAATTAAGTTGGGCTGGGAATCCCGGGTAGGCAAATTACTTCTCTGAGACTTAGTTTTCTTATCTGGAAAGTGGGCATTTTAACAGTTTGTCTCAAAAGATTGCTGTGAGGACTAAATGAGAAAAGCTATGGATGTAGTGGTTAAGAGTGAAGTCTCTGGAGCCAGGGTGCCTCTCAAATCCCAGCTCTACCACTATGTGACTTTAGGACAAATTACTTAACGACTCCATGTCTCAATTACATCATCTCCAAAACTGGGATGGAAATCATACATACCTCGTACGTTGGTTGTAAGGATTAAATATGCAAACTTATATTAAGCACTTAGAATGGCTCCTGACACTTAGAAAATGTCATTATTAGTATTGGTATTGTGTATACGACATGCTTCCCATAGCACCCAGCACATAGCAGGTGGTCAGCATGTGATAGCTAAGAGCCTGCTGGTATCAGAAGGGAACCAAAACAGAAAGCCTTGTTGAGATCTGTTTAAAAGTTTCTAATCTACTTCCCTTCTATAGTAATACAAACTAGAAGGCAATCTTTCTTAGAATTTTAAGATTCTTTTCCCAGGAAACCATAAAGATCTGGTTATATAAAAATAGATTTAGAGCTGAAGGTAGGATTCTCCCAGACATACAGAAAAACTAAAGGAGCTGGAGAGAGAGGATGGAGCTGATAGTAAATGTAAAGGGACAGACACTATGCAAGCATGATTCCTTCTCTTAAAAACAGAGTGCAAAGAAGAACACCCTATTAGGACTCTGATAAATTGGATCTGAGTGAACCGAGGGTTTTCTTTTGCATAAGCCTGAGAAGACTTCACTTTGTGAGATAGAATAATTACAGCTATACAACTCATTACAGTTGTATTTAAATACAATGTGTAGGGTTTGGCACACACCTGCACAAGCACAGGTTTTTCAACTCAGGAAGTTCAGTGGAGAGTAGCAGCAGAAGCTGGCAATCTTTCCTTCAGAGAGAAGACAAAACCTACTACCAGCAGAGTCCAGCCTGGGGGAGGCCTTTGACTCCTTTTGGAAATACTCTTATGCCCTCTCTCAATTACTTCTGGGAAGAGAAGCCACCCTCATTCCCAGCTACCCCCTTCTCTCTTTATTGGGAAGGAGGTCAGGGTTGGCCTAGAGTAGAATGAATATGATGTTGGGAGGTGAAGGAGGAAGGAAGAGGACCATTTAAGTTCCCTTTTCTGCCTCCTGCATCCCCAAGACTGTGTGGTCCTGGGGGCAGGGTGAATTCTGCTTGCTTGCTTCTCATCAACCTCTGGCCAGCACATTATGGAGTTGCCTCCAAAGCTGTTCTCAGAAGCCCGGAGCATTTCAGGGAACAGCCTTTCACCCAAGAGAAGAGAAACAAAGCAGGGACTGTCCCCTGAAATAGAGAACAGGCAACAGAACTCACTGGATTTTTTTCTTAGTTTATTGTCTTGACTTACTCCCAGCCAGAGCTGTTGACAAGTACCAAAAGTGACCCCTCAGGGTTTTGTGTACCTTCCTACCTCATCTTTAGCTGTGTCCACAGAGTGAGCTGGGGCCATGGCGATTATCCAGTTCATTTGATCCATGGAGACAGTCAGGTTAGATAATGCAGTCTTTGCCCCTGCCCTTCAGTTACACTTTGTGCTTCACATTTCTAGGGTCTAGTCTAGTCTGGCTAGTACTGCTTATCTAGTAAACTAGATGATTTCCAAAGCCCCATACACCTGGCTCTGATTGCATAAGGGGAAAGGAGCTAGCAGTTCTTCAACTGTTATGTGTCAGGCACTCACCTAAGCCCTCTGTAAACATTATCTCACCTAATTCTCCCAACTAAACTGTTTTTCAAATATTATTGTCCCTATTTCACAGATTTAGAAAAGGAGGCTCAGGGAATATGTGGGGCTTACTCAAGACCACACAGTCAGTAAGTGATAGAGTCAGAACTGAAACTTAGATGTGTACTTCTTGAAAACCCATGCTCTTTCCTCTAGTCTGGACCACGCTCTCTCCCTGCCTCCACCTCACTCTAACCCCCGGATATTATAACTAACGGGAAAGGAGGATGGAGAGAATTTCACAATAGGAGAGCAAGCAAAGGTACTAAATTTTCTACAGCCCAAATAATTACTAGATAATAGAAAGTTTCTTTTAATTCCTTTGTCATCTATTCATTTGATTGTAAGTAGTAAAAAATATATATATATGTATATATATATATATGTATCAAGAGAACTATGTCTCATACATATTCATTAGTTATTTATTCATTTATTCAATAAGCATTTATTAAACGTCTACTGCACATGAAATGCTGTGTTAGACGCTGGGGATACAGTGATAAAGAGAATGAATTCAGATCCTAACCTCATGGAGCTTACGGCCCACGAAATATTAAATGAATAAATACACGATTTTACATTTGATCACTGTAAAAAGTACAGAATGCTATAATGTCGCCTCATCTTTTCACCTGTAAAAATGAGAATAATGTGGATTCTCTGGGCCTTGGTTTCCTCATATGTGCAATGGGGTGATAATAGGACCTTTCTCATAGAATGTATGTAAAGTGTGCAATGGCTGGCACACCGAAAGCACTAAATAAATGTTAACTGTTTTTATTGTATTGTAACTGTTTTCTTGATTGCTTAGACCATTAGACTGTATGCTCAGTGCCTGGCACAGAGCAGGTGCTCAAAAATTATGTTTGAAAAAAGAATGAACAAAAGAGAGGTAGTAAAACAAATTTCCAAGTAAAAGGAGAGAAAGACTGCTGTCTTATCCACGGAGAAATGGACTTCCTTAGTCAGGGGTAGATTCTGATAAGGAGGAATTTGCCTTGCAGAGAGCGAAACTGAGTGACTTTGCAACTGCCCCAATGCTGCAGCGTGGGGAACTTGAAACAATGTCCATGAAGCAAACATTTGTTTCAAAATCCATGATACCAACCTGGATCGCCATCTGCGCAAAAAGGAAATTGGGATTACAAAAGAGCTGTTTCATCCTCTTAGTCTATGTGACTATCTCTCTGGAAGGCAAAGTCTAAACCTCTGGAGCTCTCCATTTGCTGGCTCTGAAAGGACAGTCCCATCAAAAGAGCCAGTCATCCTACTAAGCACGTAACACCGTGACTTCCTTTTCATCCCTGCATTGCTCGCAGAGGCTCAGTTCTGTGAAATTAACTCACACCTTACATGTGATGCACAGGCCCTGGGAGAAGCTTTCCATGTCTTCGTGCAGCTGAGAAGACTTAGGTTCTCAGTAGCAATAGCTTCTTTACACATTCCTGACAAACAATGAATCCTTGGGCTCGTTAAATGTCCACTGATGGTAGATGTTAACCACATTTACAAAATACTTTCACAGCAACACCTAGATCAATGTTGAGTAAAGAGCTGGGTATTAACAACCTAGCCAAGTTGACATATAAAACTAATCACCAACCAACAAACTGAAAACCCAGTTTTGGGAATCAGTCCAGAATTATGTCCCACTCTATTACAAATAAAATATGTAAGATTCAAGATAATAAAAATTTTTATATTCCTTCTGACTAATTGAGACCTTACTTCAAAACATGGTAAAAATAATCATTCCTCTCAGCTCCCAGAATTGTTTTGAAAACTATTATCGTAGTTTGAAAGACCAGAAGGACACAGTTTTTACTGTGAACACTGACAGCACACCTCCTAAATGTTGGTGACACCACAAATACATCATCATTCATCTTATCATTCTTTCTACTGAGTTGCCATGAGAGAAAAAAGAAAATCTTGAGCTTCAGCTTTATAAAAATGCCGGTCATTTTGTGCTGCATGTCTGGAGACTTCAACCAATGACCTTAAATTCAATTAGGAAGAAGATCTCAAAAAGAGGTTAATTTTTGACCTGAAATACCTCATTGGGGGTGGGGGGTTAGAGTGAGGTGGGAATCTTCTTTATATATATTACTTATTTCCACAGAATGGGGTTCAAAATATTCATATCCTCTTAAACAATTTGGAAATTCGAATATCAACCGGATTCACTAAGTCATCCTCAAGAGTCTTTCCTTCTTGAACTTGAATTTTAAAACCTTCTTATCTCTATTTTCCCTCTGATTCTTGTGTTGCTGTTACTGAGAAAGGATTTATTCAGAGATGAGGCCTCCAACCCCTTTGCACAGCACATTTACAAACAGGCAAACCTTCACACCCTGTTCATAGCCTTGTGTTCACCATAGTTCCAAGCTTCTGCTATCACCTTTATATTCTTGCTTCTCAGTAACATTCCAGGGCAGTCTAACCCAAAGATGCCTGGCTCCTGTAACCACCTCCAGCCTGGGATATCTTAGACCTATGACCCTGCCTTCAAGGTGTACTTTCTAACTCACCCTCATTTATCTTTTGATAAAGAATTGCTCTCAGCAAATTACTAAACTGAATGTACCCTTGATACTTTCTGGAGTCTAAGGAATTAACATCTCACCATGCTCTTTCCCCCCATATCTTAGGATTTCTTCAGGTCTTGAGTAACTTGTTTAACTCAAGTTGCAGAAACACTTATCTCTACCTCCTCTTTTTTCCGCAGCAGTGGAATGTACTTCCATTTCTTAATTTTGCTGATGGGCTAACTTGCTATGTCCCATTCCTCAAGTGTCTGTGGAAGGAATTCATTTCATTTGTTAGCAGGGAATAGTGTTAGGGAAACATTCCCTTTCCATGCTCTGTGCTGCCAGGGCAGAGAGCAAAGGCAGGTTACAATGGGTGGAATTCATAGGAGAGAAGATGCTTGCCTCCGTGAGCTATTTAACCCCTTAGAGCTATGGCAGGAAATGGAATGGGTTTTCCTAGGGAGCAGTTCATTGTGCATTTTCTGGCTAGACAAGCACTTGTCTCGACAAACGTAGAAAGTTTAATATGGGATTCTGTCATTTAGAGGAAGGGTGGACTCAGTCGATTATGAGATTTTTTCCTGCATTATGAGTGTATATGCTAGAACAGTGGTTTGATAAATCAGTGTCAACTCTACACTGTCCCCAAAGTGTTTTCTTTGTTTCCAAAGAGTTAACTATAGAGCATTTGTTTCAACTACAAGGCATGGGGGAGAAGTGTTAACATAATACTAAAACTCTGCTAAGTACCAGATTTGCTATTAGGAACTACAGTGAGATTTTTTTTGTCAGTAAAACCCTTTATGAAGTCAATATTATTATCTCATTTTTTTTTTAAACCAATGAAACCATACCTCAATAAGGACGAGTAGTAGTATAAAGACATTCAGCTAGTAAATAACAGAGGTAGGATTTGAACACTAGCTTATTTGGTTCCAAAGCCTATATACTTGGCAGTAGCCTCCTTATGCTATCAGGTAAGTACAAGTTCTGCAGATGATACCCACACAGATATCTGTCTTTAAGGTATATTTACCCTTGGCATGATGTTTATATCTGCTGCTTTAACCACACTCAGCTTTCTCTGGATAATACCCTCATGGGCTTCATTTAATCTGTTCTTTTCTACAGATTCTAGAACTAGAGAGGATTTAAAAGAAAATGTGCTTCAAACCATTGTCTTCCCTCAGGGAAATAATCAAGCCAACAGGGAGGTCATAGTGTTGTCTTCCTCTCTTAGAGGAACAAGTCCCCTTCACTGAAAGGTAGTTCTTTCAGGTATTGAGCAGGGCAAGGTGAAAAGAGAGAATTTTTAGGATACAGCAGAGCAGAAAGAGACTTATCTCCCAAACATTACTCACTGCTTAAAAGATATCCTTAGCCTCTGACATCACAAGGAGAGTTAGATTTCAGATCTATAGTGAAACTGGGGCGGGCCTCACTTGAACACAAGGAGACAACTGTCCAATTCTAGGCTTGCTCTGGAAAGTCCCGTTTGAATAATTTGCTTCTTATTTTTTTTGTTCAACTTATCTACCTCAAATGAAACTCTGTGACTAAAGCGAAAGAGCAGTGAGCTGGAACTCAGGAAACTAAATTTTAGTACCAGTACCAACCAGGTGTGTGATCTGAGGTAAATCTTTTAACTTCATACTTAGTTATCTTTATTTTTAATTATTTTGAGACTTTGAGTCTAGAATCCAATCTCATGGAGACTTCAAACATCCAAAATGGCTCCTGGCCCAGAAATGGTGGTGTGTGGGTATTGAGATGGATAATTTTTTGTCAGAGAAGAAACAGTCCCACAGCTAGTTACCAGTGAATCTTGACTTTAAGCCCACAACACATTGGTCTGGCTCTGAAACCTGGGCTTCTTCCACTCCTTTCCACCCTGACATTAGGCCACATTAATGTTGCATAACAAAGGGTATTTCCCTAAACCCTGTCAGCCTTGTAGTTTGTAAAGTTCAATAGCAAATGGTCATCAAGTGCTTAGGAGTGCTGGGGAAACAAAAATGAAGGGGACATGGCCCCTCCCCTAAACTTAAAAGTATTCTCATAGGGAGATTCTGGAGCCAGAGAACCTAGATTTAGATCTCATCCCTACTACTACTTATTAGGCTACTTATTTCTTAAACCTTCTCTATTTCTTAGGTTCTTCGTCCTCATTTTCTTTGTCTTTAATACCTTCCTCTTAGAGTTATGAGGATTAAATGAGTTATTTAATATAAAACACTTAAAATAGTGCCAGTCACAGAGTAATGACTGAATATATGCTGGTTGTTGTTGCTGTTCTATTATCTATGTTTGTTAGCCCCCTCATGCCAGGAATCTTGGAAGATTACAACTGGGTCTTACTTATTGACTTAATTAGGTGAGCCATTTGGAGGAAATAGGATTAACAGTAGGCCAATGGGAAGATTAGCCTTTCTCAAAGCAGAAAGCTCTTTTAGAACTCTGATGTTAGACAAGAGAATACTACCTACTTTTAATGGGGTTTCTGTCAAAGAGAGAGCGAACACCTTGTTTTCTTACTCACTCGCCCTCTTATTCATTCATTCATTCATTCATTCATTCAAAAAGCACCTCGTGAATACTCACCACTACATGAAGCAGATATTGTACTGGGCAATGGGCTATGGGTACACAAGAATGAAAAGACAGTTCGTTCTCTGGAGGAACACATTCTTGTGGGACAGACAAACATAAATTGACGTGTAATACAGTGGGATAAGAATTTGCCTGAAGCATGAATATAGTGCCCTAGACACACAGAGGAAGGCAGATTATAAGGAGCAGGATTGTATAACACTCTGTACTGTGTTATACCTGGAAATTATATAAAAGAATTTTTAAAAATTAGTACTTCTCATATTGGGTCATTCATTATACAGCTGAGTTTCTTCCAGTCATTTCAGCTTATGTCGGCACATTCACTGAACACCCATTAAAACTCAGTGGATTAGGAGAATACAGATGATTTTTGACCAGGGCCACTAGCCAAAGAAGATATAGGAGATATGATTTGAACTACCTTGAAGGATGCATAAGATTTCAAAAGGCAAAAATAAAAAATATCATTCAAGAAAGCAGATTATGATCAAACACAGGCATAGTAGCTCAAAGAGTATGGACTGAAATATTGGGATGAAATCATCTTGAGATTCATGAAGGGAAGATAAGGTGAAGGTGTGTGGTAGGAGATTAGGCAGGAGAGATGGGTAGGAAAATAATATGGAGCTTTATATACCTAGTGCAGAAGTTGAGATTTTATTTTATGTACAACCAGGGGCCACTGATATTTGTTCTTCAGAGGAGGCATTATTAGAGCTGTGCTTCTCAGGATGGTGAACATAGTACAGACTCTGGTGACAGGAAACAGTGCCAGTGAAGTCAGAAAACATGGGAGAGAATTTCAGTTCATCCATCGATTAACCATGTGATCTTGAGTATGTTGATAACCCTTTTTGAGCTTTATTTTAGCTTCCTCATCTACAAAGTATGCAAGATGAAACCTCTGAAAAAGAGCTGCCACAGCAACGACAAAATCTTAATTGATCATTACTTTCTGCATAGCATCAGGCTAGGCCATCTCTATGCAATGTTTAAGCTTCAGAACAACTTTGTGAATTCTTAAAAAGTTAAAAATAAATTTACCGAATAGCCCACCAATTGCACTATTAGGAATCTGCACAAGAGAATTGAAGACATATACCCATACAAAGTCTTGAACACAAATGTTCTTAGCAGCATTTTTTATAGTAGCCAAAAGTGGTAGCAACCTTTCTATCAACTGGTGAACAGATAGACAAAGGGTGATACATCTATACGATGAAGTATATTATTCAGCAATAAAAACAAACAAGTTAAGAATGTATACTACATATCCCCATTTCTCAAAAATATTATGCTCAGTGAAAGAAGCCAAGCAAGAGATACCATAAAATATATTATATTTATGTGAAATATCCAGAAAAAGTAAAGATAGATACAAGGACAAAAATTCGGGCCAGGGCAGGAGACAGGGGTTAACAGTAAAGGTGCATGAGGGACCATTTTGGACCAAATGTTCTTAAGCTGATTTATGGTATTGGTTTGCACAATTTAGTAAATCTACTAAAATCCTAAGAGTTGTCTACTCGAAAAAGGTGAAGTATATGATATGCAAACTAAGCCTCAATAAAGGTATTTTAAAAACAACTCTATGAGTAGGAACTGTTCTTATTCCACTTTTCAGATGAGAGTATTGACTTTCCCAAAGTCTCCATTAAAAAGTAGTGGAGTCGTGGATGTGTGAACTCACTTTATTGTTGTAATCATTTCACAATTGTATGTGTAGCAAATCCCCATGTTGTACACCTTAAACTGACAATGTTATATGTCAATTATATCTCAGTAAAGCTGGGGGTAAAAGTAGTGGAACTAGGATTTAAATTCTTTCTATCTGATCCTGAACCCATGCCCTTGGCTACTTCCATACTGCACCCTTCCTTATGTCACGAAGTGATTGTGAGAATTAAATAAAGCATAAGATCTATGTTTGATCACATTATACACAAAGCAGGCATGTCATGGTTTCCCAGAAAATCTTAGCTGATTCTGACTGTGGCAGCCTTTCGCCAGATGGATTGGAAGAGTTTGAGAGGAGACCAAGCAAAGTGGTCCAGGCAGAAGGTACCAGGAGACTGCCCAGGGTACCGTTAGGAGGAAAGAACAGAAGATGTAGAAAGGAAGCCCAGCTAGAGTTCTGTTCTTACTCTTCACATATTTTAATGTTTCTAAACAAACATGTAGGGCTCTTGGCTCTATTATGAGAGAAGACAAAGAACAGAGGTCTTTCTTTCCTTCAGAAAACAGCTGACACACGTTCCCATCATAAATTTTGTAATTCAGGATGTAAAACCAAATTCAACAACCCAGCCCAGCCAGAAGGTTAAATAAATAAGTGCTAAGCAAATAAATGTAGATTTTTTTTTCCTTTTGCCCATGAGTCTCCGTAGAAGATGCCACGTGCTTCTGCTAATTGAAGTCTACTAGTCATTTTTTTTTTCTGTGTATATTTAGGGGAACAGCTTACTCAGAGTTATGAGTTAAAATTTTGAAGAGTTTAAAGTTTTTGTATGTTTTGTTTTATATTTTCCCATCATGAGCACCATTGTTAATGTTAATTCTGAATCACAGGTGAGAGATCACACCTAACATCTCTTTTATTTTGAAATGCCGTTAAAACACAGAAGGCAGAAACATAGCCCACACACCCTTGGCAGATGCAGGACTGGGTGACTATATGAGGTTTTTCCTGAGTTACTTCCTGTGACTGATACTTTGTGACCCAGGTGTGCCTGCCACATGGAGAAACTTTATTATTAATAAATCCACATTCCCTCAAAACAAATAAAGCAGCATGGCAAACATTGGTATTTGCTCTGTATACATTTACATTTTTTTTTTCCCATCATTTCTGAGGCCCAGGGCCCTGGTGCTTCTCATTGCACTAGTGAAAAAAATGAGAATTCAGTTTGCCTATTTTGGCAACATAAACATGAAACAATTTGTGGTCACGAAGTCAGGACTCCTCGTTCCCTAGGGCTTAGTAGCAGTGGATGGGGCTCTGAAGTTCCTTAGGAAGGGCAATATTGAATCTGGAAGTACACAGGACCTAGAATATTCAGAATACCTCCTGGTTTTATGCCATTCAGTCTTTGAGTCACAGTTCTCGAAGAGCCAGGAAAAGCTAGTGTATGTCTGGCATCGTAATTAACTGTTCAAGTTTGAAGAAGCTTGAAGAAATCTTAAGCATAGCAAAACTAATACTGCCAGCTTCGTTAGTTGTTATGAGAACTCAACCAGTCACAACTCATTCAAGATCTCTATATTGAACACTGACTATGTGTGTGGCACTGTCCCAAACAGTATGAGCAATCTTTAAAATCAGGATCCCACAGATGACAGTGAGTGCGGATGGGGATGAAATTTAACTGTAGAACATTTAACCATTTAAATAACATGAAAATGATCTGTGGTGGTTTCACAGCTGTTTCACCTCTACCACTTGTTAGTTGAGGCCTCATCTCTGAACTGAAAAAATCTGACCTAACTCAGAATGGAATCATGAAAATGCCACTTGAGTTTTGGAACCAGAAGTTCTTAAATCTAAATCCCACTTTGCCAATGTAGTAGCTGGATTATAAACTCCTTGAGGACAAATCTGTTCCAACACTCTGTTTCTCAGAAGCCAGCAGTGTACTTAACATTTAGTAGGTGCTCTATTAATATTCGATGTTGAGGGCATGAATGAACTGTGTAACTCTAGCAAAGTTCCTTCTGATGAAACAGGAGTAATCTCACCTACCTCACAGGAGTTGAAAGGCTGCTGAAATGATGGTTGAATACGTAGACCTTAGAGCCTCGGTTGCCTGGGCCCAAGTTCTGGCCTGTCATTTATTATCTCTGTGGTTTTGAGCGAATATCTTGTCTTTGCCTCAGTTTCTCAAACTCTCAGATAAGGATAATCACTCTACCTACCTTAGATTTGTTATAAAGGTTAAATGAATTATAATTTGTACAGTCCTTAGACTAGGGCCTGGTACACAGTATGTGCTATGAAAATATTTGCTAAATAAAAATAAATAAATAAAAATCAAAAAGAAAATGTGTTTCCAGTGAGAATGAATACTGATGTTATAAAATACTTAAGACAGTCTGGTACGAGTGATGCTGAATAAATGTTAGTTCAAGGAACTTTATGTTTGATCTCCATTTCTTAAACCAGTACCTGGTTTATAATAACTGCACGAAGTTGAATATAATTATTCAATGAATGCTCTAGGTTTTCTGAGGATCATAAGGACCTGTGAGTTCACAGAGGAGGAAACCACCGCAATATCACTTTTATTGTTACTTAAATGGTTAAATATGGGGAGGTATTTCATCAAAGACAGGGACTTAAAGTTGGATCTTGGTTAGGAATTAAATAGACAAGGGTAAAGATTTCACAGAGGAGGCTCATAATCTGCATAAAACTGGAAGAAGGAAAGATCCCGTCACAGTCATGAGATGCTCCATCATCAACAGGACTTGGCACCACTTTCTGGGAGAATAATTTGTCATGGTCCAACTATTTAAGTGAGTTTGGCCAAAGCTCTGCTTTGGTTCTATGGTTTCAACTGCTCAGATTAACACTTCGATGACTGCTTAATTATTCGCTCATTTATTGAACACGTATTTTGTAGATAGATTCTGTTATGTGTCCGGCATTTTGTTAGGTAGTGGTGAATAAAATAGCAATGGATCTCTTCTCTTTTGGACCAGGAGGGAGAGGCAGACTATAAACAAGAAAATAAACAAATTTTATAAGTGCTTTGAAGTATATTAAAAGAGCACAGAGGTAGAAAATAGTGAGAGGGGAGGGGAGGTTATTTAGATAGGAAATGAGAAAAATCCTTTCCAAAGAGGTGACATTTCACCTGAAGCCAGAAAGATAAGAAGGAAAAGGGGACTATTTCAGGCAGGGAAACAGAACGTTCAAAGATTTTGAGCTTCGTATATTTGAGAAAGAAGACCAATGTGGCTGGAGTGGAGTGTGCTGAGGGAGAACGATGAAAATAGGGTTGGAGATGGGCAGAGGCCAGAGCTTTTAGGCAATAGTAAGGAGGTAGGACTGTATTAAAGTGAATTGAGAAGACACTGAAAAACTGAAAAAATGGAGGGGGAATGTTATAGCTTTTTAAAGCTCATTCAAACGTCAGTGTGGATAACAAATTGAATTGGAAAAGAAAGGAAGTAAAAGGAACGTTGAAGCAGCCTAGGTAAGAGGTGGTGTTTGCTTAGTCTAAGATGGTAGAGAAGCAGGCATACAGAGAAGTGGGCAGAGTTACAACATATTTTAGAGATGGAATAGACAATACTTGCTAATGGATTAGATGGAAAAGGTAAAGGTAGAAACCGTAAGAGTAAGAATAGAGTCAAAAATGAAATCCAGGCTTCTGGCTTGAGCCACTCCATGGGTGTTGATGCCATTGACTGAAACGGATATGCTTAGAAGAGGACATTTTTTAGGGAGGAGTGGGAAGGAATCAAGTTTGATTTTAGCTATTTGAGTGTTGTAATGCATCCTAGAAGAGATGTCATGTAGACATAGGAAAGGTTAAGCTAGAGATCTAAATTTGGAGTTTCCAGTATATAAATTGTAAATAAAGCCATGGGCGTGATTGAGAGTGTACAGGGAGTGTACAAGTCCAGGACTATATTCATGGAAAATAAGAACATTCAGATAATGAGTAGAGGAGATTGAGAAGAAGACTGAGATGGAATTACCAGAGAAGTAAGAAGAAACTCTGGTGAGTGTGGTATCACAGAACTTGAAAAAGAAGAGTATTTTGAGAAGCAGATAGCCATCAGCTGTATTGAAGTAAACTGAGGATAGCAAAGTGGCCACTCATTTTGGTAACTTGGAAGTTATTGATGATCCTGACAAAAGCAGATTTATAAGACTTATAAGGATAGAAGCCAAATTCAGAATGGGTTGAACACTCAAGGATAGTAACACATGTTTGTATGTTGCTGAAAAAAATTCAGAGAGAAGGAGAGGTTACTGATGAAGAGAATGGGGGAATAATCAAAGGGACAATCCCAAAGGAGGTAAAGATCAGTGAGTTCCAGTAAGTAGGTTGAGGGATGGGCTTTTGGCAGGAGCAAGGATGCCTCCTCAGGTGAAAGAGGGAGGAAGAAAGTAATAATCATCATCATTATGTCTAATATTTATTGAGAGTTACTATGTGCCAGGTAATGTTCTAAGTAATTTTCCTTTATTAACTCATTTAATCTTAATAATAATCTTATAAGATAGTTCCGTACATAGTCAATCACAACAGAGAGTTCTTTCTCATGGTTCAAATTGTGGAGGAGGCAACAGATTAAAAGTTTAAGGAGAGAAAAAGTAGGACATAGTAACACAGAAAGTTTAAGTACTCAGTGGGACTTCTGGGCATTATTGAGAACTCATCTGAAATTTGAACCCATGAATAAAAAATAAATGTGACACAAAATCAAATGGATTTATACAACATTCAGCATTTACACTTCAGTGACCTGACTTAATCGAAGCTTAATTTAGGATCAGGGTAGTTTCTAATGCCGGGTGTAATCATATGCACTAGTACCCCCACTAGCATCCTAGCCCCTAGTAAACTTTTATGAAGTTGCTTTGGAGACTTCGCTACAAGGAGCCCTCCACCAACCCCACTACCCCTTATGCCCCGGCTCAGAGGGAGGAACCACAGCCTCGATGAAAGAATGATATATAGAATAAGCTACAGCAGCCCATCGGGATAATGATAGAAATTGACTGAGTTTGAATCTTACGAACAGAAGAGGTCCAAGGTGGGTGCCCTGTCCCACTCTACCTCATAGCTTGCCTGGTTTCTATCAGTGACAAGGGCACTTCTCTTACCCAAGAAATTGCCATTAGCTTTTCCCATTGCCAAGATCTCATGAACGGGGATCATAAAAACCTTTTGATCGACAACAAATAGCAATAGCTAAATTTATTGAGCACTTGTGCTGTATCAGGCTCTGGGCTAAGTGCTTTTATATGCAATATTGCCTTTAATCTTTAAAACAATACAGTGAAGTAGATATCCTTACCATGTCTGTATTACAGGTAAGAAAACTGAACTTTATCGAGATTAAATAATGTCTCTAAGATTGGGACGCTAAGAAGTGGAGAAGCCAAGAGTTGAATCCAGGAAATCTGACTCCAGTACTTAGGCTCTTTAACAAGTACAGTATAATACCAAACCAGTGAGCATTCTTGCCAGATCAAGCTATTGTGCATATCAATGTGTTTTCATATGTTCCCACAATTCTATAAATTTTACTCAGAAAACACATGAGTTTTATTTTCTATTGAGACTGGTTTCTATTCTCCCATGTTCTGAAAATGAGGGACTAACTTATTGAGGGTGATTATAGAATTTATGGATTTTGTTTATTGCTTTTCAGAGCAACCAGACTGTCAAAGAGAAGAGTTTATGATTGTTGGTTTTTATAAGCCTTGTGACCTATGTTAAGACAATTTCCCCTGAAATCAAATGTGTCGAACCATGTGACACAGCATAAGCTGAGCTCTATGGTCCCTATGGACTGGCAATAACCTAATCTTTTCCCCTCATGTAATTATAAATTGAGATTTGATCTTTATAACAAATTCCTAGGTAATCGAAGTGAGTAAGAAAAATTCAGTCTCACTATCTGGGCATTTTAACTGTCCAGATTATTTGCAGATATACTACTAATAAGCTATCATTATAGTAATGATAAAAGCCAATAACTGATTGAATGCTTACTCTGTGCCAACTAAGTGCTTTATATGCTTGTTTCATGTATAACAAATTCTTAGGCAGAGATTAGTATTAACCCTACTTTGAATATAAAGATGAAGAGAGGTTAAGTAACTAAACCAAGATCACACAGCTACTAAAAGGTAAAATGAGAATTTAGAATGATACTAGAGCCTTAGAAGGTCAATTCATTATCTGGAGACAGATAACTGTGGATATAAATCACAGTTTCACTACTTACCCGTTTGAAAGATAAAGTTAATAATATTGACTTTGCATGGTTATTATAAGAATAGAACAGTATACATAAAGCACTAAGTACATACCTGCCAAGTAGTATGTGCTCATTAAATGGTAGCTATGGTTATTAAATGGAATGAGCTAGAAAGTTGAACAAGTATTCCGTAATTTTGATCACTGTAATCAGTGAACATTCATAATTCAAATACCTGCCCCATATAAAATATGTTCTTCTTTCCTTATTGTGTATCCAAATTACTTCTTTCCATTTGAGTGTCCAAATTACTCAGATAATCAACTCTACCTCCTCCCCCTTCCTTCTACCTTTTTAGATGTAATTTATGCCTGAATTCTGAGGGAATCTCAGGCATAAATTACGTCTAAAAAGGTAGAAAAGTAACATAAATATTTCTGTTGTCCTTTTGTCCTAAGTAAATATGTATGGATTCAAGATATTTTCCCAGTGGCTTTAGATGTTTGCAATGGGCCACAGCTCCCTGGGGGTAAAATAAAAAACAAACCCAACTAGAGTACCCTGGTGACCCAGCAGGCCAGACCTACCGTAATAACCTTTTTGGGGATGACATGGTCATCTGGTCCGTGGCACTTGGCTTAGTGGTTCTGATTGTGACACATGATGATTCAAGTTTACCCATATGCACGCCAGAACTTCACAAAATGACCTTTTTCTGAGGTCCTTGAGGTTAGTCAGAGCGGGAGGGACGAGCACTGGGACATTCTCAACAAAGCAGCTTTGTTTTTATACTACTTGCTTGGACAAGTGTCCCCTCACGTGTAACAGCTATTTGCTGTAGGGCTGTTGGCAAAGTGACTAAAATGTGACAAAAATTAAGAGCAAATTCTGAAGTCTTCTGGAAAATAACCCTCTCCAGCAAATGTTAGCCACAAAAGTGTAGCTCATTGAATTATTTCTTGTCTTTCACTTCCTTGTTCACTCTTTTCCTTTATGGCCATTTTAAAGGTGGTTAAATTGAATATTTATCAGGCGTCTGCTATGTGCATTACACACACTGTACCAGGTCTATGCAGGTAAAATCATTTACCATCTCTAGGATTCATTTTCTGGGGTTGTAAAATGGAGAGTGAGACTGCATCAGTGATTCCTAAGTTCTATACACAGTTTAATAAAGCATATTTAATATCGTATTTTCGTTGAAAAAATAAAAGAAAGATATCTTCAGAAACCACAGAAAATAAAGCTTGACAAACTTATCTTACTCAATAGATATAAAGACTATAGAATCCCAACCAAGGGGCCATTTGAATCTTCATAAGAGCCAGGTATGTGATATTTTTATGTTCTCAACCTCTCAACCATTAAGCCGGTTTAGAAACTCTGGACCAGATAATCTCTAAGATTGTTTTCATGTTCAAAAAGTCTGTGATTCAACAAAAGCTCCCCAATAGAATTGGTATTTTTATAGCTCAGAGAAGAGAGATTTTTTTCTTAGAGAAGGGTAAATTATTAGGGCTTGAGAGATAATCAGTCATTTCCACCACTGCCTTCTGGTTGCTGATTCATAGACAAATGTTTGTGCTGACCTGGGAAACAATTTCTGATTAATTCTGTTGATACTGGCCAACAATCTAATTAATTTAGGCCCAGAGTGAATTTTTGACTTGTTTTTATCAATCTCACTATCTTAATAACCTAAATTAGCCAGATAATTTAGTTAAGAAGTATTTATTAAACTACTTCTGTTAACATGCTCTTTGACTTTTGTGCTTTACAAACAGATGAGTAATAAATTAAAAAAAAAAAAAAACAGGAACAATATATTAAGTTATTTCTTTTTTAAAGCCATAGCTTATATGAATTTTCTTTGTATTTTAACTTTTTATTAATTCAGAAGAAAGAAATAAGATGAAACAGTGTACAGTAGTTCCCCTTTATCCACAGAGATACATTCCAAGACCCCCAGTGAATGCCTGAAACCATAGATAATGCCAAACTCTAGATACTGTATGCTATGTTTTTTCCTACATGTGCATACCTAACATAAAGTTTAATTTATAAATTAGGTACAGTAAGAGATTAACAATAAAAACTAATAATAAAATAGAATAATCATAACAATATACTGTCATAAAGTTACATGAACATAATCTATATCTATATATATATCTTATTTTACTATAGTCACCTTTTCACTTTAAGGAAGCACATTATGGCTTCTCTTTGGCATAGCTAAATAGCCAGATTCACTACTCTTGTACTTTGAGGCCATTATTGAGTAAAATAAGGGTCACTTGAACACAAGCACTGTGATGCCTTGACAATCTATCTGATAACCAAGAGATGACTACTAAGTGACTAATGGGCAGGTAGCATATACAGTGTAGATATGCTGGACAAAGAGATAATTAACATTTCAGGGAGAATGGAGTGGGATGGTGTGAGATTTCATCATGCTACTCAGAACAGCATGCAGTTTATGAATTGTTTATTTCTGGCATTTTCTATTTATCATTTTTGGACCACAACTGACCGTAGATGACTAAAACTGTGGAAAGCAAAACTTTGAATAAGGGGAGACTACCATAAAGAAAAAAATCAAAGAACATAGAAACTGGCAAGAGATTGATTGAATTAGAAGAGAAAGTGAGGAATAAAATCTAAAAAGAATTTTTAGGAAAAATCCCTGTGTAAACGAAGAGAAGACAAAGATATGACATAGGGAGTATTTCATAACTCACATGCATTGGCTCTGTACCTGGGTGATTCATTTGGTGAAGAAATATACCTGGGTCAGAGAACTTTTTACTGACCCTAGACATTCTTAGAGTCATTGGAAGTGCATTTGTGTGCATATTTTTTCTCACTTTTTCAAAATGGAAATATTAATTGCTTTTCAGAAATAGCTTTGGTCATTGGAATTTATCTGTATATCCACTTGAGATTTAGAATTAGATCATGGACTTTGGAGTATGGAAAGTGTTCACGAAACTGGGACAGATTTGTTCCACGTGAACTCTGTCTTCTGACAGGAATAGATAGATAGGAGGTCCCAAGGGAGCCCTGTTGAATAGATCCAAGGGGGACACTCTACTCCTTGGAAGGTAGACTAAATCAGTGGCTTTCAAACTTTTTTGATCATAATTCACAATAAGACATACATTTTATATCAAGATTCAGTCCCTA
>NW_006441955.1:15789132-15795677 GCF_000325575.1 Pteropus alecto
GTCAAACCTGATGTTTTGTATTCTATTTCAGTCTATTCAAGTTTTTTTGTTGTTTTAAACAAATGCTGGTCAAGACCCATTAAATAAGTATTATAACTCACTATTGGATCTCGAAATATGCACCCCCCAATGCACATTGCTAAAATATAGTACAGCCAGTTTTCAGAAGCATCTCTCTCACACTCCATCCTTTACACTGAAATACTTGCAGTTTCTTGAACACCATGCTGTCTTTCACTTCCCTGCACATGTCATTCTCTCTTTCTAATAAGAGCATTTTAGTTCTTTCTCACTCCACCTCCTGTTTCTTCACCAGGCTAACTCCAGCTGATTAAGACTCAGCTCTGGGATCAACATTTCTTCCCCTCAGGCTATGTTGACCTTTTTTCTTTACTCGCCTGAGCATCTTGGGCTTATCTTTATCTCAGCCTAATCATGCTGCATTATCATGACCCATTTATATGTTTTTCTTCCTCACTTGACTCCTTGAAAACAAAAGCTATGTCTTATTTTATATCCCCAGGAACTGGTCGAACATTTGACACAAACCTGATTAATAAATTTTGGATGAATGAGAGCCTGCCTATTGGTAGGCACTTGGCACCAAGTAGCTGCCTCCTCAGTAAGTTGTAGTCTGTTTACTGCAAACATGAAATCATACTTTTATGGAGAATACTCTTCCTCATTGAAGTAGATGTGCTGACTCTCATTACAATTCATTTTCTGTTGCTCATAGGAGATAGTGAGCAAAACAGGTAAGAACTTGGGCTTTGAAGCTGCACAGAACTGGATTTGAATTCCGGCTTACCAGTTCCTAGCTCTGCGACCTTAGGCAAGCTACTCTTTTTTTAAATCTCAGTTTCCTCATCTGCAAAATAGTAATAATAACCTTCTATGGCTGCTGTTAGGATTGTGTAAATGTCAAATAATTAAATATGTGTTCCATAAGGGCCGAAATTTTTGTCACTTTGTTTCATTGTCATGCATTTAGAAGTATGGTTGGCACAGGTCTGTTGCATCAGCTCATAATAGGCCCTCAATAATTTATAACAGATCTAATTTATATGAATTATCAAGTTTTGCACAAAATTTCTCAGTATGCATGATATGCATAATAATTCCCTATAACTTCTTTCTTCTGAAGTTAGGCTCCCACCTATGAGGTGACACTACCAGGCCCTGACATTCAGTGACTCGAGATGCATGTAGAAACATTTGTCTTCCTGAAGAATGCTGTATTTCAGGGCGGTATACTAGAATTAAGTTCAGTCATTTCAAGGTTGTCTAATTGCATGGAGGTTTTTCAGTTCTGTTTTTGAGTTGCCACATATAGGCATTTGAATCTCTCTTTTTCCTTTGTTTCTTTTCTTGTTTTACGTCCATTAACCATATCACCATTTCCTGAATATTAGGTAGACTCACACAGATTCTGATTCAGTCTTGGGGAAAATGATTGAATTTCTCAGTGTTCTAGAGTTGTTCTACTCCCTTCCGCTACAAAGATCTTGTGTAATGTCAATAAGGATGGAAAATCCATTATTACTTAATGTCCTTTACTGTTTCCCATTTTATGAATGAATGTTTATATTCCAAGGTTTCATTCTGAGCCTTTCACATTTTTAGTACTTTTATAAGTAATGTGTTGTGCCACATAATGAAGGCATTGTTTTAAGCTTTTTCGAATTTCATTAGCTAATTGACATCTCTCAATACTACATTTCTACCGAAAAACAAAACAAAGAAGTGAATTTTAAAAAGAAGTTCTTAAACTCTTCCACAAACCAAAACAAATAAAATAATGCGTTGCTTTATTTTTATTCAAACAATAAGAGTGAAAAGAGATTCTCTTAAGAATGTTCTCACCTAGCCTTTGCTTTCTCATTTATTTTTTCCAAAAGCCTCTCTATTATAACATTCATTCTAAATCTTTTTAGTAGAGTTAAACGATCCAGATTATCAGCCCATCATGCTTGCTTACCTTATATTTCACATGGTAAGAACAGGGTTGTTCTGTTGTCACCTACTCCATTGCATGTAAAAGTATGCCAAAAGCTGTTTTTCTCATTTGTTAATGAATTTAGGTATCATTTCAAAGTGCACTCACTCTTTATCCTAAACTTCTCAGATATACAGTTAGAGAGCATATATAAGAGAATGATAAATCTTATGATACCATACAAAGGTAATATCTTATTAAGTTTATCAAGAGTCAATATACTAATATACTTTTGTTCTCACACTGACTTTTGTTCTCAAATTTAGGATTAACCCTAAGTCATTATTGTCATATCAGGCTGGGTGGGCTCTTTGTTAAAATTTTGAAAATAGGAGGAAGAATATATTTGGGGGGAAAGAGAATGCATTTTGCTAAGTGGGATCAGGATAAGGAAAAGCTTGCCTAATTAACTAGTAGATATCATTTAGTTTGTTCAGTGATGGAGTACAGAGTAGACCACAGACCACAGAAGGGCAGAGCTTTCTGGAGAAAAGAGGAAGGTTAACATTTATAGAACCCTTACTGTGTGCTAGATGTTTCACGGGTTTTTTTACATTCTAACATTGAACCTATGGGAAAGATTATTGCTTCCATTTTAAAGATAAATAAACTACTACCCATAAAAATAAATAAATAAATTCAGTCACCTGTTCAAAGTCATTCAACTCTTATGGGGCAGAGTCCGGATTTGAACCCAAGCCTTTAAAGCTCGTGCTCTTCCACTAATTACACAATCTCAGAATGCTCCAGTTAAACCTGTAAGCGGCCAGTCAGGTGAATGTCACATGTGACTTTTTTTGGATTTTCACTTTAGAAGCCTTCCCTGACAAATTGAGATGAGATTCTACACAATGGAATTTGAGATATCTTCTTCTCAGCCTTCCACCTGGAATGGTTCCTCTGAGAGCATCGTTGTGACCTGAAACATTTTTTACATGGATCCGAAAACAGTGAAGTGGAAAGCACTGTGATCATGGTAGCTGGTCCTGTAGTACTTTTTAATATTAATAAATTTGATTGCAAGATGAAAATATTACAAGGAAAAATAACACGCTATATAATATTGAATCCTGAAAGGCATAAATATCAAAATCCAACCAAATGCATATGGGATCATTTGCTCTATTGCATAAACATGGGCATCCAGAAGGAATGTCTTTACTCTAGTGTTCTTGTTTTTTACCTTCTTCAATCATGTGAGAAGACTTCCAAGGGTCCTATTCCATGCTTGCAGTTAACAGGTTCATCTTGCAACAATAGAATGGCTAGCCAAAGCCAATAGTTTCATTTTCTGTGACTTTGGTTTTCCTTTACTCAAGACTTCCTGAGATACTGACCATGAAAGGAAAAATTACCAATTTAGTCCTGGGTATGTGGTAGGCACACAGACTGCATTCCTGGATGCATCCTATAATGTCCCTGCTGGCTCGCCTCACTTCTTCTTGCCCACCAAGGAACTTGAAAACCATTTTAAGGATGGAGAGGCGACTACAGTAGCTCAAAGATTAGCCAGTTTGCTTCATTTTATTGATTGTGGGCTGCAGATTTATCCAACCCTCTCATTTCACATGTGAGGGACAGAGATTTGAAATGACTTCCCCATGCTTACATAGCTGATGGATAGAGTGTGGGTTAGGATCCACATCTCCCGACTCCCAGTCCAGAACTCTCTCTATTCCCTAGTCACTCACTTAATTGATACATGCATCAAACATTTATTAGATGCCTACAGTATGTGAATGAGTAGCTGTGACTATAAAGATGAATTAGACACAGACCCTGTCCTCAAGGCCTTTACTCTGCTTTATGTTTTTGATTTCCCGGAGGGTCTTAGTTCTATTATGAAAGTGACTCTATGCCAAGGCTATCTCTCCATCCTCGCTGGATGGACAATCACAGTTACTAGTCATTACACAGCCTCGTTTCTAGTAGCCAAATATATTCTTCATAAATGGCCTATTCTCTGATCTTCTGACTTTCTTACTGGGGTTCCTCACCCAAACATGGCAGTACTGTTTGACATAACATTTAAGTAGGTGAGCTCTGAAGATCCAGTTATTAATAGCTATTGATACTACAATTAGGCCTCATTTTCTCCCGAGTAAAAGAGAGTTAATATGTATGTATACATGCGCATGTGTGATTAGAATCTCCTAAAACACTCATTAAGAAAAGAGTTTGTTTGCTCCTGAGTGGATCACAGTATAAGCTACAATTATATTTTATGCCTCACATGGATGCAACATTCACCAATAAATATCGGATCAGTGGATTTTTGTAAATATTTCATAATTTAAGGACACTTTTTTCCCATTATTTTAAGAAGCCAACTTGACCAACAAGTAAGTATTTCCTGAAGGCCTGCTATGTTCCCAGTGCTGTAAGAAGTTTCGGCTCTGGGAGACCAAGTCAGAGATCATCATGATCTTCAAACCACTTTCACATTCTTCTTGCGGCTGTCATTCTTGCTCCATTTGATCCTGAGGTTAAAAATGCTCATAATATTATCTGTATGTCACAGATGAGGAAGCCAGGCCCTGAAGAGGTTTAGTAATGTGCCCAAACCTTCACCATTAGTGAGTGATAAAGCTGGGGCTAAATCCCTGATCTTGCCACTATGATAGTGCTCTTTTTATTTATTTATTTATTTGTTTGTTTGTTTGTTTGTTTGTTTACCACCTACGCCAGTTTTGCTGCTTATGTTTTTAAAACCATGGAGGAGATTTAATAAAGAAATGTTTACAAACGTAAGTAGGACCTCATGATAAAACAATATCAATGAAATGAAAATGTTAGAGTTCATTTTAAATACTACCTCTAGGTCACAAATCTATTCCATAGCCTTTCTTCCCCATGGGCATAATTTGAATTTCTTTCCCAAATGACATGTTTTTGGATTTTTACCCATCAGAACTGCAAAGACCTTTTTCTTGCTGGGATTGCTGCTGAACTCCTCCTAAGGAATGACTCTGTGATGGGAGAAACACAAGTAACGTGTTCACTGGGTTTTGAGAACTCTAGAGAAAGCTTATTTTAAAGTTTGGAGCTTACTGTTCATCCAACTGATTAATTCTGTCTGGAAGGTGGCCATTAGCCTCTCAAACGACAGAAGTTTGGACCATTTAATTATAGTAAGCCTAGAAGGAGGGAGGGATTAGGACATAGCACCATTGGGTAAAAAACAGGGAAAAGCTAAATTGCTTCCAAATGGCAGTTCCCTGCCCCTGTACTGGTTTCTGGAGGACATGAGAAGGGCTTGAAGTGGAAGGAACACATTGGCTTTGGGTACAAGAAACTATGAAAATGCACAGTCTGTCCACAAATCAACCTCTCTTAACATCACTCCCTAACCAGGTGACAGTTCATGAGACCCCTCCCTGCACCACTTTCCACATTTGTCGAATGAGCAAGAAAAACAAAAAGAATTACAGATTGCCCAGTTGGTAAATTTCCCTGGTGGTCATCTTATTGTTATCTGTTACCACAACGGGGACTATGGTGTGGTGTGGCCTGGGAGAATCTAAAAACTGGTCTTATGGCTCTTGATCACTCTATTTGATTTATTGTCAGCAGATGACATTAAAATTAGCTCGCATTTGCTGAACAAATCTGGATGGGCAGTGGAGGGTGGAAACAGGGAGTGGCCTGGGTGGTGGCAGGAATTAGAATAATAATCCCTTGTGTTTTAGAGACTGCAGAGCACTTTCCCACACATTGTGTCATTGGATCCCTGCAAAGTCCTGTGAGGACAGGTATTCTTAGCCCCATTTGACAAATGATAAAATTGATGTTCTAAAAGGTAAAGTGATGGCCAGAGTTCACACACACACACAAAAATGGCAATATAAAAAGCAGAGTAAAAGCCAAAGCACTTGCTTCCTTGCGCAACACACCAAAGCAAGTTTAGAATCAACCATAAAACTTTTTAGCAATACTCAGATAATCAGTACCTACCATAACATGCTGTTAACATGGGACTCTGGTACTCTACTCTTTCTGGGCCTGCAGAACCTCTTTCCTTTTGGCTCCCCCACCCCCAACCCTCTCTTTATCTCTGTAACTCCTTCAGTTTATTACTGGGACACCATTTCCTCCAAGAAGTCTTCGAGACTTTGTTAGGTGGCCATTCTATAGGTTTGCATGACACCCAGTGACTAGCACTGAACTATCCTTACCACTCTAATTCAATTGCCTGTATCAGAATATAACTCCATCTAGACACTAAGACTAGTTATTCACAAGGGTTCACTAGTGGTTATTTTTTTCACCATTGTAACCCCCGAGTCTGGCATGGTAGACTCTGGATAAAAATTTCTTGAAAAATGCTCCATGACCTACTGCACCCAAGAGGAAGTTTTGCTTCCACATTACCCTCAGGGGTAGGAGGAGATTGAATGCTCTTTTAAAGCCATCTAAGACAGTACCTTTTCCAGAAGGAAGCTCTCAGGAGAGCAAACTCTAGCCATTTGTGTAGAATATTAGTTCCTTCCCGGAAGACTTAAGTTGGGAGAGCACCAGAAGTGTGACATGGATAGAGGTTAGTGTCGTA
>NW_006441955.1:15795700-15818190 GCF_000325575.1 Pteropus alecto
GAGGTAAGAGCGGATATTTTTGGAGTTACTGGAAAACTTAGCCATGACACCCAGTCTGCTCATGTGTCTGGTGCTATTGCTGGGAACTGAGCTTCATGCCAGTCCTCTGTCAGATATCAGTTTCTGGGAAGAGACTTGAACTTGCTACATGGTTATTTATAACTATATCTTCCTATTTTGTGTTAGGTTAGAAGATCCTATAATACGACTGTTATATGTTATCAGAACCACATATAGATGGAATATGATAAATATGATAGATGCTGAGCAAGGTCTAGGACTCACAAGTCATGGAAATATGGCACCCAGCACTTAACCTAGTACCTGTCTATACAAAAGCTTTTAAAGTATTCAGAAATTAACACATATATGAATGTAATCATACAAAATGTATTAGTCGAGTCTTGGCAGTGAGGCCATTTCTGCAATGGCAGAATCTTAAAGGACATGTAGAGCTTTACATCTCATTACAAAGGATGAGCATTATAGGCATTGTTGCTGACCTTTTAGCAAAAGCCAACATAGACAATATGTAAACAAATAGGCATGGCTGTGTTCTGATAAAACATTATTTACAAAAATAAGCAGTAGGCTTTGTTTGGTACACCATAGTTTCCTGACCCTGGTAATAATTATAGCTACCAATTCTCATTTTCATGATTTCACTTCCTTTTGAAAACCATGCCTTTGTTCTCCATTGCCCATGAGCTGCAGCACAAACTCCTTAATTCTCCACTCTGATCTGAGCAGCACTTAATGCTCATTTTTTTCTGTTTGTGCTCAATTCACATCATTCCATACCAATAATACCATTCTTAATACTTTCTGCTTAACCAAAACCTACTCATTCTTTATGGTAAATGTTCTCCAATAGGGTTAGAGGGATCATATTAGAATCAGCTAAGAAGCCTTCTGACATTACCCATAATGCTCATCTCCCATCCTAAATTCTGATAGGCCTGGTGAGTAGAAGGGGAGGGCAAGGACGTGTACACCTTAAAAATATTCCTCACTTTATCTCCACCCTCCCCACAAACCACTACTTTAGGTCATTATTAAAATCCCACTCTTTTAAAGAGCCTTTCCTGACCACATTAACTCATATTCAACTTTTCTTTCTTTGGAGCACCTTAGCCCTGATTGGTCAAAAAATTGTTTTTAGCACCTACTGTATTATTTGGTATTTAAGTATTTCACGTGTTAAACATTGTTCTAGATGCCGGAGATACAGCTGTGAACAGGAGAGTAAGGGCCCTTCTCTGAAAATTTCATTCTAGTGACAAAGAGAAGCAAACAATGTGCCTAAAAGAATGTAGAAGATCATTTCAGATAATGAAAAGAAAACAAGTTAATGAGATTAGGAGTGACTAGAAAGGGGAGTTAGAAGGATAAGGAAGTGCTACTTTAGATGGGAGAGTCTGGGAGGGCTCAGAGGGTCTCTTTTATAATTGAGCTAAAATCGGATTGCAAAGATTTAGGGGAAAAGAATTATGAGTTGAGGGAACAGCACAGTTAACTTTCTCTGAAAATGCTATTGAACATAGAATGTTGGAATAGAAACAAATGATTAAGAATAGTCCCCTCATTTAAGGTTGACAGATAAAATACAGGATGCCTAGTTAAATTTGAATTTCAGATAAATAACAAATAATTTTTTAGTATAATGACTAATTGTTGCATAAGAACTAAAAATATATATGTATTATTTATCTGAAATTTTTATTTAACTGGATATTCTGGGGTTTTTTTGTTTGTTTTTGGCTAAATCTGACAACTCCACCTTTGACTCATAGGAAAACGTGGCCTAGGGCAATTTGTCTAATATCAGGCAGCTACTTGGACTTGACCCAAAACAAAATCTGAATCTAAAGCAGAAGCAATTCAATTTGGTGTTGATATTTTAGAAAATCTTACATCGTTTTCTAATTGTCTCATTGGGTAGTAATTTGTCTCCTTGACAACTCCTAAAGGGCATGTTCATTATTACATTTTTTAAAATCATGCACTAAGTACAATATTAAGTACTTTATGTTTTTATCCTCCTTCTACTGCAAGCTTGCAATAGAAGTATCGTGTTCCCTGGGTGCAAAGGAGAACAGTGACTTTCCTCCAGATAGAAAAATGAGCATATATAAGTCATTTTAAATCAGCTTAGAACATACAGAGGAACTCAAATGCACTGGCATTCTGAGCAGGGAGAGCTGGCTTCCGGCTATGGGAATCAAGGACGCCTTCAAGTAGAAATTAACATCTGACTTGGGCCTTGATTAAAAGCATGGATTTCAAGGGATTATAATGTAGTAAGAGGTTATAGAACATGTATAGAACATCATCCAGGCAGAGAAAACGGTACAAACTAAGAGAGGTTGCTGAGAATAACAGGACTTGTTTTGAGAACAAATCCACCTCTGCGTTTACAGCAGAGAATAAGTACAGGAGAAAAGTATGAGATTTTAGATCTGGGCTGTAAAGAACCCTAAACACCAAATAAAAGTATCCGGGTGATAAATCATGGGTGCCATTAAAAAGTTTTGAGCTGGTACTCGATGTAATAAAATCCAGATATGAGAAAACATCAATCTTTTGGTGGTATAAACATGGAGACCAAAGAGAAAGTGACTACAGGAGTCTTGGTTTGTTAAATCAGGGCTTGACTGAAGTTTATAGTGAGAGAAAGGGAAAGATGGGACTGGATGTGATATATATTTTTGAGATAGAACCCATGGAGCCTGCCAAGTGGTGGGTTGTAGAAATCGAGGGCAATAGAGGTATAGAAAATAAAGCTGAGGTTTTAAGTTTCCCTGGCTAAGGGAATGGTGGTGCCATTAATAAAAATATGGACGTCAGGAAGAAGGGCAGATTGTACAAGGGAAGAAGATGATGGCTTTATCTTTTTAAAGATAGCATCGTAGAATTTCATAGCTATAGAAGTCATTTTCTTCTACATGAAGCATAATCATGACCAATCCCTTTGCTTCATGTAGAAGAAAATACAGTGAGAGGAAATGACTTGCCTATGATCACCCAGCGAGTTAGTGGAAATCAGATGCCCTGTTTTCTCTGAACAGTGTTTCTTCCATAAGATGATTTTACTTTATGATGAGTTTAATTTGTAGAAATGAACTAATTATATGGTAAGATGTAGTGGTCAGTTGGAAATGTAGAAGTGGCACTTCAGTAACAGATAAGGGCCAAGGATTTGGGAGCCATCAAAAGGAAAATAACATTTAAAGAGGTAGAAGCCAACGAGATTGCCAAAGGAGAGATTAGAGTTGCTAAGTCCAATGTGACAAATGTTCGCTAAGTTTCACATTTGAGGAGCCAGTGGGACTTGAGAGAGAGAAACAGTTGCCATGGAAGGGAGGGAGCAGAAGCAAGAAGCAAAAAACCTTGAAGGAGTGAGGGGCTAATGAGGACATGGAAACAGAATTTAAAACTATTTCTCTGCAAGGTGGCAATAAAAGGGAAGCAGGGCCTAAAGAAAAGCTTTTAGGTTGTTGTTAGATTGGAGGATCATGAATGTTTGTGTAGGTAGAAGCTGAGAAGGTCATGAAGAGCGAGGTGTTAGAGGTGTAAATGAGTGAGGATATAAACTGAAATTAGTGAGGACCTGAAAAAAAAAAGAAACTAGAGGAGATGGAGGAGCAGAAAATGAGGAGGGACACTAACATGGATAGGTAAAAGTGGGTATAAAGAAGCCTCCTGGGAAGATGCAATTGATGGAATTCAACTTGACCTTTATCCTATCAGTGAAAGGGGAAGTGAGAGGATAGAAATGGGTATTTGTGAGTAGTGGGAGTGTTTTAGTATAACAACTGGGAAATCAATTGTTACAAGAAGACTGTAAAATGGCGTTTAGGGCCCTGCTGAGGTTAGAGTAGTGCATTTCTGGTAGGTGTAATTAACCTGTTGTGGTGCTTTTCAACTGTGAAAGCGGAAGAGAAAATATGGACAATGGGGATTTCCCAAGAATTCCCAGGTAGTGGTGAGCATTGTTGTTGTATATATTACTGTTGATGGGATTTATGTTAAGTAAAGAGCCGAGCAGACGGGGGAAAAGGAGTTAAGGGCAAAAGTCAGATTTCTAAGAGCACCTTTATGCCAGGCTTTCCGCTGGCATTTGCACCACGTTATTTCATTTCCCCTAGTTTTCCAGGTAGAGATCCCCAAAGTCACATTGAGCGAGCAACTTGCCAAAGACACACAATTGTAAATGGCAGAACTTTTTCTTCTTCAAATCATATTGTCTGTTGCCTTCCGTAGCTAAGTTGAGCAGATAAGAAGGTTAAGGTTAGGTGAGGAATTTCAGAATTAGAGGTGGAACGCTTCCCAGTGATAAGCTCCAAAGTGAAACAGAAGTGACAGAAGAATCAAGATGCTTGTTATAAATGTCAAGGCCTCCCCAAAATGGAGAGTTAACTGATTTTTTTTCTCCAGAAACCTTTTACTGAAGTATAACATGCAGAGAGAGAAGTACACAAATTGCAAGTGTAGAAGTCAGTGAATTTTCATAAAAGGAACACACCCATGTATATCGTACCCAGACCAAGAAACAGATCGCTGTCAACCTCATAGAAGGCCCCCTCAAGTCCCTGCCCAGTCACAACTCTACCAAGATAACCACTATCCTGATTTCTGATATCATAGATTCATTCGCCTCTTTTGAACTTTCTATAAGCTGAATCATATTTTTAGGTGCATTTTAATATCTGGTTTCTTGTGCTCAACATTTGTTTATGATATTCATCCCTGTGGTTGTCTATGGTAGTTCTGATCGATTTAGCCACCACACAACCTTGCAAATAGCTACCACCTTCTTCAGTGGGAAGAGAATCTGATTATGTGAGGAGATAAACAAAAGATTATTTACATTTCTTTTTCATATGCTTTTTTGGGGGGTAGAAAGTGAGGGAGAGTTGATAGATATATGTCTGATAGATATGTGTTGATAGCTTGTGTCCAAGCTATGTTAAAATTATATTTAGGTATAGTTTGTAGAAAATTTATAAGAAAATTCCTCATGCTCTACTTTATAGTACTACAGAGAACCTTATAGTTAGAAAAGGTTCAAAATGTTCTTTGCAGTTTACATATACATTGTCAACTTAGTCAAGAGGATGAGGTTCAATGGATGTATTGGCATTTTGAAAGAAGAAAATTGTATTATCATGAGGGTTTGGATCTTTAGGATTCACTGAACTATTCTTAGCTGTTTGGAAATGATGTCCACTTAGTCCTGGAAAAAGATTTAAGAAAACACCAGCTGCCATTCGGTAATATCTCTCCGGGAAGGCCCTATGTTAACCACCCTGCAATACAAATATAAATAACTGGATACGCTTTAAGACACGAGACATAATGTTTGGAAAATTAATGTCTGAGAGTGGTCAGAAATTGAGACAAGTATGTGATTAATATGGAAAGTGGGTTTAGGAAACCTCTAGCCTCCCTGGAGACTGAGTTTCTTCTATAAAATGGAGATAATGCTCTATCCAGCTCTCCAGCTGCTATGAGAATCAGATGATGATATATATGAGAAAGCAGTTTGCATATTTTAAGGTAAGAGTACAGTATGATTTTTACTGGGTGTACATCCTTTTCGATTACTCGTTACAGATCAAAATGAGGAAAGAATTCTCAGATTGGAAGCATCATAGATTGTAGCGAAGTTTAATAGGGGATGAAGAGCTGTGCTTTTGGAGTCAGTCCTGGATGAGAGCGCAGGCTCTGGCACTTATTAGTGGCTGTATGACTTCAGGCAACTTATTTAATCTTCCGAAGCCACAGCTTCATTTCTAGTGTAGAAATAATAACGCCACTTACATTTGTCAAGAGGAGTAGATAATTTTAAGTAAAGCACTCCTCATGCCACCTTGTACATAGACTATGCCCAGTAATACTATAGCAACAACAACTATAATGGTGTAACAGTTTCAAGCAGCCACTTAGTGCTGTCGTTGTGCAAGAGATCCAACAGACGTTGACCTCTTGGGATACATGTGCTGTGGTTTCATTATTTAGGGACGTTTTTGCCAGACTGAAAGTAGAGAACAGGCCTGAGACCCTGGCAGCTGATGTCCTATGGCTGCTGGATACCTGTAGGATTCAGGTGTCAAAGGCGCTTTGTGTGAGAGGGCTTCTAATGAGGTAAACTCTCTCTCCTTCCATCCTCCCGCTCTCTCAGGTAAGCCCTTTTCCAGTCCTTCCCTGACAAGTCTTAGCATAATAGAATATTGGAACTAAAAGAGCCCTCTATACATCATCTGTTCCAACACCCACATTTCATAGCTGAAGAAACAGAGCTCAGAGAAGCTGAGGGGCTCGTCCGGGGTGAATTGGTGCCTAGAAGCCAAATCTATCAACTCCCAGGTCAGAACTCTTTCTTCTACCCCACACTTCCCTGAGGAGGCAGCTTTACCTCTACTCTTTTATTTTATTATTGTATTGTATTGTATTTTGTTTCCACTCTTTCAGTGCAAGTGAAGGATTGTTATCTCCTTAAGAGGTAGATAGGGATGAAGGGTATCAAATATAGTGATGGAAGGAGATTTGACTTTGGGTGGTATATAGATGATATATTATTGAATTCTACACTTGAAGCCTATGTAATTTTATCAACCAATGTCACTCCAATAAATTTCATTTTTTTAATAAAAAAGTTAGGCTTGAATCTGATTCTTCACGGAGTCCTCTGGATCGTGGTTTGCACCTAGTAGTTACTCAGAAAAATCTTTTTAAGTGGGATTAATTTCTGGATACTTTCTTCTCATATTTAGTTTTTAGAACCAGGAACCAAGCTGAAAGATCATCTTTAACTGACCTGCTTCATTTTTCTGTGCTGTCATAATGCAAATGTTCCACTTCCTAGGAAAAGCCTCCTTCTCTAACTCTGCTGAATAGTCAATGAATCTTTCCCCTGCTCTCTCACTGCTCCAATATAGAGCTCTGTACTAGTGCTTATGTTGAAAAAGCACAATATGTATAGTGGCTAAGAGTGTGAGATCAAGAGTCCAGAGAGAATGAAGATCCTGGCTACAACTTAATGACTCTAAGTCTGCCTTTCCTTATCTGTAAAGTAGGGAAGATAACATTTACCTCTTAAAATGCTAGGCATTAGTAGTGTGTGAAGTCCTAGTACAGTGCCTGACACATAGAGTGCTCCATAAATGTCTTAGTATTGGATTGTATCACAGTTGACACATTGACATGTCTGCCTCCCCTGCTGAAGTATAATCTTCAGGTCCAGAACCTTGTCTTAGTTCATTGTGTATCCCTGGGACCTTTTACAGTGTTGTGTGATACGTAAAAGATACTTGGTGTTTCCAGAAGGGACAGAGAAAGAGAGAGGGCTGTGGGAGGGGCAGTTGTGGGATGCACCTGAGCTCCAACCTAAGAAACCAAGAACCTAGATTCAGTCCCCGGCTTTTCCAGCTACAGCGGTGGAGTTTTAAACCAGTTAGTCACTCAATGTATGTGAAACTCATTCTGTTTATCAACAAAATGGATTTGCTAATATTCACTCCGTAAGAGGATAATTTGAGACAATGTATGTGAGAGTGATTTATAAATTGAAATGGACTTACTGAATTTGTTATGAGAATTGTCATTATTATGACACAATCTATCTTGGCTGTTTCCTTGATTTTACTTAATAATTAGCTGGCCATTGTGCAGTGACACCTGTCTATGGAGTAGAAAGCACTGTGTTAGCTACTCTGAGGAGGTCTTTGCTTTTTAGATGTTTACAGCATGGAACTCTACTCCTAGCCATGACAGGTAGTTTGAGAGCACTTTTGGGCAGGGGCCCTTGACCTCAAGCTACCCACCTCAGTGACTAGCCAGCGGCGGCGGTCTCTGAAATGACCCCTAAGAACACATGCATGCCAGGCCTGCCCAAGCTCATCTCTAGAATGCTGCCTTCTTTGTCAAATGTCAGCAGCACCATATTCTCATTTCCCTCATAACACGCACTTCAAAGCAGTAAACTGTATTCCCCTTGACGTAAATGGTACAGTGGCACTGCAGAGGGAAGAGGATGGCCTGAAGCCAACGGAATAGAAAGTCAGGGACTGATCTCTGACAACCCACTTCCCCACATGGAACACCGCATTTGGGGACCTGCTCTGGAACTTTCATCTTCACCCTCAGGCACAGACTTCTCTTTCCTTATGTATAAATCCCCAAGTGTGTAGGTCAGGGAGCCCCTGGAGAAACACAACTAAAGGGAAATTTTGTTTCAATGCCTTTTATACTCCACCAGGGATCCACAAAGCCTTTTCAGTGCAAAATCAGATCCTTATTATAGATACTCCCTGAAAGCATTGCCTAATTTACCCACATCCAAATCCAGCTTTCTTTAACCTACTCTTTTCATCTAAATGAGGCACTTAAATGGATGTTAAACCTGAGTTCTTAACCCTGGAGACAGGTTTCTCCACATGTTTATAAGGTTTAGCTCACATGGGTATTGTATTCATTTTCTATGTTGTAACAAATTACACAAACTTTGCGGCTTAAAACAACACAAATCAAGGTTTGGCAAAGCTGTGTTCCTTTCTGGAGTCTCCAGGGGGAGAATCCATTTCTTTGCCTTCTCCAGCTTCTAGAGGCTGCCTGCATTCCTCAGCCCCTGGCCCTCTTCCATATTCAAAGCCCCAAATGGCCAGTTGAGTCTTTCTCACATTCCATCACTCTGACACTGACTCATCTGCCTTCCTCATCCACATTTAGGGACTCTTATACATTGGGCCAACGCAGATAATCCAAAATAATCTCCAAATTTTAAGGTTAACTCATTAACAACCTTATTCCCATCTGCTCCCTTGATTCTCCTTTACCATGTAACACAGTGTATATTTACAGGTTGCAAGGATTAGGATGTAGATATCTTTGAGGGGCCATAAATTTGTCTACTATAGCTATTGAGCGTTAAGACTGCAGGATATCTCTGTAGGAATGATTGGCAAATACGGCCCATGGACCAGCCACTTGTTTTTATAAAAATAAAGTTTTATTGGAACACAGCCACATGCATTTGTTTCTGTATTGGCTGGCTGCTTTCATGCTTAAATGGAGGGGTTGAATGTTTGCAACAGAGACCACATAGCCCCACAATAATAATTACTACATGACCTTTAAAAAATAAATTCACTGACTTTTGCTCTATCGTACTCATGTATCTTCAATTTCTACCATAACTCTATAGAACATTGCTCAGCAACCCTTGTGAATGTCTTCATGTTTTCTACTCCCCCATCCCCCCACACAAACTTTTAAAATTCCTAGCAGTGCTCTACCTGCCACTCCTGCTGTTGCTCTTCTACCCTCAATTGCCATAAAATTACTGAACCGTAGTAGTAACTCCAAGCACTACGATGTGTCATCTCTTTGCTATGATACATGTTATTCTCTTTGCTTAGAATGCATTTACCTTCCCTTTCAGTCTCCTGCCAGGCCAGCTCCTCTTCATCCCCTAAAATCCTGCCAAGGCTTAACTTCCTCCTGGAAGCCTTCTACAACACCCATACCCAAGGAGAAGTAATTACTCTTATTTTCAAAAGGCTTTCTGAACTCTAAGTGCCTCCGTGACAGTGAATGCTATATTTACCCTTCCTGGAAATCTCTGTGCCCAGCAAAGGGACTGACATGTATTATGTATCCAGTAAATATCAATCTGAGTGGCACTTTAAAGATTGCCATTCATGCATAGTACAGTGGCAATAGGTTCTGTAAACATTCGAAATCCATCTCTGCTATTACATGGAGGCTTTATAATTTTGGAAATGTTTGTTCCCTTCTCATGGCCTCAGTCTCATCACCTATGAACCAAGGAGTTGGGTAAAATATGGTTGGTCTCTAAGGCTCCTTCCAGTTTTAATGGTCCTGTTCATCATGGAGGATTTGACCTGGTTCCATGCAGATGCTGAGGAAAAACAAATCTCCTGCATTAAGCTTCTGTGTGCCCTGCAGAGCTGGAAATCATCCAAGACGTATATTACTCATAGCTTTGCTTTGGCTATGTGGCAACTGGGGACTAAGGAAATGGATAAGGAGGGAGTGGAGGAGAGAAAGGAGTTGTTGAGATGATCTGGGAATCTCCTCCCCCAATTCCCTCATGTCTGTCAGTGCTTCTGCTCTTATGTTCCACTCCAAGCGTAGGGACACTTTACTCTCCCTAGTCCTCTATATACCATCTCTTATGAAGATATATTTTTCCTTCCAGACATTACTTAGAACTTAACTCTTTTCTTCCATCCTATTGTCACCACCTATTCCAGCCTGCCTTCTTTTCAACTTAGTTCCCTACAGTAGGGTCTTCCTGGGGTCCCTAACTTTAGCTACTTCCCATTGGGAGCCATCTTACATATTTCCGCTGACCTAATTTTCCTAAATCCCTTCTTTCCTCAGGTCTCTCCCCTGTTAATAAACCTATAATAGCTCCTTACTGATCCTGCATCAAGTCCAGACTTCTCCACGTCACTTCATAATCTGGACACACTCTGACTCTATAACTACTTTTCTTTAACAGTCTATTCAGTAAGACTTAACTCTCCACTGCTTTGTATTTCATTTTGGACTCCATGTCTTTCCTCTTACGATTACTTTTACTTGGCTTTTAAATCAGTTAAGTTCAGTGTGTTTCCACAAACATTTATTAAGCACCTGCTCTGTTCAAAGCTTAAGCATGCCTTTGCTGCTCCCAGTCCTTCTCTAATGACTTAATCCACAGCCCACAGTGTTCCCTGGCTGTTTTCATTCGGTGGCTGTGCATTCCTTCTTCCCTCCTGGACCACACATTCCTTGAGGATAGCAATGACTGTCTTTTGCTTCTTTGTACACCCTCCTTCTCACACACACACACACACACACACACACACACACACACACACACACACACACCACCCCCCCCCACACTGGGCCCTGCCAGTAAGCCCAGACACCACCCAGGCCACCTTTTCAGCCTCATTCACCATTTCCTTCCCAACCTGTTCTGTCATTTATACATTAACGATAATACTACAGTATAACACACAAGATTGTTTTGAAGGTTGGAGATATTTTATTTAGGTGGACACTCTCAATTAATGGTTGCTATGATTAACATTATCCTTCTTATCCATCCTTCCCATGGTCCTTCAGTTTTTGGTGCACAGGCTCTTGAGCATTTGGAGTTAGAGAAAGTAACAAAAGGGATATCTTCACTGATAGACATAGACATTTTTCTTGCCCCTAAATCTTTATTGGAATATTCCACACTTGACCCCTAAATTATAGTAGGCTTTTGTATTTCATTTTACCTATTTATAAGATAAGCATTGATTAAGTGCCTACAGTTTACCAGGCACTGTTCAGGACTAGCCATTAGCAATTTCAGTGGACTTTTTTGCAGATGAGTCATTCCTTCTTCCACATCTCAGACCCAGCCCTCCCTACCTAAGAGGAAGTGTGGTGTGGGAACTGCAATTCAGTTTTCACCAAGGGCTTGGTCCTGAGCCTTGGCCACGTAAAACTCACTCACTCTCCACCCCCTCCAGTTCTTCTGGGGCTGTGGCTGCCAGGTGTCAGCTGGGGCCTTCCATCTGCTGGCTGCCTGTGCTATTCAGTTTCAGAAAAATAATTTCTATTCCAAGCTACAACTATTTGAAATTCATTCAAAGTGTAGCAGTAATTCATTCATTCAATAAATTCAATCAGTGAATGAATTCAATTCAGTAAATGTTAGCTGAATTAAAGCAATCAGTCAAGACTGACAATCTCAAAATGTCTGCTGTTGTTTCTGCAATAAGCATTGTAGTAAGTTTCTGCAATAAGCATTGTAGTAAGTTTCTGCAATAAGCATATATTTTAAAGATCCGCATTCCCTTGTTTACTACTATTTTGAATAATACTAATTTTAATGATTCAGGGAAACCTTTTAAACTAGATTGCATGGCATTGTGTGACAAATGCCGGAAGAACCACCAGAATTAAAAGAATAAAAACAACGATGACTTTGGCTAATAAGAAAATCACTTTTAAAAAATTACTATCAGGATCTATTACCTAAATTATCGCAGTTTTAAGACTGTTCCAAATCTGTGTTAAATTGATGTATGTGTAAGGCTGGCAAAAGGGGCCAGAATGTCAGAAGTGGCACGTAAAACATTTACAGTCCTTGTCTGTATGTGGTGTTCAGGGGGAGATTGATTTGAGCCAATATTTTCTACCTCGTCTGCACATTTATGTTGGCGGGATTTTACTGGTAAATATTGGTTTAAACCAAACAGTGAAATCTTTAATCACTTTTAAACAGACACTGCATTATACTGCATTAGAAAGCGAGAAATAAAGAGTAAGCACAACTGATAGCCACCATCTTTCAAGGGTGAAAAGAAAAATCAGAGTTAAGTTAAATTCTTCAGAAGTAGAAATGCCAAGAAAACCATTGCTGAAATACAAAGTCTTGTTTTTCTAAAGTCTGGAGCTGAGTTCAGTTAAGTGACGTAGTTTACAAACCAGGGGAAATTAGGGCAGGAACGGAAGTACTGCTAAATCAGGAGAAATTGGCCAAAAGAAGCCGAGCCAGCTGTGACATACACAGTGCTGGCTTCTTTCTCCGAATCTCGGACAATTCTTGTTTGCTACTGTGTCGAATCGGGTTGCCATGAAAACTGGGGCTTAATTTTATATTTCGTTGTATGCTGTTTGGAAATTATGAATCTGTCACATAAAGCAGCAACTGCTTGTCTACTTGCAAACAAGGCTGCAAAAAGCATACTATTAACCTTTCTATAACACACACACACACACACACACACACACACACACACACACACACACCCCAAAAAGCATAACTTGTTTTTTTTTCATTCTGTGCCTTCATTCATATCCAGTGGTTCTTACTAAATCATTCAGAACTCCTTAAATCAATCACCTTGAGAGCCTGTCCCTTCCTCCCACCCTCACCACCTCTATACTTCCTAAATTCCCATGCCTCTCATTTCAGACATCCCTGGGCTGCTTAGATGTTTCTAAGAATGTCTTCAGAAGGACCCCTGTTTTACGTCCAAAATCTATGATTATCTCTGCTTAATTAAAGCATTGCAACCCACATTTGGGGGCAGATTATAAGATTTGAAAGGAGCAGGGCCCCTGCTGAGATGAATGGCTAGCCCTGCTAACTGCCTGAAGGAAATACTGCTTTTGTTTCTTTCTTTTCCTTTTGTTTTTCCTTCAAATTTTTCATCAGCTCCCAAGAGAGCCAGAAGATGCAGGACTCTCAGAAATAAAAAAAAAGTTAAAAATGAAAGACTCAGATAGGGTGATTATCGCCAAACCTGCCTGAGAATGGAGGTCACCTGGACTAATTCTAAAAAGAATAAATTCCCAGAGCCCACCCCAAAGAGACTGTTTCACTGCATCTGGGTTTAGCCTGGGACCTCCTGGAGATGCAGGTGCAGCTCTTTCACAGACCGGTATAGTAATCGAGTATCAATTTTGGATTCAGGTTGGATTAGAAACGGAGTTCCAGCATGTACCTAGTATGATTTGGGGAGATTGTGTAACCTCTCTGAGCCTCAGTTTGCTCATCTACAAAATAAGAATACTAACTACTTAATGGGGTTGTTGCAAAGATTAAATGAGGTAACATCCAAAGTCTCTCACACACTGCCTGGCTTATGGTGGGTCAAAAATAAAGTCAAACCAGTCCAAATGTCTCCTTGGGACCTACCCAACAGAGGCAGCCACTAAGGCATTTCTCATGGCCCTGGAGGCAGACTGCATAAGCCTGAATTCTGGCTCCACTAAGTCTGTGACCCTGAGAAAGCCACTGAATTTCTCTGTTTCTCATCTTTAAAAGAAAATGGTCTATTATATATATAGTAATACTCAGGTCAGAAAATTACGATGAAGATTAAATTAGTTCATGCATGTAAAGTGCTAAGAAACTATAACTGGTACCCAATAAATATTAACTACAATCATTATTGTTATAACCACCTCTTTTAAAGCAGGCATTTGTGGGAGGATGAATATTCACCTTGGGGTGTTCAAGTTCTGGCGATAGCCTCGTGATCTAGAACAGTGCTGTCCAATAGAAAAAGAATGCAAGCCCCACAGATCATTTTAAATTTTCTAGTAAACATGCAAAAAGAAACAGGTGCAATTCGTTTTAATAATGTATTTTACTTAACTCAATATATCCCAAATATTATCATTTCAACATGTAATCAAATATAAACTTTATAGAGATACTTTACATCCCTTTTTTTTTTTTCACACAAAGTCTTTGAAATGCAGTGTGTATGTTATATCTACAGAACGTCTCACATCAGGCTAGCCACATTTTAAGTGCTCAGGAACTACCAGTTTGAACTATGCAGAAATTCCAGATTCTAAAGCAAGTCCCTCACCTTGATGAGCCCCAATGATCTCATTTGTAAAAATTGAGATAATGTTCATGACTTTGTTTGCAGAAGAAAATGAGCAAACTTGAAAGTGCTTGGTCAACTGGAAAAGACTGTATAAAATAGGCTTTCTGCTCTCTGCAACATTTGACTGTCAAATGCAACGCCATTCTCACATGGTCAAGTGCCCAAAGTCGTATGTGATCTGAGACATCGCCCAGGAGAGCACCAGGTGAATGCACTTTCCTATAGGCGAGTAAAAGAGATGTTAGCTGATGTTTCAGGAGACAGGAAAATTTCTAGCCCTCTTCTCTTCCCCACCTACCACCTTCTCTTCCAACTGCAAACACCTTTGCTTCTACTCTCCATTGATTCTTAAAATTCCTTTGACAATTTTCATTCTACAAGTAAAGATAAACTTTAGACATAAATAACTCTTGTATTCCCTCTGATAACAACCTAGTTTGAGACCTTATTACTTCTAACTTTTCCTGCAAATAATAATCTCTAATATTAATAATTTACTAAGTGCTTATTCTCTACTCGAGTCATCCTATAATTTCTATAACTTTCTGCTATTAGATCAATAATTCATATTCTTATAGGCTGCGCAGGAGCACTGAACTTGTAGTCAGAAAGCCTAGATTCAAGTCTCTAGGTTCTGCATTTACTAGTTCTGGAATATGGGGTGAGACCCTGAAACCTTTGAACTTTGATCTCTCTCTATAAAATATAGACAATAATACATCTCTCACGAGGTATGAGGATTAAAATAAATTATACATATGAAAGAGATCCATAACTGCAAAGTATTATGCAACTGTAAAACAGTATTAAGACACTTAAAAATCACTTTGTGTGTGTGCCATTCTTGTGCTGAACAGTTTGCAACGGCTCCCCATTGCCTGTCAAATAGATTCTTTCATCCAGCGTAAAAAGCTATCTAAGGTCTGGCCCTAACCACCCTACTTTTGCAAATTTATTCCACTCTACTCTCTTACTGAAACCCAGTGTTCTAACCAAATAAGACTGTTATATTTGTTCTCTCCCAACAGGCTGAATGGTGTGACATGTTTCTAATTTCATACCTTTATTCATTGTGTGCGGTACATTGCCTTACCTTATTTTTTCATCTCTCAAAATTCTACCCACTCTTGGCCTCTAAATCTCTCCTGATTTCCCTTTCCTTTATCCCTCTGTGCTACCTCTGAACTTTGCTTGTATATTTCATGTGACAACTGTCAAAATCTATTTGAGACTCTAATATGGCTTAGTGCATGGAGACCTGCAGTAAAGTACCTAAATACAGCTATTTGATAAGAGCTAAATAACAAAGTCTGCATGTGATTTTGCAGAAGTCCCCTTAATAGACAGAATGTCCCCTATATTAAAACTAGCCAGCCTAGAAATCTAATTAAGATATGAAAGCAAAAGAAATATAGAGCTCATTAACTGTTATAACATGGAACAAATCAGCAAAAAGAAGGCAATTTGTTTGGAGACTACTAAAAAAAGAACCAGGAATAAACATTCCTGACACTGTTTATCTAATACTATTCAATAACAAAGGCTGCATTCCTTTCGGTAATCAATGTTCCATCGTTTGACAAGTTGATCAAGTCAGCAGTTCAAACAATATTTTTTGAGCTTCTACCACGTAATAGATGCAGCGCTGCATAAAAAGACTAGCCAGAAAGACATGTTTTATGCTCTCAGGATGGTTACCATCTAATGGGTGAGGTAGACTGAGAGAAATCATTTCAATGAAATATGGGCAATTGGAAATAGAGGCCTGCATATGGTTTTGTGGGAGCTTAAACAAAGAGAGCTTAATCCAACTTTACAATATTTAGAAAGAGACGACTCTAGGCTGAGTCTTAAAAGATAAGTAAGTATTAGCCATGTGACAAAGTTGGGAAGACAGATGGAAAAGTTTGAGCAGACTACAGTCCACCTCAGTAGCAGAGCTGAGTATATCAGGCTTGAGAAAAGCAGCCACTTAGAGCATCGACCACTCCCTCTGCTCTGATTTCATGCTTACCAAGCAATCTGATAATTAAAATTTGGTCTCCCGTGTCATGGAGTTTGTAATAACCAGACGACATGAAAAACTTCCAGTAAATTATTGCTCTCTGTAAATTAATACATTGGTCTCTGACTTCTCATTATGTTCTTGTGAGTTAGACTGAAGTGTTTTGATACAGATTACTTCATTTAATCCTCATAACAACTTCAGGGGAAAGATAAAATCCCATTTTAGAGATGAAGAAATTAAGACTTAGAAAAACCGAGTAACTTGCCCAGGTTCATACTAACAAAACTTCAGGCAGAGCTAGAAATCAAACTCATGTATGTCTTCCTCTAGATACTGAGCTTCTCAATACCATCTAATTAGCCACCTGAATCCATTTATCCATTTGTGCCTTCAAGTTCATTCTCCGAATTGGAGCTAGAATGATCATTTTAAAAATGCAAATTTGGCGAGGCAGCTCCTTTTGGTAAGGCTCCGAAAAGTTTTCCCATGGTTTCCAGAATAAAATCCAAGGTTCTCTTCATGGTGTGCCGGGGCTGTGCATTACCTGATCTAAACTTCTCGTGTCAGTCGTTCTGTGTGTTCCTACCACATGGACTCCTTGCTCTCAGCTCACTGAGCACACCCTGATGTTCCTCTTGCCTAGAATTCTTGCCTCTCTCTTTATATCTATTTCTTATTCCTTCAACCCTCCTAACTTTTCAAGGTTGGCCTTCCCTGAACTCTATTACATCCCTACTTCTCAGACTTTCAGGTCCCCTGTTTCTTGTGTCATTGCTATTTGACACCAACAGGTAGATAATTAAGTTCCTTATGCACTCTTTCACATCGAGGGTACATATTATTAACTGTATGAATACAGATTCTCGTTAGTAAGTAAATGCCAAAGTCAGAGTCCGCCTGGAGAGCAGGTTTTGTTAAGAGTAAGGACATTGAAAGAGTGGGAAGTGGAGCAAAAGGAAAGAAGGCTGTGAGGCTAGCATTTCAAAGACATGGTTTTGCCTTGTATAAGCCTGCCTGGGCGAAAGAAAGAGAAACTTGGACCATTTGTTTATACCAGGCCCCCATGGCTTAGCAAGAAAGATCATGGATTTTAGTATCAGAAAACTTAGGTTCTCTCCTTTCCTCTGTCCTCCCCTTCTTCCTTCCTTCTCCTCCCTCCTCCTCCCTCCTCCTTTCAGTCTTTCATTTCTCTTCCCTTCCCTCCCCTCCCCTCCCCTTCTCTCCCTTCCCCTCCCTCCCCTCTCTCTCCTCCCTGACACCCCCAGCCTCCTTTTCTCCCTCCCCCACGACTCTCTCTCTCTCATCAGATAACTCTAAGCAAATCATTAAATATCTCCAAGCTTCAATTTTCTCACATGCATAATGGAAAATGTATGTCATCATAATCATAATTTCTATCTCATGAGGTTTATTTTTCAAGGAAAAAAAATGAGATCTGCAAGTGAAAGTGCTTAGTAAACTGTCAAGTTATATATACAAAAGCTGGTTGTGATTGGAGGTTTTTTTAACTTGTAGTCTTAGAGGAGTTTGCTAGGGAGATCGGCCATCAGAATGACCTACTTTTCACTGTTATTTCCCTTGAAGGCAGTGAACCTCTTCTTCCGTGAATCCACCCAGAGTGAAATCCCTGTCATGTGCAGTTGCAGAGTTCCATATTTATAAAGACACGGTAACAAAGTTCTGCCTAAAGACAGGCCACAGGGGGCTTACAAGCTGCCTCTGGAAGAACTGTGTCACAGTGTGTAAGTGTTCTCCAGTTCCTGTGATTTGTTCTAAGAACGTTTAATTCAAGGTTAAAACAAGCTTTTTTAAATGTTACACTGCAACACAGGTGACTCTCATTTACCAAATACTCATCAAAAGAAAATATAGATCTTTGCCCATAATAACTTAGGCTGAAAAGGAAAGCTTTTACTAACAATAAGAAAAAGAATTGTAACCAAGACCACTAAATAAATAAGCCAATCACTGCAACCAACACTTTTAAATAAAGAGGCTGATTTCCACAGGTATGAAACTGTTTTACATTTTAACAAATACTAATTGCTTTATGAGGAGGAACAGAGGAATGAAATAAACATGCTAACTTTACCATAGGTCAAGTCTCATGAGGACATCTACAAGGCTAGAAGCTTGTGAATAAAGCTAGAGTCATAAACTGAATGTAGAGAATCCAATCAATACACACTTCTCATTTCCAAGGATCAGAAGAGTAGTTTTTCAGTTTTCTCCATCAAGGACTCCTTTAATATTACTTTCCCCGTGGAGCCCTTGCTTTAGAAGATTTGGTCTACAAAAACAAAAACTGTATTTAAAAGTCATAATTAGTCTACTAAATTAAAATTTTCAGCTATTTTATGGAGACTTATTTAATGTTATTTCAGTTATTTAATGATGTTCACAAATTAAGAGCAAAGGAAAGTCTTGGGATGTTTTCAATGTCAAGGGTTTGCTTTATTTTGAGGTTAAAAGTGCAGATTTTGCTCTGCCTCCTGTTCTATGCCCTGCTTTTATGGAGCACTCTCAGACATACTGGGAATAGATTTGTGCAAGCTTACCCCCACATCCATGTGCCACCAGGCCATTGCATAATGTCACTGTGTAGTTTGGGTACTGATCAAAGGTACTCAGCCAGGGGAGGGAGTTGAAATTCGGCCCATGCATCACTTCCCATGCTTTTTTCTTGACTGACAAGGGAGAGCACATTTTTCTAATTTCACAAAGGCATTGTATAAGCTTGGGATGAAGGACAGGAGAGGGGAGGAAGCTGGTAAGGCACCCAGTTTCACAGACTAACCATTTTTGAGAATAGGAAAGGGGTTTCCAGTACAATCAGTCAGTGCAATGGACCGTACCACTCCTGACGTATCCTGTTCATTGCTGTGACCCTGCACCTTGCAGCAGACTTGGCATAGAGTAGACACTCAATGTATTTTTTGAATGAATGAATGAATGAATGAATGAACAAATAGTTTTCTTGTACAATTCTCCACATCTGAAGGTTCACCGATCTTGTGTGTCAGTCAGGATTTGGTGAAAGCAGAATGATATACGAGGCCAGGCCTATATTTTAGAAGTGAAAACCAGCAAACTCTAACCTTACCAAGAGGCAGTTTTCTAACTGAGGTCATGCAGTGGGAGGGACTCTTTAGGATTTCATGGCCACCTTACACCTGCTCTCCTCCCTAGGGTCAGAGCCAAACTCCACCCAACTCACCTATCAAGTATGTGGCAATCCACCCTCAGGAAAGTGACCAGGATGAGAGAGTTGTGGGGGAGGGGGCAGGAAAAAGTTCCTGACACGTGTCAGGCACCGTACCAAACACGTGATGTGCATCAGTTCACTGAATTCTCACAGCTAGTTTATGCTGTCTTCCTGTTTTACGGGTAAAGAAATGGAGGCACAGTCAGGCTACTTACCTTGTCTAAAGTAACACTACTGGTAAATGAACAGCAGAGTCAGGACTTATAAACTACTGGGTCAGACGCCAACGTGTCCCATGGAATTTTTAATTAGGGGGAGCATCCTAGTCTACACCATATCAAAACCAGAATCTTTTCGGGGTTATTTTTCAGCTGTGTGAGAGTTACTTAAACTCAATACCCATTGCTATCGTTCAACAAAAGGAAAGGAAATGTGTTTTTAGAAATTCTGTTCTTTGTTTTTCAAACCAGGCTTTCCCTAGATGGGACTATCTGTTGAAAGCCTGCATGGAAAATCAAACAGAGAGAGGTGTACAAATTACGAGTGTAGCAGTCAGTGAATTTTCATAAAATGAACACACTCATGTAATTCGTACCCAGACCAAGAAATAAATCATTGCCAACCCCACAGAAGGCCCCCTCCATTCCCTTCCCAGTCACAACCCTTCAAACTAGCCACTATCTTGATTTCCAATATCATAGATTTACTTTTGCCTCTTTTGAACTTTAAGTTGAATAATATTTTTATGTACTCTTTAATATCTTATTTCTTTTGCTTGACATTTATGAGATTCATCCATATTGCTGCCTGTGGCAGTTGTTCTGATTGACTTAACTACCACATAACGTTGCAGATAGCTGTCCTCTCAGAAAGTCCGATTATTGAGGCAGATAAATAAAAGATTATTTACATTTCTTTTCTATGCACCGTCTTCTGGTAGAAAGTAGGGAAACTTGACAGATATGTTTCTGATATATAATATACAGAGCTATGTTAAAATTATACTTAGAATGACCCCTTTTATTAGGAATCTAAAATAGTCAAACTCATATAAGCTGAGAGTAAAATGGTAGTTACCAGGGGTTGCAGGAAGGGGGATTGGGGAGTGTTGGGCGAAGGGTATATAGTTTCAGATACACAAAGTAAGTTTTAGAGACTTACTATACAGCATGGTACATACAGTTAATACTGTATTGTAATGTAAAAATTTGTTACAAGGGCAGATCTTATGTTAACTGTTATGACACATACACAAAAAGGAGGAAGGAAACTTTTAGAAGTGATGGTTAAATTTATGACTGTTTATAGTGACAGTTTCACAGGTATATGCTTATCTTCAAACTCGTCAAGATGTATATATTAAATATGCACAGATTTTTTTGTATGGTAATCATACCTCAGTAAATTGCATTTTAGATATAATTTATAGAAAATTTATATTTACAGTATATTATAATGCTTTCACTTGCTACTACTTGTGATCTAGAACAGGTCACTTAGCCCTCTGAACCTCAGTTTTCTTATCTGTATTAAGAGTGATGATACTTCAGGTTTCAAAGTTAAATGGTGTATGTAAAAGGCCTCTGTTCCCACCTTTCCCAGAGATCAGTAGGGTAGTAAGATCACACTTTCCTACACAATATTTAGGGCACCTGAGGTCTGTTACCAGCTGGGGCACTGACTTCATAACTGCTGAAATCTGTTTCCATGTTTTCAAACTATGAGCAACTAGTTATTTGTGGCCAAGCCAAGATTTCCCATTACCCTTTCCTGTCACTTCTCTAGGCCTCTACTTCTCAGCACCTCTCTGCTAATACACATGCATTTCAACTTCATTTGCATGAAAAAACTGGGGAAATTGAAATAGGACTTAAGTATTAGCTGAAATAGAAAATTATTAAAACAGAAAGGGGGGGCAGATCATTGAAAAAAAATTGGTACTCAATAGTTTGTACAGAGCAGGTAGTGGGATGGTGTATAGTATGATCTCATTTTGATTATATACCTATGTACATACACATGCGCACACATGCGTGAAAGGATGTGTACAGGGGAGTTAGTGGTGATCTCTGCTTGGTAAAATGTGACATTTTTATTATTTCAAAGTTTTGCTTCTCTGTAATTTTCTACATTTCTATAATGCACCTATATCCCCTCTATAATAATACATGCAATATTTACAGAATGTACATAATACTTAAAATATTTACAGTCTGATTTTGAGTGTATTCTACCTGCTCTGTGAGAATAGGGTATTTTTCTTTCCCTCATTTTGCAGAAAGAAATTTAGTCTCAGCAAACTTAAGTAACTTGCCTGAGGTTACCCACTGAAGCAAGAGGTAGGACCAGAAACTACCAGGTCTTCTGAGTAAATATTGCGCAGCCTCCATATGCTAATGGTTGTTAGGTGTATCAGAAAAGGGAAGAGGACTCAAGAAATGACAACGTGTAAGAAAGAAATTGCACAATTTTAAATAGAAAAGACCCAAGGTAAGATGTCACTTTAAATGCAGCATTTTCAGGAATGCATGCATTTTTTAGCACTGAGCTAAATCCTCTATTTCTTAGACCAAGGTATAGTCTTACCAGGAATCTTGCTCTAATAATTCAACATCTAACTTCTTAGCTGGTGCCTTAAGGTAAATTAAAGATATTCATACCTCTTCGGTGTCTGTCACACAGATATGTTGCAAGGATTAATGAGTATTGTGCTTGGAGCTCCTTTGAGAAAAGAGCTATATGAATACCACGTATTATTACCAGATTAATATTAATTATAATTATTCATCCATTCTCTCTTCCTGTTTCTCGGGGTCAAATACCTACCAAATCTGCAGAAGGAAGTAAATTTTCCATTGTAACT
>NW_006441955.1:15818227-15821211 GCF_000325575.1 Pteropus alecto
GGTTTGTTCTCCCTGCTCCTTGCCTCTGGAAATTTTTGACAAATACTGTTGACCCCACAACTATACACCATCCCACTACCTGCTCTTATTCCCTTGAGACTTGCTTCTGTGGTGTTAAGCATTGTTCCTTTTTAGAGGCATTTCTGTAAGACAGGAAACAGGTCCAGCTTTATAAGCATGCAACCTGGGCAGTTGTACAGGCCCCACACTCATAGGGTCCCATAATTGCTGTCTTGAAACTTATAATAATTTCATATTTAATTTTTTAATTTTTTAAGTGAAGTCTGATGGGACAATGGAGTATACTTTGGTGGTTTACAGCCTTGGCTCATGTGCTATTCTATTCTACCTCCTGCCACCTGCCTGCCTTTCCTGGACATGTTCTCACCCATTATTTCCCTGATCCCTGGTGTCCCAGAACGCATTCAATATCCCTCTCCCTGCCCCAACCCACAATCACAGTTGGCATCCATTCCCAGTGGGGGCCTTGACTCAGGTGCAGGAAGTTGGGCATGTGTGCCTGGCAGTGTCTCAGGCGGGACATAGTAGCAGCCATCCCTGTTGTAGGTTGGCATGGATATGACATGACAGACAGAGGCCATGTCTCAATGAGGGTGAGCTTCTTGTCCACTCCTGATCCAGGTGTCGAGCACATCCCAGTGCAGAGGTTTTAGTACACTTAGGGGTAGAGTCTCTCTATTGTGATTGGAACATTGGTACTGTGGGGAAGGGAAATATATGGCTTTCACAGAGCTTGGTCCTCTGGCTAGGGCATAGCACATCATTATGGCAGCTGGTAGGCAGGCATATCCCAGCAACTGGTAAGCTGTGCATGTGCCCTAAGTCATAGGGTGCAGGGCTCTGGAGTCCTGTGAGGGTCTGCACTGTCTTCCTGGTGTCCTCAGGCCTGAGGGAACACAACATTAAAGAGCAAATAAAACACACGATGTCATTCATTAATTGTGACAAATGTGCCATAAGAACAAAGATGTTAACAGTAAGAAATCCTGGATGTGGGGTATGTAGGAACTCTCTGTATTATCTTTGCAACTTTTCTGTAAATCTAGAACTATATTAAAATCAAAATCAAAAAGTTTAAGAAACAGAAATGACACCACTGAGAGAGAGAGAGAGAGAGAGAGAGAGAGAAACTCCAGAAGAAAGGAAAAAGCATCATAATTTACTGCCTTCAACAACATTTTTTCCTGATTTTTAAACAAGGAGCCCTGCATTTTTATTTTGTATTGGACTCTACAAATTATGTAGCTGGGCCTGATTATAAAAACCCTTGTTGGAGATGTAATTCTTCTATCTTCCTTTGTATTCCTCCCCACCCCCAAATGTCAGACTTTTGGGTTACTTTGATTGGCATTAATAATTATACTCTTATGGATCTATCAACTGCTAAGAACTGGCTACCATACCAGACACTTTATATATTTCATTTTAGTTAATCCCGTTATAACTTTGTGAGGCAAATATTTGTATGCTTATATTAAGATGTAAGAAATTGAGGTCCAGGAACACACAGTATGTGGTAGAAGAGAAAGTCAAAATGTGTGAGTCTCACTTCAAAGCTGGTGCTCTTTCCACTGTATGCAGATATTCCATTTAGCCTCTAGCTGCCCAAGTACTTGCAGACTGCTTGGGCAAGCACTTCCGTTTCCATTCTTCCAACTATTTACTGAGTATCTGCTAGATACCAAGTACTGGATCTGGTGCGAGAGCTACAGAGTTATAATGTGAAGATCAGTCCTGAGCTGCATTGGTCCTTTCCTTTGGCTCTGCCTATAATTATCAGGATTTTGATGCCCCCATACTTAGCCTACTCTGACATCCGTGTCTCCTGCTTTGGTTACTGTGATAAGAAGGCTTTTAAAAGGGACACAAAGTAAGTCTTAACTACATATTAAGAAACTGGGAAGGAACAAATCCTCGTTAACTTCAAGATGTAATATTTTTCAATTAAAAAATATATTGTGGTTGACTAGAATAAGAGAAGGCGGCAGAGTAAGGTCTTGTCACACCTATTGTCCAGTCGCTGACATCTCTGTATTTTATCAACTCATGGAACACATATGTGCCTGTTCTGTGTAATAGACAATGAATGAGTTGTGGCAGTAACACTTAATTGGATCTTTGAAGCGTCCTCCTACTTCTTTGTGCTTCTGCTACTATAATTACTATATTTCCCTTGTCAAGTATAAGTGGAAATTGGATCCCCTTTTTCTTCTTCATGAAGGAGAAATGTGATATATCATCATACAGTCGTTTTGCATATGAGCCTATTCAAAAGGCTCTGAGCAAGTCGCTCGCTCTCCACCATCCTGGTGAATGTCTGACCTTAGTAACCACGAACCACAGGTTGTGATGTGGAAGACACCAAGGTAGCAAGGCCTGAGTCGTTGGCAAGTGGTTGGACTTTTTCTTTTATGAGAGGCCCGATTGGGAGGGTTCTGTCACTTCAGGAAAAGCTTCCTTGGAAGAAATGCTCTTTGGAATGAAACAGAGGAGGGAAAGGGGTGTTTTGGGCATTCTAGTAAGTGGGGTGATTCTTTACATTGAAGCAGCATTGCAAAATCAAAGAGGAAGAAAGGAGGGAAGGTACATGCAAGTCTGCCTTGATGTAAGTTTTACTAAAAACACCTCAATTCTTGTCTGCCCAGTTTTGAGGAGTGTGAAAAAAAATGGAGGAAGTCACCTCCAGTGGTTTTGTGGGTTTTTTAAGTATGACATACAGGATATTGAATTTTAACCCCTGTTTATCCTGAAGGGAAGGCATATTTGAGGGATAAACAAAACACCTAGCCTTTGAAATGTGCATCTCTGGCCAGTCACTTGGAATCACTCTTCCATGTATATTCCCTTTTCTGCTTCAAGTGTGAGTGCTGCAAACATAAATCAATTCAAATAAAAATAAAAAGCTATGTGGTCTCCCAAGAATTTCTGTATGAACATATGAAAAATATATTCTAAATACAGCA
>NW_006441955.1:15821243-15838397 GCF_000325575.1 Pteropus alecto
AGGAATATGTGTAATTTTTTCCTTCATAATAGAACTCCATTCAAGATTTTTAATTTAATTTGTGCCCACTGCTTGCCTTTCAGAAAGCTTGGTGGAGTTAATGGATGCAGGTCCTCAAAATCAGTCACGTATGCAAGAGAGTCTGATTTTTACAACTTTCTGTAGCATCATTAATCAATCTAGCACTTATAAAAGTAATTCAGTGTTTATTAACATAGGGTTCTCAAGTCAATAACCTTGAGTATTAGTTTAGACTCACAAACTTTTATGTACAGAATGACATGTCGTGAACATTTAAAAAGAGCTTTATTATCTGGCAAGAATATGATCTTTAAAACATGTTTTTTGAACGGACCACTGAGAAACATTTCCTGAAAGTCTAGATTCCTACAGCCACAAATCAGAGCCCCCGGCTTTTAATCAAAATGAAAATCTGCAGCGTTCACATCTGGCTCCACCTGAAAGTCCGGTTCAGAATTTCCCTGTGATCCTGGCTGTTGCAGAGGAGAAGTTTTAGCTTTGTTTAGTATAACAAGAGCTGCCGGACTCCCAGGCCAATAAATGTGTTCACATAAAACTCCAGACAGTTTCTCTTAAACTGAAGTTTTATCAGGGAGCCCTTATTTTGCCTCTACTTAAAAGAAAGATTCAGAAGAGGGGAGGAATAGCCTATGTCTCGCACTTGTACCGGTCAGTGTTTGCTGAATTAAAGTTAATCCTACATATACACATTCCGCAGAATGAATGACTGCATAGCCTTCCAATGAAACTGTCAGTTTCCTCTCAAATATTCAACTGTCTGTTTCATTTAGAAGAACAGCAAAATGAGAAAGCCCTTTCCTCATGTCTTCTCTAGAAGGCAAACACTCAGAAATGACATCACACACCCTAAAGAGCCCCAGGATGACTAAGGCAGACAGAGCCTGAGAAAACTCACTGCCTCTGCCTTTGGTTTTAGGACACATGTATGCAGATGAACTTATAAGAGACGGTTCCCCGCCTTCTTCCTCAGAGGAAGTTTCTTGGTAGATCTCGGACACCTCATCCAGGCTGGGTGTGTGAAAACTTGGCACCAGCCATCCCTGGCAGAGAGCACACGGTGATTTGTTCTCCTGGTGGAGAGAGCTGGAAGGAAGGAGTCGGCGCGCGCAAATAATGAAGGAGCACGGGGCCACCTTCAGTAGCACTGGGATCAGCAGCGGCAACAGTGACTCTGCTATGGACAGCCTGCAGCCGCTCCAGCCTAACTACATGTCTGTGTGTTTGTTTGCAGAAGAATCTTATCAAAAATTAGCAATGGAAACTCTGGAGGAATTGGACTGGTGCTTAGACCAGCTAGAGACCATACAGACCTACCGCTCTGTCAGTGAGATGGCTTCTAACAAGGTAAGAGATGACCGTTTTATTCATTAACCTGTGACCGCGCAGAGAGCTCCGGGTTTCCCTGGCCTCTGCCTGCAACAGAGGTGCACTGGGGGACGCGACTGTAAGAATAGGTTTGTTGATCTGCCTCTGAAGATTCTGTCTCTAAGTGCCACACTTTGCTTGTATCTTGATACTACAGCAAAGCTTAAAATTCACACTGTGCTTTAATTCTCAGAAGCCAAATTTCTTTCTTCTTGATGTAGTACGGAATATGTTTAAGTTGAGAGGTGTTTATAAAGTGTTCAAATCATTATAGAAATGAAAATATCTTTTTAAAAACAATTTGCAGGAAGATAAAATCTGAATGAATTCACAGGATAAAATGTATAAAATGTGGCATTGCAGTCAGGTGTTTGATATATGAATATTTTGAACGAGAAAATAATATGACCTCCAAATGTCGATGGAGAGAATGGTTTGCCTCGAAGTTTCATAAATCCTAAAATTCTTCTCAGAAGGACATTCTTGGATTTTCTAACATTTATTTTGTGATGCTGGCATGGCTAAGATAAAAAAGAAAAGAAACAAAGAAACAATATACCTTGTCTCCAAGAAAAGAAAGATTTTTCTTAAAAGTTTGCTGCTTTTCAAAGTGAAATGATTTGAAATCAGGTTCAAATACTGCAAAGAAATTGTTTTATTTACAATCCCTAGACAAAACAATGTCGAAGAGCTTTAATTCTCTATCATTATGTAATTTGTTTAATTAATACCTGGATTTAGAGTGATAATTTATGTGGCGAGAGTTGTTTTTTGTTTGTATTTTTCCCTTGGAGAATGTGTGTGCACGCACGTGTGTGTGTGTACATATAGAAAGCCTTAACACTCTGCCATCCTAAGTACATATTTTCAGAATTTCCAATCATACTAGCCGACAGTATTATCTAATGGTTCTGGGACTGGGAAGGGAAGAGGTCTTGCTCCACACCTGCCAGCATGCCCTTTACAACCCTAAGGTATGCCAACAAAGTGTGTCCCTCCTCCCTCTTTCCTGGGGTTAAAAGTATCATCTTCCTATCAAGGTTTGCTGGCTCCAGCTCAGATGACCTGAGCAGAGGAAGCATTGCATTCTTAGGATGTCCTGGATGGAGAGAGGGGGAGACTCTTCTTAGTCTTTGTTTATTGGTTAATGATAAGGCAAAAAAAAAAAAGAAGTCATCTCACATTTTAGTTCAGATTCAAGTAGGAGAAAAAAAGGAAAAGGTTTGAAGTCTAACTATTTACTGCTTTTTTCTCTGAAGTTTTCAGTCGAAGGCTAAATTCTGGGTTTTTCCAGACTGTAGTAAATCTTAACCAACCGCTTCCCCATGAGAAGGACTTAACTGCTTAACTTCTTCAAACCACCCTGGGCTCCATGTACAAGGATTTTCACACAGGCTTTAGCTTACTTTGCAGCACCAACAGAGACTCTGTTCTATGCATTTTGTGATCATTGATAACCATACAAGATGTAGATCCAATACTTAGGGGTAGTTTTCAGCAGGTTTCACCATAAAGGACACACTGAACTTTCTTCTGCAGTCACCGAGATAAAGTAGGCAACTAATTCCAGGGGGAGAGAAAGAATACTCATTGAGAAACTGCAAGTTACCATTATTTTTCATTGTGAGTGTTGATGTGTTGTAGAGTCTAGCTAGGTTTGTGTCTGGAGTGCTGAAATTAGACATTCTCTACCTTGCAAATTTATTTAAAATCTTTCGCATTCAGTGTCATAGGTAATTAGGCTCTGAGACCAGTGACTGTGTAGGTTCAAGTAAGAATTCCAATCACTTCAGGCTTCGTTCTTTGTGGTGTCGTGTGCAGGAAGCAATGACAGTTGAATAGAGCTAACCCTAAGGAAAAGGCTAAATCTTAATTCTGACACAGTTAATTTAAGTAGAAGGCATGCAACCTCACCTATTTTCTTAGTCTACAGTGGAAAGGTTATAAGGCAAAGCAATTATCCAGTGAATAAATAATGCCCCCTGACAGCTGAAGTCAATTTCAATTTTTAAAAAATATCTCATTCTTTTTACTTAACTATGTCCATCCTCCGTAAAATCTTGATTATCCAGATAATTGTCTCAGGTAAAGTTTAATCCATGACACATATAATATAATATAACATAATATGATATGATATGATTGATATGATATAATATAATATAATATAATATAATATAATGGAAATATTTTTGTGGCCACCAAAAAGAAATAGATCTATATCAGTCTTTTGAGAATTGAATTATCTGTGGTAGAAATAAGATGTCACATTCAGTTTTAAGTATTGTTGAAATTATGTAAGCATGCCATCCAAGTTGCTGTTTAAATATAGTCATCATCACCATCACTGTTATCATTACTGTGCAGTCTTATTTGGTCATCTTTTGCTTATCCTCATTTACCAACGGAGCCATGGCAAATCTCTGAGGTGTAGACTGGAAAGTGAGTGTGAAGATGTTCTGTAGAGGCAGCGTGTAAAAAGTATAGGCTTTGGAGTCAAAAGATCATGGTTCAAATTCTATTTCTATTGTTTACTAGCTACTTGACCTTGGCCAACTTACTTAACTGCTCTAAGACTTAATTTTCTTATCTGTAAAACAGGGATAAAAATGGTACCTAACTCAGCAGGCTACTGTGAATATTAAATGAGATAATGCATTTAAAGCACTCAGCAAAGCACCTGATGTGTAGTAAAAGTTCAATAAATGATAACTTATTAATAGAGTCCACTATATCTTTGCAAATAAGTTCGTGTCACTAGTCATTTCACTAAGTGACTGCTGAGTTTTGTTTGCAACCTCTGAAATTATTTACAAGTAAATGATGATGGGAGAGCTAGTGTTTTGCTCAGGCGGTGTTTGGGAATTACATACGTGCCGGTCTACATGCAGCTGCTAGAGAGTTAAGTTTGTTGAGTGAAGGAAAAGCGAGCATTCTGTCATATTTACTTCATCTGAGTAGGGTTGTGTGTTTTTCATTTGTCGTTCTTTTCTAACTCTTTTACATTTTGATGAAAACTGTTACTTAAAGTCTGTAATTAGCTTTCCCAAGTGTGCTTCAGAGCCTAGAGTTAGATAAGGAATTGTTTCTGTGACTTATACAAATATAGTCTTTTCGGCCCAAATTTTCCTCATTCCTTAATGCTGGCTATAGACCAAATGGAGTCTCAGAATTATGAAGAAAGATGCAGCCAGGTGGGTTAATATCATAGGTTATTTTTCCCCCAAGAATTACAGCAAGATGGGATAAATTAAGGAGGAGTTTTATGAGGCCATGACATTGTTTTTCAAGATGAAAAGGATGTCTAGTGAACCTTTTACTAGCAGCCCAAGTTCAGTTAGATACGTTAGAGCTGTTTTCTTTAACAAGATTGCCCTCTTAGATTTGCTCATTAATTTTGGTGTTTCAATTTTTATCGCCTCCTGAATTAGAAGAATTGTTTTACACTTCGGCGAAATGCATCAGAGCATGAGTTCCTCAGTGGCAAAACAGTCAGATGTTTTGAAAACAGGATGCTTTGGCTCTCATTATAAAAAGAGGAACGGAAAGAGAAACAGTATAGAAAGGAAGAAACCAAATAGCCTCAGCAGGATCCCCAGCCCAAAAGGCATAAACACTGACCTATCTTCCTGACCTTCACTGTGGCTCAGTTCCTGACCTCGTGTCACCAAAGCCAATCGACGTCATTGGAGGAGGATAGGAGGAATAGTGCAGCTGCTGTGAGGGTGACTAGAATTTCCTGTCTCCTTCCTAACAGACATAGAAAAGTACAGAGTTGCAACAACAGTTGACTGAGGAAGGACCAACACAGAACAATTCCCTGTGAGGCGTAGTTGTGACTGATGAGAAAAGGGGAGCTTTTACTGAGAAATAGAATCACTTGCCTAAATTTTTCAGGTGGAAAATGTCAAAGGAGTCATTCATACCCAGCATGTTGAATGTTTTTCAAAAGATAAACAAGCTACGGTATTCAGTAAGGAGCAGTGTTCAAGCAACTTGTCACTTTTCTAAATAAACACCTTTTGCAATTCTTTTCTTTCTAGACTAGCTTTGCCCTGGGGCTATTTTTTTTGTGTAGTACAAAGGTTTGAGCCCTACTGGGAAAATGAATGTTCTATTATTGAAAAGAGCAGTCCTAAATAATATCTTTATTCTCTTTAGAAAGAAACATCAGGACCTTGCACTTCAGTAAATGTTTGCTAAGAAAATCTATAAGCTAGGAATGGCAGATAGTCAATCTTTTTTCTCTGAAGGCATCAGGAAGTCAGCTACAGATACCATCACAGGGGAAGTGAGTCCTCCTGGGTACACAGGTTTACTTTTCCGGTTGTTCAAGTGTGGTCCTACTGGAGCACTGAACCTGAAGGCAGTTAACTGCCTGTGCTGTTGGGTGAAAGGGAGTGAAGTCAAACAATTCTACCAGCCTGGAGCCACCTGGGACCCAAGCTGTGTGACACTGGAATATGATCACGACAGACTGATTGCCCTGAAGTTGGCTGAGTCATTTTCTATCTAACTGACTAATCAATAAGCTTGAGAAATGTTGGATCCAGCAGAACTGAAAGAAAATAGATTTTATTGGTCAATAGATTCATCTTAGAACTCTTTCAGGAAGATGATAGACAGGTGACCAAATATTGAAAAGGATTAATTCCACTCTTGCCTGAAATTAAGCAAATAATTAGAGCAGTGTCACCCTTAGGACAAGGCGGGGGATTGGGGGGGAGGGTCCTTTTCTTGGACCCTGTCCTATAAGAGAGGCCTGGCCTTGTCTTCCTCCAGCTGCACTCTGGTCCAGGAGATGAAGAGTTTGCCAGGCCAAGGAAGTAGCTATGTTCCCTCCTCCAGGCCACATTGCATCCATTGGACCCCTACATTCCCTGTCTAAATGGCTTTGAATCCATTTCTGGGACCTGGACAGGTCCCTTTCCTGGATGTGCTGCAGGACGTACACCCTTAGGCCTAAGGTAGCCAAGAGGCGGCCTTTGGCTTGGGAAAGTTGTGTGGGAGAAGCTTGGACATGCAGGATGTGGCAAAGGGTGTACAAGGGCCTACATATGAGGTCCCCAGTGGTGTTAGGACATATAGAAAGAATGGGGCAGGATGTGGTCCAGGAGCTAGATCACTCTGCACTGCCATATCTAAGGAATTCAAGAATTCTAAATTCAATCTGACCTTCTAATCTGCTTGGAAGGGATGTCTGTCGAGGTAGGAGTATTGGAGGTAATTCAGTTTATATCTTGATATATTTACACTTTTCGTATGTGGCCCCACAAATGTTAGAGACGACCCTGGATTGGAAGGCAGAATAGCATGAAAATCAGTTCTGACAGCCAAGTGGGGTACTCATACATACTTTGACCTAACTTTTCTCTTTTTACTGCCCAGATTTATAGGAAACTGGAGGCAGCAAGGTAAAAAGAGCTGGGGAATAAGCCATGAGTTTGAGTTCTAGCTCTGCCTCAATTTGGGTATATTATCGTACACAATGAAATCATTTTGCTTTTTTTGCTTTTTTTATCTATAAAATATAGAGAAGACTATCTTCATGGTCTCATTCCGCTCTTGCATTTATTGATAGAACAGTAACAGTAAACAACCAATCTACTTTTACAGGGGTATACTATGCGTACAGACATTGTGCTAAGCACCTTACCTGCATTATGTCATTAATAATCATAGCAACCCTTTAAAATAGGTAGTGTTATCCCCATGTTACAGATGAGTAAAGTGGGACTTAGAGACTTGAAAGAAACTCTCTAAAGTAAAGAAGAGAGCTGGGATTCACACTTCAGGTCATCTGATTCACCATCAATGATCCTATTAAGATAGATAATTATAGAAATATAGAGGTATTTAATATCTCTTGTAAGGGAATTTTGTCGTGGTTTCTGGAAGTCTTATTCTTTTCATTCTGGCCATCATTGGTTAGCTCTGCTTCAAAATCCTAATGTGTAATGACCATATTGCGGGCCTCAAGACCAACCATTAATCACCTCAAACTCAGTCTTCTTGGCTGGGAAGCAGTATCTATTAACATAGAAGAGGGGGAAGAAGAACCATAATTATAGAAAATGATTGTAAAGCACTCATACAACTGTAAATAACAATATTAAACTAACCCACTGCCTATTGTGTATCAGTTTGCTAAATACAGGGCCTATTTGTTTCCTAAAATTCTATAATGTGGCCAAAGATAAGACAGTAAAGTTTTGTTTGAAGGACCTTAGCTTACCTTCAAATTCCCTTTTTGCCCAACCCCGAAAATAAAAAGAGAATGGAGAAAGGGTATTCTTTTTTTTTTTTTAATTTTATTGTTACGCATATAATTAGGGCAATTTCATCATATACTTGCATGCAACAATGCATGCAACATTATAATAAAATAGAGCAGCAATGCTCCAGTAGCAATAACTAATATAGGTAAATTTCCTAGAAGCAACATGTAGACTGTCTTCCTTGGACATTGCCTTCAAAGATGAAAAAGAGGATTAAGCTGTTTATTCTCTATCTGGCATTATTTCAGTTACTCTTTCTATGATAAAATAGAGTGTAATTCAGTATTCCAAGTTCTAATCTTACTAAAACTTAGCAAATCAAATATTTTGAATGTTGTCTAGTGCTTTGTAATGAATTTGATTTGTAATCTATTTTGCTTAATTTAAATATTTTGCGTTGGTATTTATAGAACCATTTCCTTCACTGAATTCTAATCCATTTAGTCTAATCTTTCTGCCAACTCACTTCGAAATCCCCAAATGAACGAATCTCTAAAAAACAAGCAAGAATGAAGTAAGGGAACATTATCTTTAATCATTGCACCTCTGGCTAGCTGATAAGAGAGCATTATATTCTCCAAATCTGATAAATAAGTCATTTTAAGAAAAGCCTTTCTACATGGAAAAAAAAAAAGCACTAGATAATTTTCTTTAGAGTGTCAAATATAATTCTAGAACACTGGTTTTGAAATATAGAATTAAACACACTAGTGGATAGAAATATTTGTTTTACTTTTTTTTATACTTCTTTCTTATCTTTTTTTCTTTCTTTTGGAGTATGTCCCAGTCTAAAAGGCTCCCCAAATCTACGCCATTGTTATCAGTGAAAGAAAAGCCAAGGGCGGAGCTTACTCTTGCACTCTTCTAAAACTTTTTACTTCTAAGTAAAAGAGTGCTCAGTGAGTGGAGATACCTCAGCTGTCTGGAAGCCAGGACTTACCAAACCACAAGACACCAAGGCAACTTTGTGCCACAGTCAATAGATTCACACTCTTGAAGACACTGTGCCAATTGTTGATGTGCATCCCTGCACATCCCTCCACTTAAGCATTTTTCAGGGACTTGCCAGCCTCTGTGCCTTGCCCATTTGTACGTGATGTTTCCCCTCAACTCGTGCCAAACTGTTTAGTCTCTTGGATATTTTACTGTAACTTCCTTTGTTTAATTTACTTTAAAGTAGCCAAGTGTTTCCACAAAGAAAAGACTGTTAAGTTATTTAGAAATGAAGAAGACAGTAAAACTCCAGTTTCTTTTGTTTCTGTTTTGGGAAGTGTCTGATAATCTTTTTTTTCTTTAGGGAGTAGAGTTTAAAAAGCTATAAGTCATGAAATTCTGTTCAGCAGTCATGTGTTTCCTTCTGAGAATTAATTGCAGTTTTAAAATATACCACTTTGGAAACCTAAAAGCTTCAGGGATTGAAGTTTAGTGAATTTATTGAAAATAAAGTTCATCTTCATGGTTTAATTTCATCTCTTTATTATTATTATTATTTTAGCTATTCAAAGTATGGCAATCTTAACAATGATCATTAAAAACTTTAAATGGCCAAGTTCTCTTCACTCCTTGCTAACAGCATAGTACATAATATTATAACCTTCAGCAATTATAAAAATGAAATTTGAGTACAGGTAGGAAGTAGAAACAATTGAACCAATTTAAAAATTTTGGATTTAGGACAAGAAGTTTTGGCATTTGATATCTGAAAAGATAAATTTTAAATAGTTATTTTGGAAAGATAAGATTAAAAAAGAGAAGTTATCTTACCAACTCAATCATATAGGCTGTGTACTAGAGGTGATCAGACAGGGCAAAAGGAAGTGTTAATTTGGCAACAATCTAATATCGTTGGTCAGTGTGGACGGTGAAAGTTGATAAATCAAACCAAAAAGATCTAAATATAGTCTTTTTAGTTATAGCCTTAGATGGTTGCATTAGACAAAAATCCTAGAATTTTAAACCCAAAAGGGGGCCTTAGGTATTATCTATTTGAAACCTACATTTTATAAATGAGAATTATAAAAACTGAAGATTAAATATCAGATGTACCCAAAGATCTTTATAAAACATAAAACACGATCTGAATGAAAAGTAATTTTATTATGACACGACTTCTCCAGAGTCATGAAGTTAATTAGTGGAAGAATAAGGTACTAAAATACAGATCTGAATACAAATCCAGCTTGCTATTCATCTTCAGCAAAAGGCTGATTCAGCTGAAGAAAGAGTGGGACATTCCCTTTCATTTGCATTGATTTTTAATCTCCTCATTGTCCATTCGCCTTTCTTGAGTGAAAATTATTTCCTTTTTAATCATTTCAAGTAAAGAGAACTAGTTTAATATTCCTGAAAATTTTGTGATCAAAATCTAGCAGGAAATAGTTGGAGTGAGTTCCTTTAAATACTCTCGTTATTAGTTGTTTTTTCTTCACTTTTGGCTGTTTTGCTTTCTGAATTATAGTGTACGTATATTAAATAAATATATACTTAATTCATATATGTATATATTTGTAAAATATACATCATCAGAAAAAAAATCTCATCGTACGAAATCAATCTGATTTTTTTCTTAGGTTGGATTCCCACGTATGAAATTAATGGATTAAAGGGCATGGACATTTTTAATGCCCTTGATACTTGTTTGCTTTCACACCAATCCTAAAGTTTAAGTAGTAAAAACTCTGTGATTAGTGTAACTGCCCTCAACTTCCTTCTATTTCTTCCTTTTCTCTCTCTGAAACTGAAGAAGATGAAATTGAGTTTGACCGACTGGCGAAAAAATAGTCAATGTTTAGATTCTCTCTGCCACTTAGCTTAGAAAGTTGAAATCAGCATGGTTATCTCAGTGTGACCCTCTCCCTGCATCTCAGAATGTTTCTGCCCAGTGACCCAGGTTATGAAAAGCTCTCACAACTCAAATAAGATTTCTGGATTCTTGAGGCGTACTATCGACAACTTGGTAGAGTTAGGTTCAATAGTGTCGGCAGCTACATATCTAGACAAAATATCAATGTAATTAATGACTTATAAATATTTTAAACCAAACAAACTTTATTTATAGCAGAGAGAGACACATTTTTTATGTGTTTAAGGACCTTGAGATGAGTTTTGGTATTTGTAGAGATCTGAGTTAAGCAGATATTGCAAATACTTTGTAAAATATCGATGGATTCTGAACTACTAATATAATTACTTAAAATGAGGATGTGGGAAAAATAAAGGGAAAATGACAAGGAGATTTGTTAATCTCAATTATAATGTTTATTCAGGGAAATTATTCCATGCCTAATGTTTCCTCGATCGTCTCACTTTAGCTTTTTTGGTCATCTACCCATTTGTAATCATTATTTATATTATTAAGTAGGACAAAGTGAGGTAAAAATTCTTAACATTTTGTGTAGAAAATGAAAAGAAATTTCTAATTTGGGGGTGGGTAATAAAGCTTAATGTTTTGGCTATTAGAGTAAGATATAGAAGACTTGAAATAAAAAACTAAAATATGTAAAAGGAGATTCCATTGGAGAGAGGAATAATTTAATAGCCAGGATAATCATTTGAGTATAAGAACTGACAGAATTGAAAAAATAAAATAAACATTTTAGTAGCTCCTGTTGATTGAAACAGTGGACTTCTCACTCCTTCTCTATCCATGATGTCAGAAGATCTATTGAAAACATGGCTTAAGACTATAAGTAAGAGTTTTATTATAACTTAAGAATCAAGAAATAGAGGCCTTTACCCCTCCCTTCATTTTCCATTGCCTAGGAAACTTCCCTTTGGCTCTAACATATCATCGTGCCCGATACTGTGAACTTATTCCTAGTATGTCAGACTTCTTGGCCTTTTTTTTTTTTTTTTTTTTTTTTGCAATTTTACCTTGACTACTCTGGCTTTGTTCAGATTTTCATAGACCATGCTTTTACCTACCATGTCATTTAATATCATAGCTAAAATTTTAGTTATCTGATGTTTTATTTATGTCTGCTCCAGATTGCAAGATATTGAGGCCTGAAATTGTGTTCAAATTTTTGAGACTCCATGTTTGCTTACAATAGTAAGGTTAAAAAGTGTTCAAGGAGGCAGAGCTCTATTTCTCTTCAACAGTAAGGAGAGAAGTGAAAAGCAAGTGATGGCTTTTGTCAGTTGGTGGCAGCTGATTTGGGATTTCTTCTATTTTAAAAAGTTCTCTGCGATTATTTCAAAAACTCTTCAATTTGGTCATTTAAGAAATTTGTTGACATGGGGACTTTTGATAATTAAACTTTTTTCTGCTAGGATGGGTAATGACCTCGTTCATATTGAAGAAGGAAATATTTTTTTTAGCGTTTTCAAAAAATTTAAATTCATGGAACATGCTTAAACCATTCAGTGATAATGTACATTTCCAGTATACTTTTGCATGTCCATTTGATTATGAGAAGGAAACCTTCTGAGGGGCTCACTAATGAAATGGACTCCAAATTCTGTTCTAAATATCCGACTCACAGCCCAGAAGGGTCAATTTAACCAGCCAGAATGCTACCCATCTACCAAGCTGAAAGGGCACAGTACCCTCTTGCCTTAGTTCCTATCCATTGAAATTGCTACTGCTGGCTCCAATCTGTAATTGAGTCAGAGTGATTTAGATATGCATGCGTTTATTGATGCAATGGATATGTTTGTCTTGGCCAGGTGCAGTACATTATTTGTGTTCTTGACAGGATGAGCTGCCACTGAATTTTTCCCTGCTGTATTTTAACACACTCTGGATCTGGTTGCACGAAATTTATTTGCATCTTTCTTACCCATTGCACGGAAGCTTCCCTGATGATATCTCATTAAGATTTACCAGTATTATTTGTTAATATTTTCAAATCAGTATAGTTTAATTTCAGAGAATGTTTTATTTTGATTGCAGTAATTTAAAATGCTCTTTTACTAATATTTTTCTTTCGTATGTTTAAGGTATTGAGATAAAGTCATTGTCTAATGGTGTATTATATGCCTGACATAGTAAAAATTTCAAACTGAGAAAGGTCACATATTGCTTTTCAAAAAAGACCCTTCAGGACGTTGAATAAATCCTAAAATAGGAGAATCTTGCCAAAAATAAACAAATAAAAACATGAACCCCTGAGCAGGAGAATATTCTCTCTCTCTCTCACTCTCTCTCTCAAACACACACACACACACACACACACACACACACACACACACACACACACGATAAATATATTGGGCTAAAATGAGTAAAATATGAGCTCTTTTTTATAAAAGAAAGAAAGGAGGAGGAGATATTATTAAGGAATAATCCAGGAGAGATTTTTCTTTTTTGATCACTGCTTTTCAAATCCAGCCATGATCTAGGACTTCATTTTCCCCAGGAACTTTGGTTCTGCCTGAGGAAACATTAGTTTTGGGGCAATGTAGGGATTTTTAAGGCCCATTTCTTCGCTTAAAGTTTATTTGCTTCCAAAGCTTCCTGTGGTGCTAAGATAGAACATTAAGTAAGGGGCTCTCTTTAAGTGTGTAAATATTTGTATTTTGTGTGTGTGTTGCCAGATCCAGGGATGCATGTAAGGAAATGTATCTAAAGAGCCCTTGTCTGCTTACTTAGGCTCTTCCCTTTGTTATCTCATATGATGCTCACCTTGAAGAAAGTTTTATATCCTCATTTTTAGGGTGAAACCAGGATGCAAGAGAGATAATTGATTTTTCCAAGCTCTTCAGCTACTAAATAGCGATGAGTAGAATCAAATCTTTTTCTCTTTACTCCAAAGTCAAATGATTTAAAAATTAAAGGAAATTCACAAGGTAATTTATTATCATTTATGACTTACTAGCTATATATAATCATTACATTTTAAAGCTAGAGCTCAACCAAGACTCCTTATTTTCCAGACTTCGGTTTAAATGTTATCTCTTTGGAGAGAACTTCTCTGATGACCCTAACTCAACAGCTTGTTTGTTTTACAATTTGCTATCACAGTTTAATGATTTTGGGGTTTTATTGTAAAACTTAGTTTTTACTTCCTTAGACTGTAAGGTTATTGGAGACATGAATCGTGTTTACCTTGTTTACTCTTGTAGGTATAGCATTTAGAATAGCTCTAGGCACTTGGTAGGCATTCAAATAAATATTTGTTGGATCAGTTGCATGAAGCTCAGAAACTTAATCTAATTTGTCTAGGACCAGCTATGTCGTTAGTGGCAAATCTATTAGAACCCAGGAAACCTGTTTCCTATTATACTGCACCATGCTACATGTAAGTGCTTTCCAAGCTTAATTATAGTTTTTCTGATTGTTAGGTTGAATGCAAAACCCCCACTTGCTTCAGAGTGACTCTTTACAGTACCTTCAGAAGCTTCGAAATCTTGCTCCATGCAACTTCTCCCAAATTCAAAGTCAGATAACAGAGAACGAAGTTGACAGGGACAAATGTTCTTTCCTTGTGACCAGAAATGTTAAGCACATTTTTGCTGTTTGGTTTGGCATTGGGGTATTCGGCTTACCTTTCTCTTGAAAAGTCTGCATCCTGTGGACAAGAGTCTAAGTCCTTTAGTGATGGCAATAATTACTGCACACTCAGCTGGAAGCATACTTATGAACACATGTCTGAAACTCAGCTTCACTCTATATCTGTTGTGTCTGGAGAATAGCAACTTAGTCATTTTGCCATTGTTTGGTTGTATTTTTCATTCTTGACATATTGCTGATATTCCTTTCACTCCTACCCCAGCCACATATTAAATTACTTCAGATTTGTTACTGGATTAACCACAACTGTGGAAATTTGAGCAAAATGCATACTTGGAGCAATTATCCTCATGTCAGGCAATTTGTGTCCATTCATGGCTTTTGGTTAATACATAAAGCATTCTAAAGTCTCTTAATTTGAGGAAATTGGCTAAGTCATGGAATCATGAATGAACAGACAGCAACAGCCACAAATCTCCAAACAGGCTTTTTCTGTGATATGGCTTTAATACAAGGCCATTTTGACTTATGGTTACATTCGACAGGCTTTATCTATCTTTCTGGCAATTCTGGTTTACACTCCTTAGACTGGTGAATAATTTAAATTCAACCAGTGAGCCAGAACTCCTATGAGTAAATCCTGTGTCATGTAATCTATATGACATAGCACAGCATCATAGTTAATTATACAAGCTGTTGTCAACAATGAGAAGAAAAGAGTTTGGGTGCCAAAGAGCCAACCGAAACCTCCACCCAAATGCAAATCCAAGCAAAGAAGATATCACGACCTCATATTCTTTTAAAATTCAAAAACAAAACTCAGCTTCAAGTACAAATCCTGCAGAATAAATTACAAGTCCTGCAACGGTCTCAGACCACCTTGCCAATCACTTTACATACATTATATCTAACCTTTCTATTTTAAAGATGGAAACACTTAGTCTTCAAGAAACTCAGCAACTTGCCAAATTTCTCAGATAGTACAGGATCTTATTTCCAGACTCAGTTGAATGCACAGCTGATTCTATGTCATGCTAGAATGTTGTTGGATCTGCTGCTAGAGTCTTCTTTATGCTCTTAGACCCCACAGGTAAGATCAACCTGTAACTAGAATCACCTCTATGTCATGTGTGACCTATTTATCCAACTCTGAATTACTTTTATAAGCCTTCATAATCCCAACAAACCCATACTTGGGGTGCATTGTTATGCAAAGCATCCATTCATCTCTTCTAAATTATAGTAGCTAATTATAGAAAAAACAAAATGCAAAACAAATGTAATTATCTCTTTTTTTAAAAAATAAAATCACTTAAGACTACTTTTTACATCATTTATGGTTTAAAATTATTTTTAAATCTCCAACCTGTGGCAGACGCTTCTCAATTTGCCAGTGCACATTCTAGCATAGAAATACCAAAATATCAAAACAGATAACGTGCTTTCAAGGAAGGAAAGGTTATGTCTACGTAGCCCAGGATTTTCCTTTATTTATTTGAGGGTTCTAAGAGTTGATCTTGAAAATTTCCAGGCTAGGGAGCTATTCTAGCCTTGGGAAATGCTAATCTAGAAGCAGTAATTCCCTGTTTCTGCAGGATTTGAAACATCCCATTATCTTTTATCTCAAGGGGTATGTGAAAGTTGCTGACTGAAATCAATATTACTAATATTAAACATAATACATGCCACATGAAGGGTTTAAAGGGATAAAGTAGTCATCTCAAAAACAAGCTATGGTAGATTTTTGTGGCTGCGAAAATATTGGAAATTTTAATAAGGCAATACTTAGTGAAAGATTTTTAAAAACCCAGAAGATTTTCTGGAATAAAATTGGAAATCAGTTCTCAAAGAAAATCTGACCAATACTCATGGGGCTATGAAAGGAAAGTACAATCTTGGGTGGGAGTGAGGGGGTGATTTTCCTGTTCTGCACCATTGCTTCCAAGTTACAAATGAGGGTCCCAAAGCAGAGGCCTTGCTTTCCACTAGTCAAGAGAGGATGGTTCGAGGATCTGATCCGTGGTAAGATTTCTAATTTTAAAAATATAAAAAGGTTGTAGAACTTCTGGCTGTGAAATGGTTCAAAAGACCTTAGTCATCTGCTTTGGAATCACATTAACATCCCATGGCCTTAGACCTGCCTTTAGAAGTTTGAGGTTAAATATTAGCCATTATGCACAGAAAAAGTTGTAGAATGCTTAAATGGGAAAACAAAAGAATAACTAAATAGTGAACCTTGATTTTTATCAGTTACTACAATAGAAAAAAAAAAATCTCTTTACTATTTCATTATCAGGCCAACAACTCAAATTTGCCAAAGTATCTCCTGAAAAGTTTTCAGAAATTCTAAGAAAAATGGACATCAGCAAGGAGGATAGATAGATAGGAAGAAACACATAATAAGTTTGAGGGCTGTTCAAGACCTAGTTTCAAGTGGTTGAACAGTTGTATTCAAAGTTATATTTAAATTATTTGGATTTTTTTTTCCACGTCTCTGTATGAAAGCACTAATGGTTTGTCCCTACTTTGACTTTTAAAATGCCGCTTGAGAAGATACTTGTCCTCTAACCAGTGAGTGGAATTTATTCTATTTTAGCTTCATCATAAATGCCAATGTTTTATTACAGAATTATGGTAGAGACATTCACATTTGTTTTTCATTATATACTTGTTTATTGTGGATTACCATATCACTGGTCAGTTAAGAAGAGAATCACTCAATTTTAATGTATTTAGATGAGTTTCTTTCTTATTTGGCACGTGGACAGTTAGAATGGCCTAACGGTATTCCCCGGTGTACCAGGGGTTTGCCCCAGACAGTAATACAGCAGAAATTGTTTGCTAGGATGATCTGTCATGGAACTGTAGTCTCCGGGAAAGTAGATGCTACTGAACGGTGACATGTTATTCCTTCCTTAATCTTGTTATCAACTCTGTTCAATTTCATTTGCCTTTCAAAAAGGACAAACTTTTTATTAAAGAAACTAGACATCAAATTTCAAACAGATGGTTGTG
>NW_006441955.1:15838422-15887615 GCF_000325575.1 Pteropus alecto
ACAAGAGATGAGACGCACATTGTCAGATAATCTGAAATGTTAAGAACTGTGAAAACTGTGAGTTTGATAAAGAGCCCGTTTTTGTGGTCGTTTAAATCAGATTTTGCAAAGGAAATTATAGGTGTTTAAGAATTAGAGTCTGGATTTCTTTGGGTCCTCATTTCTTCTCATGTAAACTTAGAGATATAGAAGAAGTAATTTTTTTTTTCTTTTTACCAGAAGAACCTTAGAAATTAGTTACTTTACAACTAAAGAAACTGAGTCCACAGCTAAAGAAAACTGAGCCCCAAGAGGTTAATTCATCTTGCCCAAGATCACATGTCTGGTTAGTGGCAAAACTAAGATAGAGACAAGCTCTCCTTACTTCCATTTCTCACTAAACTGTGCCACAGCAGTTTCGGCTTCCTTCTACCACTGCTAGCATTCTGTGACTTCAAGAGGAATTTTCAGCCCCTTCACTTTCCTGATGCCCGGGAATTCTTATTAACTTATGACTAACAAAGTGTAAAATATGAGTCAAAATTTAGTCCCTAATAAAGTCATTGTGACTTTAATGACTTCGGCAGTTGTTTCACATTGCAAAAACAGGAAGATCCCACACAATAAGGCTCCTGTGTCACAGATGGGCTCCTGCGTAGACGGCCACCCACCAGGGTAACTACTGGCACTGTCTTCCTTTCTCTTTGGCACCTTTTTTTTTTATCTGCACAGTTTTCACTTACCGACTTCATCATGAGGTTACCGATGGGAGAAAAGTGCTTGTTTTATCTAGTCTTCGATGGGCTGACGAATATTTTTGATCACTTAAGATTCACTCCTAAGTGATTATCAGGTGACCCCCTGACAATCCTAGATTAGTTTTAAAAGTAGCTTTTTCATGTGCTTGATACTAGCCCCTTGTATTATTACTCTCCTGGATTGTTTTATTCTTAAACACATAAGAATATCAAGATTTAGAACTAGAATGAATCTCTGAGATAATTCTAGTCCACCCCTCCTATGTGATTGATTTAACCAAAAATGCATTACCAAAGGAGTTCCTAGCTTGTCTGTATATCTTTGCACAAAGCTCCAACTAGTTGTCTGACGAGAAATATAGAAAAAATAATGAAATGTTCCATCACTTCGTAAGAATCTGCCTCGAAAGAAAATAATTTCTGTATATAGCATTAATGCCAAAGAAAAATTGAAACCATAAACAAAATGTACATATCAAATATAATTCAATTTCAGCTTTTGTTATTCCAGATATTTTAAATAATGTCCCACTATTAAAGGTAGCCTATTTTTAAAAATTCACATTTTGTAGTGACTATGTAGTCCAGGCAAACAATATTAAGTCATTTATGTAGAAAATGATACTTTTTCCTTTTTCAAAAAATAACTGCAATTTCTGCAGTGTTTGTGAATCTAGTTTTGGGCATAAACTTAAGAGGCATTGGAAAAATTTGTGTTACTAAAAGTTCATTCACAAACTTTGCTTGTCTATGTTGACAAGGGGCTTTGGCCATTTCCTCTGGGGACATCATTTCTAGGTAGGCCCTAACAGGGTTTTCTTGTGAAGCCAGAATCTTAACTGAAAAATAGGATCCGTGTACATTAGCTAATAGAAACACATTTATCTTTGAAATAGTGTGCTCCTGTTTGTAGTTTTCTCTACTGCATTTGAAAAAATAAATAATGTCTACTCCTTTTCAATCCTGTTACTTGTTGGGACACAATTTCCTTCCAGAGCTATCTTTACCTTCCTTTTCGGACTGAACACCCAACTTGATAAGTAGACAGGGAGACTCCACGAGTCTTAGAATTTAAAACTCTGGAAGGATGATGAATACTTCTCTTCCTCTGTTGGAGACTTAGTCTTATGGACTGAAGCATTTCTGATTTGGGTTGCTTCTTTCAGTAGTGTTGGAAAGTTTTGTTTTCTGGGAAATATTGGTTGCTGGTAAATAATAAGTCCAGACTGTAGGAGGCTGCCACAAAATTTATCATAGAGTAAATTTCAGGCTGAGAGGCTGAAATCCTAAAATCATACATCACTCTCATTTTGTAAGTGAGAGATGAAGTGCCTTCACAGGACTGTTATCAAGAGCTGAGAATGAAAGTCTAGATTCGTCTACCACATTGTGGCTGCTTCTGGTTCAACAGAAACAACTTCCATATGGGAGTCAGACACTGAAAACCCAGCTAAGCAGAGTTCTCCAACTGTCTCTTAAGCCTTAACCTCAAACACAATTCATGTCTATTTCATTCTTTGATGTGTCTCCTCACACAGGCCAGCGCCAATCATACTAATGGGACTCTACATTACCAGAATGTAAAAGGTACCCCCGTGTCTGCTCCTCGAAGGTCGTGTCTGCCTTCCTCAGATTGGACAGAGTGCGACATAAGTGGACCCTTTATAAAGCTTTTTGATGAGAGCAATGATTAGTCAGTGTGGTTGGGCCTTCCCTTAGGGAGGAGGAAAACCAGCAGTTGTTGCTAAGCAACATTTAAAGGACTGGGTCGGTTTCTGACACTGAGTGACCGCCATTTGCGTACTTCATCATGTTGTGTGTTTTACAGTTGCCTTAAGATGACTTTGTTTTTTGATGGTGTTGCCATGCCCTCAGCAAAGGCTCATAGAACTAAGTCAGGAATGAGACGAAGGAGGTGATTTTCATCTGTTAACTACTTACAGGAGAACACTGGCCCTTTCTGTGAGCCATGCAGGAAAGGTGAAGTTGAGAGCCATTTTCCTGCTCCTATATTGGGACCGACTGACAATGTATGCCAACAGGGTCTTGTGGCAAAGGGAGGTGATACAAAGAGAGTAAGGAGAAAAGTCTGTCCTTTCCTGGTCTTTTATGACTGAATTTCTACCTGTAACTATAGTCTGAGCTCAGGAGCCAATATTGCTAATGAAGAACTTGCCCCACCTTCTCCAGGCTGTTTACTGTTATGGTTAACTAACATGCTCTAATCCATCTGATTATTTCTACGAGGATGAAAGTTGATTGAAAGCATGGAAAGATTTTTATTTGTTACTGCTATGTCTTCCATGCTTTGCCTGGCACATTTTAGGTGTTCAATAAATATTTATCAATGATAAAATGGTATTGTTAAACTAGTACAAACCTGATTGATTCCAAAATCTTCCTAAATATTTTAGAGAGACCAAAGGAACCAAAATGAGGATGATTATTTGAATGATACTTTTGGCTAAGTCTAGCACAGAGACATAAAGAAATGATCTGTCTTTATGCTTTTCACAAGATATTTTTTAATGTTCCAAGTAAAGTTTGCTTCTTTGCCAAAATTCAGCTGATCGGTCAGAGCATAGAAACCTGTCTTCCAACTTCTAAGTCTTTAGTGTAAGTCCTTGTCTTTTGAGAAGTGAAAATGAGATGCCATTAAGATTGCCATTTTATCTTAAAAAACAAATAACTTGGAACTTATGTGATTCACCTGGAGTTCAAAATTGCACAGAGTTTCGATAAGTAAAACACAGTAGCTGAGATGACTGATTCAGAAATCCCTATTTACGATTACTAACATATCGTATCATGTGAAAACACATACATACGCAAGCAGGGTTACCCAGAAAGAGGGTGACTGTGCCTCTTTGAGAACAGTACATAGTGCAGTGAGCCAGCTGGCAGCAATACTGACTTGCATTGGCTTCACCTTGAAAGGCCTGGTGTCCTGGGCACAGGCAGTAGCATGAGCAGGGCTTAGATGCTTGAAGAGAAGCCACTCTCAGTGCAGGATGCTAGTTTGAAAGGAGAGTGCCTCATAGGAAAGAGAGGCAATTGTGTAGGGGGGCTGTTGCCATGGCGCTTTGCTATTCCTTTACCATGCTGTGCTTGAACTCCTGGAAGTCCCAGGGTAGGGTGACAGAGAGAAGGGAGAAGGAGGAGAGTAAGATGAGCATGGGTAGAGAATCCCACTGCCTAGGGCTCTAGTCTCAGACTTCCTGTTCTCTAATGCTGACAAAGAGGGGATGGGGGAGCACCTACAGGAAAGGAATGACTTTCTCAGCATGCCCTCCCTTGCTAAAATGAAATAAAAATAAATTTAACTCCTAAATATGAATTAGAAGATGTAACACTAAAATACCAAAAAAGTGTAACATCTACTAGCCCCAAATAATTCACCATTCATGCAGCAAATGATATCTTGTATTTCCTAACACACTCTAGATCCTAGATCAAAAGATTAAATGTGTTTAATTCATTTTTTCGGAGCCATCTGATATGCATATCAATGAGCTGATGGAGTGCAGAAAAATGCCTTCTGTATATGAAGTCCTTTTAAATTAAATTCTTTTCCATTTGTGTCATTGTGAAAGGAGGCTAAATGCATCGGCACACCATTGGTGTGCAAAAAAAATCCTCCAAAAAGATAGCTTTAAAAATATTTTTTTTTCGTATATTGAAAGGCTAGCCTGAAAATAGCCACAGTTTAAACCTTTAAAAAAATGTTTTTTTAATGTTCAGAAAGTAAATGAATCAAATGCACCATCACTTTCGAACCATTTCAGTGGCTGAACTCTGTGCAGAGGCTGTATCTGCAGAGCACCGGCCTGTGCAGTGGAGAGAGGGTTAAGAACACCTAGTTGAAATGGGGGAGGGTACCGACTTCGGATTTACTTTAATATTCATGGAGCTTCCTCCATTTTATTCTCTTTTTTAAAAGATGGCTGTATTTCCCAGTCTGGCGACCCCTCAGGAAAGAATTGCTCCTCCCTTGCAGAGTTTAGCTGAGCAAGACTAAGCTAGGGTGGAAACCCCTTTGGCCACTAGGACTATTCATAATTCATAAGTGCTGCACACCAGCCAGCTGAATACATTTGAACAGCTCTCGCTCCTTCATGCAATTCCTGATTTCATTATTCTGCCAAGAAAGAAGCAGGGAGCATAGGCTTTTTGCAAGAATGGAGTGCGAAGATGGGCTTTGTTTGGATTAGGAAATACCTTAAGTTTTGGAGGTTTTGTCTTTTATAAGTTTTGATTATTTTACCACTGAATCTGCAAGGTTTTTCCGATCCTTTCTTTCGGGGGATTGCTCTCTCAGAACTGTGAATTCTTTCAAAGGGATTTGTGGATTGTGGCAAGGAGAGCATTCCAAAATGCCTGAGGCAAACTATTTGTTATCTGTATCTTGGGGTTACATCAAGGTGGGTTCATTTGACTGTTATGTGTCTTTGATAGAATGTGAAACATTAACAGCTGTACGTTTTCTGTGAAGTAGAAACATCTGTAATGATTTAATTTGTGGTGTCAGTCCACTGAGGCTGCTTATTATGAAATAAGGGCATGTTATATATATTACATTGTATTTAAATATACTGTGCTGTCTTTTAATTCTATTCTTTTTATGCAACTCTATTTCTAAAGGATGCTTTTTTTCCTCTTTGTTTTCCTTTAAACTTTTCACATATAATCTCACTGTATAGGTTATTAATTTAAATTCTATTAGAGTTAATTTCTGATAAATGTATTTTGAAAAGTACTTACATTTTCAGGTGAAATTATCTTGACCTCTATGAAATTCCTTTTCCTGCGTTTGCATCTTCAAAAGAAATACATGCTAATTCTAATAAATCTTAAGAAAACCTTTTTTCCCTAAAGTGATTTTGGAATAATTGTGCATTCAAGGGGTATTGTATTTTGTAGAAACAGTATCATTTATCTAATGGTATCTGCTCATCTAACCTCTTGGTTCTTAGACAGAAGTTATACACATGTAAAGTGATAATTTGCTATTTTAAAGGTGGTTAATACATTTTTGTTCTTCATAAACAGTTCAAAAGGATGCTGAAAAAAAAAAGAGCTGACACCTCAGAAATGAGTCGGTCAGGGAACCAGGTGTCTGAATACATTTCAAATACTTTCTTAGGTAAGATGTTAACTGGGAAACCTCTTTCATAACTGAGATTTTTCAATGTAATCTCTGCAGCCTACTAGGGACACCTCTATGTGTGTTTGAAATGAGATTAAGTCATAAGAAAACAAATCTATTTAAAATAAGACCTAAAACAGCCTAAGAGGAAAAAAATATTCAGGAAGATGTTGCCAAAAAAAAAAAAAAATAGCCATCAAAGACCAAGGTTATTATGAGCTAAGTGTATTTATATGGACCTCAGGTGACCTCTTATCTACCTACCTACATACATCTCTGCCAAAACCTCTGAAGGGATGGAAGTAGGAGTTCCAATCACCCAAACCCTCAGGACAACTCCATTGGCTCCTGGGATATGGTATTCTTTAAATTCCTCCAATATCTGGGCTTTGAGCAGAAAGGTTTCCTCTTAGGTGGATTGTAAGAGATATATGGTTGGAGAATAACTATGGTGACTTGGCCCTTGAGAATTAGCTTTGGAAATAATTTGACTATTGCTTTGGTAAGCTACTTCTTAAAGATAAATGGAGGAAGGAATCTTCGTATCTCTGAAAGACTTGGCTCTCTGCGAGCAATATCATTATCTTCCCAATCTGATGCTATAGCTATTATTTCTGTAGTCACACTGCTAGTATTTAACACACGACACAGAAAAGTTTTGTTGTGATCAACGATCCTTAATTATCGATCATCCTGTCTGATTAGGGGTTTCCGATCTCATAGTTAAAGCCATTCTATTGTATAATGAACCTATTTGGGTATATTTTTTCTTTAATAAGGCCTGTAGAATCTGTAAATCTATACTTCAAAGTGAATGAGTAGTATTGAGATTCTGATTCTGTTAACTTTCAAATACTCCTGAATTATGCTTGTTTCCAGAACTCTGCTTTCTAGGGAAATGACCTATTCCTACAGCTGAACATCATACCTCCCTTCTTTTGGGCATGGCTATGCATCGTTAAATCAAGGAGCATTTGCCCTGATGCCTTATGGGAACACACACCACTTCTGCTTTTATTTTAAAAATCGATCCTATTTTTCTAATACCAGAGCAATTCATGCTCTCAGCAAATCAATCTTAAACCAGCCAAGTGCAAAGCTCAGGGCATTACTCTGCAGCCAATGAGCACGAGAACGATTAACGAGTACCTTTCCATCTATTTCCAGTGTGTGGGTGTCTGTAGCACCTGATTTTTTCCAGCTGCAGTTGCAGCAGCCTTTGTTAGAGAACAAAGGAGAAGAATTTTTCAGATTTCTTAGCTCTAAGAGGTAGCTAGAATCTAGTTGAATAGAAAACATTTTATACTGATCCTTTTCTTCTCCATTATTCCCTCATTATTCCTTTGAAGCCAGGCATGTTCTCCTGTCCATTTTAGATATACCCTGCTCTGTGCAATGCCCAATTATTGTTCATAAGCTGGGGACTATTTTAGGGACATTTTACAGGTTAATGACTGTGGGGGAGAAGAAAATCAATAAGTGCAATAACTCAGTTTTGTTTTTATAAATATTGCATTTTAAAATACCAGGGCTCTTCTGTCTTCTCAGGAAAGACTCTCATGAAATCCTTGCATGGAGCTGCATGGAGTCCCTGAGTCTTTAACCACCCAAGACTGCACCTAATCAGCCTTCTTGTCCTCTCTTTCTCTATCTGCTTGCCAATGACAACAAGCATAATTTAGAATACTAATTAATCTCTCTTTTGTCATCAAAGGCTATCAAATGAGAAAGCTGTTATGATAATAAAGATCAGTCCTCAGTTTCAACACTGTATGTCAACAGGCAAATGTCAACTCTCTGTTTGCTATTTGGGCATGGCTCTTGAGGAAAACCAATCATTTGGCTTCTTATTATTCTAAAAATTAAATTACCAAAAACACATTGTGGGGGAAGGTCGCTAGGATCTCAGTCCGTACAGACTCAGCATGAGGAGGGTGGTGTGTGTGAGTGTATGTGCGTGTGAGCATGCACAAGGTAGACCCAATCAAACAGACTAGACAGACAGATTAAAATTTTAAATATTCTTGAGAAACTATAGAGAAAAAAATCTATTGTGTAGACAAAAGCTGTACCAGTTGCTTCATCTGTAAAATGGGAGCAATGGAATCCCAAAGTCCTTCCAACTTTATTTTTTAAACTCTTTGTAATAGACTGTAGACCTGCAATTTGACAATCTTAAACAAACAAGCAAACAAACAAAACTTGTTTTCAAACTGTAAATTCAGGACATGGAACTCTGATCCCTATTTGTGGAGCGTGGTGACTACTCCTGAAGGACCATGAATGAAGCCTTTCTCATAAACTCTCAGATCTGCTAAGGACCTAAATTGCCTCATGGTCCAATTCCCTCCTTTTACAGGAATGAAAACTGAGGCCTAGAAGGTGAAGTAACTCGACTGAGATGACTTGACTAATATGTTCCTGAGTCAGAATTAAGACTTCGCTCTCTTAACTCCTAGAACTAAATACCCTCTCACAGTTTAGCTAGGAAAGAAGGCTATTAGGGACTCAAAACATGTAGACAAGGATTACGTTTAAGGTATTTAAGTAATAATCATATTCTTTTGGAGAAAAGTTTCAGAAGCAGGATTGTTGGACCTAAAGATAAAATGTTTATTAACAGTTTCCAGTAATATAAAAGGCTCTTACTAGAGCACAGTGACTATCTAGGCACAAAATGAGAAGACCTTAGCAATTTCAGTTAGACGTGAAGAGCAGTATCTCAGTAAGAGTCATTGAATGTTAAAATGTGTCGTCAGAGGGGAGGGCGTCCCTTACTCTAGGGGTCTGTAAAACTTTTGTTGTTTTCACCAAAAGAATGGTGTCCAGATGGGTAAACCGAAAGGCAGGCAAGAGACCATTTACCACTGCAGGCACTTAGTGATGCTATTATATAAAAACAGGCTCCAGGTTGCTGCCATATAAGAGGAAATAAAGCAAGACCTATAAGAAGGGAACATAGATAAAGAAAGATACTTAGATGTGATATTACAATTTGGTTAATATTTTTATAAACATAGAAAAAGAACTTAGGAATTTTGCACAATCAACTACCGTAATCTAGAACAAAAGCACTTCAAATTTTACCATTAGCAGAATTTCGACATGACTATATTTTGCATCTTTTTCATTCATTTGTTTGTTCTGTACCTGGTCCACTGTTTCCCACTGACTATTCTGACTATTCTGTAAGTGCAAATTCACTAAATGTGCATTGTGAATTTTAGAGTCTGTCTTTCAGGTTATTTCCACATTACTCTGGCTAAGCATTTAACAGAGGAAACTCAGAATAGGGAAACCTATCAGTTGTTCCAATGCCTGCTTAGGGAGACACCCATTAATGTCAAATTGGCACTCTCTGTGAATAATGGCTTTCTTCTTTATTGTAATGTTCCAGACATAGACACAGTAGTGGTTCAGCTCAATTATTCGCTGTTGCAGGGGATCTTTAATTAAACAAAGGAAAAAAGCTGCTAGTCCCACCAGAGGTTTTTATATCTGCAATGGCACAGGAGAATCTAACAGCCTCTTTAACCAGACATGAGGAATAGTGAAAAACAGTGGTCGGGAAAGGCATGGGCTATTGTGACCTTTTATTTTAGCAAAAGTGGTAATTATTAGTAGTGAAGTGACAGGGGAAAAGTAATTTCAAAAATAACATAATATATAGTTTTTATGCCAGAGATTTTGAGACCAGAAAGAGATTTTTTACAGGAACTTCAGAGCCGGGGTTCTATGCTATTAAATCACTGTGTCTGGAACAAAGTAATTGCAAAATAAATATCTGTTGAATAAATTGCCCTTTGAGCTTGGGCAAGTTGCTGACTTCATCTGAAAAGTGAGAGTGTGGGATTATTATTGGTTCCCCAACTTGGCTCTGATCGTCAGAGTCACTTGGGAAGCTTTTAAAAAGTACTGATTCAGTAGGACTGGGTGGGGCTCCTAAATCTGTATTTTTTGAAAGGTCCCTGGTGCCTCTGTTGCTGCACCAGTTTGGAAATCCCTAAGCTAATGGAGATGACCACTAAAATTCCTCCCTAAGCAAAGTTATAGGCTGCTCAGTCTAGGAGCTTGTGGGCACTTAGAGATGAAACTGGTATGCTAGGGAGAGAGAATACCCTTGCTTCAGTACTACAGCCAGGTGTTGAGATGTACATGATGGCTGCTTCTGTCTTCCTGTGCTTCCTTTGCTTTGATGACTTGTCCCCAGGGCCCCATGAGCAGGCGGAGGTCTCTGGAGAGAACATGTGACTATGCCATCATCTGCAAAAGTTGAAAGCAAATAGTTTAGATCCCAGCATGCCATCTGGAAACATGGCATTTTCAAATAGAGAAGTTGTATTTGTACTAATTTTCACTGTAATAAGTAGAGATAAATGCAGGAACTTTTGAAAGCTGCGTTAACTCTTTCAGCCACAGGATGTCATTTAGTTCAATGAATAGCTGTTAAGCTATTTAATAAATTATTGCCTCAGTGCACTCCCAGGCATCCCTGGGCCTGAAAGAGTTAAGGCATTTTTCAGAAGCGCTCAGGATACATCCCCCTGTGAGGGAAACGGAATATTTGTAGCTGATATTTTTCATAGCGTGATATAGAGAAAAGAGCTTCTGCGAGCAGGTAGACATGCTGTTTTTTCCCCCACTAATTCTAGTTCTATTATTACCTTGTTGTAGCAGAATTTTTCAAAAGATTAAATGAGATGAGCATGAATATTTACTAAGCATAAATATTTTGATAGAGGTAATGCCTGTTTAGAATTGTTTATTATATAATTATTTTTGTAGAATTAATAAACACAAGACATGAAGTAAAACTAAAATTATAGTCTTTCTCTAAACCTCAAATGGCAATAAGCCAAGGCTTTAAAATAATTATTTGAAGATTGTAAACCATTTATTTCTCTATCATACATACTGCTCATCTAAATTGAAATTATAAGTTATATCCACCTGTAGTTATGTGGATTTTTTAAATTAAAAAGTTAATACAAATATAGTAAAATGAGCAGAACGTCAAGCCTGTTTTTATTAACCTCGTCTTGGCTGCACAAACCTTTTTATTACACAAACATATAAGTTATTCACTTAAAAAATCTGCATATAAATATTGATGCCCCACCTTAAAAATGTATAAGTGTAATTCTCCTAAGTTAGACTGCAAACAGAAGATCTGGGATTGAGTCCTCCTCTGCCACTTCTTGAACAACTTGTTTACCTCCTCTGGGCCTCAGTTTGCTTAGCAATAAAATGGGGCAAATTTTCTCATATTCTCCCCATTTATCTCACAGGATTGTCCTGGAGAGCAAGTGAAATAATGCATGACAGTTCTTTGTAAGATGCGAAATCCATTGAAGATTGTTAGAAGTCGTTTTGCACATTGCAGTGGGTTCTCATTGGCACACATGGTCTGAAAAACATATCCCTTTGTTGCAGACAAGCAGAATGATGTGGAGATTCCATCTCCCACTCAGAAAGACAGAGAGAAAAAGAAAAAACAACAGCTCATGACCCAGATAAGCGGAGTGAAGAAACTGATGCATAGCTCAAGCTTAAACAATACAAGCATCTCACGCTTTGGAGTCAACACAGAAAATGAAGATCATCTGGCTAAGGTGTGTATGAGCTGGGTGTGTGTGAGTACATGTAACTCTCAACTTCACAGGAAGCAGAGGCCCAAAACTACCTACTAGAAAATATTATAAGGAGGCTAGTGTGGCCTCTTCGTCCATTGCTGGGCATCTAATTAAAGACCCTTTTTTATATCAAAGGACCATTAAAAAATTCTAAATTGTATTTGTAAATGAATAGTTCCTCATGAATAAGAATCCTACTGAAGATACATTGGGAGAATCCAAGGGGAGGCCAGTAGGCACTATTAAATTATTCCAGAGGACATTTTGGGGACTGTATGCCAAGGACTAATGGAAAAATCTGCACTGATTGGAAGAGCTGGAGAAGAAATGAGAGAAATTGGCAGTACTGATTCTTGAGCCCAAATTCCAGTAGTGGAAGAAGACACAGAAAGAGCATACATCCTCTAAGAGGCTGTGTATAGTGACTGCTGAGGTCCTCTCAGCCTTGTGAGAATGAAATGAGCTTACTATGAACAGGAGGACATTCAGTAAGGCCTTCTGAAAGATATTATTAGACTAAGGTTGATTATATAGTGGGCCAATTCTCCAGGGAGATCCTAGATTCCTTATACGAGATAATAATTAAGAATGGACTAAATTACTCCTTTAATCAGATCATCTTAGAATAATCCCACAACCCAGGACTGAATGATGCTTCTTCCAGGTTTATCTAGGATATAATAGGTGACTGGCATTCTTTATAACTTTTTACATTAAATTAGGGTTGACTGTGCACATTCTAGCAGCTAAGTTACTGACCTGGCCCTTAGTGATAATAGCCAAAGGGCAGAGGAGTATCCCTGAGATGATTTTACTAATAGGTCAGTGAGTAGTGAAAAGAAGAAACAGGGAACGGGGCTAGAGTGACCTCTAATCGCTTGCAGCTACCACTGAACACAACATTGGTTGAGGACTGACATATGGCAAATATAGGTCAACGACTAAATTTATAAATGAAATATACAGAAACTTGTACCTAGAATGAGGATCCCAACGTCCTAAGCCATTCCATTTTAACTTTTTCATGCAACTAGAACACTCTAAATAGACACACGAAAGACTTAGTCAGCCATTATTCAAAAAATAAATAAAAATAAGGAGGCATGCTGACAAAACTGTTTTTATTCCTAAATTTCTCTAATTTCGATTATAGGAACTGGAAGACCTGAACAAATGGGGCCTTAACATCTTCAATGTGGCTGGATATTCACACAATAGGCCTCTAACTTGCATCATGTATGCCATATTCCAGGTGAGTAAACAGGAGACAATGTTGGTTTTTCAACTGGATAGCTCTTTATGATTTTTTTTTCCCATTCCAGTTTACTTTTCTAATTGGCTTTTCTTCATTTTGGGGCATCCACTTATTTACTTTCTAATCCATTTTACTACATAGGAAAGAGACCTTCTAAAGACATTCAAAATCTCATCTGATACATTTGTAACCTACATGATGACTTTAGAAGACCATTACCATTCCGATGTGGCATATCATAACAGCCTACATGCTGCTGATGTAGCCCAGTCAACCCATGTTCTTCTTTCGACGCCAGCATTAGATGTGAGTAGTTAAGATCTGTTTTGCATACCTGCCCATCCTCTTTAAAAAGTGCCATACAACATGTAATATATTTGCAGAAATAGTGTAATTAGATGATTGCATATATTTGAACTGGTTCTTGATTATGTATAGCATCTATCAGTTGGGTTACTAATAAAAATGGATGGCATTTCTACTTTGCTTTCTAATATCAGAGTAACCTTCCCTTTATATTTCTTACAATTGAAAAATTGTTTAATTATCAAGCAATTAACAGGACATCTTATTTTTTATTGTGTCTCTTGCATCTAACAGATGTCTAATTCAATATTTGGTATATAGTATATTTTCTCAATATGCAGATACTGATCTGAACTGCCCACACCATTCCAGGCACTGTGAGGGATAGCACAGAAACATAATATAAAATGTTCTATATAGTTTCTGTTAAGAATAAGCATCTATAGGCCTATTTTCCTAAGGACTTATTAAACTAATTCTATGGGCTGAAGTAAAAGTAACTGAAAATCTAAATCTAGAACTGAAGAATTAGGCTAGATATCTTGCTAGAAGGTGGTTGTGACTCCTTCCCCAACAGATCAGTGCATTTGTACATACCAATATTAGCCACAATGTGCCTAGCAGACTATGTTCTTCCTTGACATATGGCAGTGGTGGTCAGGTGCTTCCAAAATGAGCAGGTTCACTGCTGGAAGAGACTGGCCAACCTTTATCCAGCTCCACCTTTGCAGGTCCAGTTTGGAAGGTGAAGCAAGATTGAATTAACCACAGCTCTATTGCTTGTATCCCATATTTCCTAATAAAAGAAATCCGAGGAGACTTGGGAAAGTGAGATGGAGCCAAGGCTATTCTATTTCCCTGAATGAAAGAAACTATTATTTTTATGTTCTGTAGGAGCATCACAGAGTGAGCCAACACTGTTTATCAACTATCCACTATTGATAGTATACCTACTACATGGCCGGAAATCGACCACAAGTACCACAGATGTTTAGAGAAGGGAGAGTTCAGTGTGTCCTTGAGTAATTAGATTGTAGAGCGAAATGGACACTGAGCTGGCATTTGAAGGATCAGCAGATTTAAGTAATCACAGAGATCAAGAAAAGACATTTCAACCAAAGAAAGACATTTTAGCCAGAAAGAATATATACCTACATAAATACTAGATTTAAATTATTATGTACCAGTGGAGGCAGAGGAGACTTATAAATGTTTTCAAATCTGGCCCATAGTAAACATTTAGTGGATAGGTCCTGAATGAATGGATGAATGAGTATATGAAACCTTCTGACCACACTACAGATTTAGCTTTCGGAAATAATTTATTGCCAGTGTTATGAGTCTAGAATTTGGCCTTTGTTCTCTAAGTTATTCAGCCAGAAAACATATGAAGGTTGTTATATCTCAGAGCAGAGCCAGTCTCACGTGTTTCTTTGACCTGTATACGCTTGTGTTATATAAGCACCTTTCTGCCATACCACTTATCCAGAAGCAAACATCAGGCAGCAGCTGATCACTCACCATGAGCATCGTGCTAATGCTTTCCTGCACCTCATCCTGTAGGCTTGATGAGGGCATGGGCTCCGGCCATCATCCTTTTCACATGAGACCTTACAATGATCAATAGAATCTACATTTAATTGAATTAGTATACTGAGATATTATAAAAATCGACAAACTATCCTTCTCCCAACAAGAATGAAATGGGATACTTTAATATGAACTTGAATAAACAGGATAGGCAAATGGGACATGGAGTTAAATGTGCTCATTTTGCTCTGCAGGCCGTCTTCACAGATTTGGAAATCCTGGCCGCCATTTTTGCAGCTGCTATCCATGACGTTGATCATCCTGGAGTCTCCAACCAGTTTCTCATCAACACAAGTGAGTTCACCACTAGGACAGTCATTTGAGATAATTGTATGATTCATTGCTTAACTTTTTTCCTTCTAATGTTTTTGTTATGGATAATAATAAGAGTAAAGATGAGGTAATCCTTCCATTCCACTCAAACTGCTCAGAGCTTTCCTGGATACTGTGTCCAGTCTGGCAACAGAATATTTGAGCTGCACGGAGAACTTGCAAAGGGTCAGAGGGGAGCCATAAAAAGTACAATATGTGAGGAAAGAGTAACAGACGTGGAATTATCCAGTAAGCACAAGGGAAGGCTTGGAATAATGTGATAATAATTTTCAGTATTATGCAGGGCTCTCGCACAGAGCATGGTCACCAACTAGTGTCCCTCTCTATTGAGGAAGAAGGCTCAAATGTTAGGTTTGAGTATGGGAACCCCGAAACAGAAATAAGACTCCAAAGAAAGCACTGAAATAGGTTTCCACAATTCAGGAGGAAGGGTCATTAAAAGTCTCATATACTGCAGAGGTTTGATTATGGATTGATTAGTCCGTAGCAGAAAGATGACTTCAGCAAACTTCAGGGCCAGTCCAGCCTTAGGATCTCAAGCCATATTCAAACCTTTGTAAGCTCAATCTGTTTAGTATCCACGCTAATGAAAATCCATGAATTCTTTCAGTTAATACACTGTGTCTATATGCTGAAAATCTAAGTACTTTTTCTTGTGAGAATATTGGTTTTCTGATGTCATGATTAAGATCAAGTGCTAATGGTTTTATAGAAATGTTTGAGCTACTTTATCACCAGAATATCTGAATGATCTAAGTGTGGGGTACATTGTTTTGTTTTGTTTTTTAACCTTGTTCTTCTATTGAAAGAACAAACTTTGGGCAATTACTCTATCAGCTGGTATCATGAATCAATCCATGTGTAGGCCAGTTAGCTTCACACAGAAAAATGGTCTTTCTGTTATAGCCACCTACAACACTACCATACACAAAGCCAGTTTGTAGGTCTGCGCCCTTGGTCACCGAGTTAGCAAGGCAAGAGTGCTGAAATGACTTCATATATCCCACCACTTTTTCTGAGGATGTAACTCAAAGCCCACCGCTAAAGCCATGGTTATGAGTAACAGCACCTGCAATTAGTGACATATTACCATCATATAGCTATTACTCTTGATTAAGAGAAAATGTGGCCTCATGAGTTTGATGACTATGTTCTCAATTGCAGACCACGGTTCTGCCTAACGAAAGATGACTGTGATTTTTCTGTGTGAAAGGCAGGCTGGAAGCTGTAATTTACACATCCAGATATTGCAATTTCTGGTGTACAAAGCCAGAAGGCAGGAAATTTGACATCAAGATTGTTCTAAAAAGCATTACTATTTTGTTACCATATTTATGGAAAGCTCAAAAAAACTACATTATTTGGATAAAATGAAATTTTACATTATCTTCTTTGAAAATCCAAAACTCACAATTGACAGAGCTGGGAAGCATATTGAAAAGTGAATATAGTTTGAAAATATTAGTACATTTGATAAAGTTTTAGTTTATTCTTTTCCAAAGCACAAAATATATGACGACGTAAAGGAGATTACAATCTGAGATAAAAATAGGATTTAGCTGCTCGGGAATGCTCTTACTCAATGTCGAATTCTTTATGAAGTGAAGAAGGAAAAAAAGGTTTTAAAATACCATCAATTTTAATCAAAGAGAAAGCTTATGCACTAGTATCTACTAGACACTTTTTTTTTTTTTTTTTTTTTGCTTAGAGACTGACTATATCCTTTTGTAGAGGGAGACTGTTTCTCCAAGAAGAAATGACGTGGATCTTGGTTCCTGAAACCACTTAAAGAGAACTAGATCTGATTTCACATTAAGATAATATTAGTGTTTGAACTGTACCCCTTTTTATTAAGTTGTCGTTTTTTCTCGTTTATTAGATTCAGAACTTGCTTTGATGTATAATGATGAATCTGTGTTGGAAAACCATCATCTGGCCGTGGGTTTCAAACTGCTGCAAGAAGAACACTGTGACATCTTCCAGAATCTCAGCAAGAAACAGCGTCAGACACTCAGGAAAATGGTTATCGACATGGTAAGACTTCAGCCTCTCTGCATTCCTCGCTTACTTTTACCTTTGCAGGAGGAGAAATTCCATTCTCTCCGATAAACTGAGCTTATTGAAAGTTTTCATTTTCTTTTTACCCAAGGTGTTGGCAACCGATATGTCCAAACATATGAGCCTGCTGGCAGACCTGAAGACAATGGTAGAAACAAAGAAAGTTACAAGTTCAGGTGTTCTCCTGCTCGACAACTATACTGATCGCATACAGGTATTTAATAAAAGCCTTTGATTTAACACAAAGCCAAACCAAACAACAATTAAAAAATGAAAACGAACTTCAGTTGCATGTTCTAGGTTATTACTACAGCTTTGGGCTTATTTTAAGAACAAACTAAGCAAGCTAAGAAATACCTAAGAAAAGCATTGCAGTTTATTCTCTAATTTATGAGGAAAAACATAACCCTATTTATTGAATTGCTTAGTTCTAAAAATAAATGGTAAAATCTATTTGCAATAAGGTGTACGTGACTGCTGTTTTCAAAAGCTCGTGTTTGGATATCAATCTCATTGACTTGAAGTTTGTTAGGTCTGTTTTGGTTATACAAATTGTCATCAGCTGGTTTCCTCTTTCCACAAGCAGAAAATATGAAGATATTTACTTTGAGTAGTTCTTTGCATTTTTTCCAAACTGAGGAAAGGAAAATGATGGCAGTATCTGACCTCTACTGTCCTTTCCAGTTTTAAATTCAGTGGCCATCAATCTAAGAAGACACACATTTTCCCTTTTGGGACTCCTCTAATGGTCAATGACCAACTCTGGCCAGCACCATTGTAATTCTGCTTTTTTGATGCACACACTATAATTATAATGCAACTAAAAATGTTCTTGGGTTTGGTATCAAGTGTACTAGTATGAGAGAGATGAGATGTTCTGGTAGTATTTACACCTAGTTTTATGGGATTTCCAAAACTTGATTTCAGGTCCTTCGCAACATGGTGCACTGTGCAGACCTGAGCAACCCCACCAAGTCCTTGGAATTGTATCGGCAGTGGACAGACCGCATCATGGAGGAATTTTTCCAGCAGGGAGACAAGGAGCGGGAAAGGGGAATGGAAATTAGCCCAATGTGCGATAAGCACACAGCCTCTGTGGAAAAATCCCAGGTATCTAATATGTTTTCAAAGTTTTTGTGAGCTCTGCTGATTGTAGAACTGGAGGATTCTGTCTAGTTCCTTTCTTTTATATAAAATCATAAGGAAGCAACTACTCATTTAGTTCCATTATACTCATGACTCATTCATTGCCTTCTCCATTACAGTCAGTTTCACAGGGTGGAGATAAAGCAGTCATCAGAACCCATCAAACTTTGGACTGTGTATTCTCAAACAGTTTGGTTAGTTGTCTATGACCTTAGCAAATCCAGCTGATTGAACTGAAGGCTGCTGCTTCATCTCATCCACTTAGATTCCTCCTAGCTCTCTTTTTATCCAGGAGCTTTATTCTTGTTTCCTGCAGCCTATTTTGCTATCTCTCCATAGCCACCATAACCAGAGGTAGTGAATCTTATTCCTACATACTTCTTCTACCTCATAGTCCAAGCTCTGTCTTGTGTTCCTCTACACCTCTGAGAACATGCTGACATCTTCCAGTTATGTCAAAAGCTACAAAGTCCCTGTGTGCTGAAGACAAATACACTGGAGGCGGGGGGTTGCAGAAAGGCTCCAGAGGCCTCTAGTTGCAGAGTATATAGCACTAGAAAGTGTCACTATTCCTACAAAGGCTTCAGGACTTGCTGAAAAGTTTCTTTTTTTTTTTTAGAACAAAAAATAGCCTGAGCCAGGTGGTCATGATTGAGAGAATGAGTCTATAGGCTGTCCAAGGTTTTTCTCACAAAAGCACTTACAGTGTTTTTTGTTAGTGTTTATCCTCTCCCTGCTATCTGCTACCCCCAAATTTCCATATGCTTGTATATGAGTGTATAATTCCTTTGCAGTTATTTGGTTGCTTCTTAAAGAAACTCAGTCAAATGAGTTTAAAATCTGTGAACGTGTTCTAAAAGTCTAATATGCTATGAAAATGCATAACATTAATTTAGGACCAATTCAAATACCCTAAAGCCTTAATTAGAACAAGATCTTAATCAATCAATTAATTAATTAATTAATTAATTAGAATGCCCTTTCATGAACTATGATTTTTTTAATATTTATCTAGTGTCAATGCTGTTTTCCACACATTTGCCCATATATTATCCTATTTGAACCTCCACACAGCCTTGTGAGGTAGCTTGTATTTCCTCAGTGTGTCAGGTGAAGAAGCTGTCCTCTTGGTCCCTTTCACCAGCTCTTTAGTGACTCGGCCACCCCTACCTAAAGCTCTTCACTCTCCATCACTGTGGACAGGTCTCCCTGTGGCCATGACATTGTGGTTCTAGCTGGTATTTCCCATAGATGTGCTCTGTCTGAGTCATCTGGCAATAAAGCCTTTGACTAAGTGCTGTTAGGATTTGTAGAGCTCTCTTATTCCAGGACCTAGGAAATAAGCAACTAGAGGCCACCTTTCAAAAAACGCTGAGCATTTAGCAGAAGCAAAACAAATGAAGAAAGGAAATGACTGCATTGTATTCACATGATTCAATTTTCTCCAGTGCCTTGAGCTTGTTTTTTCAGGTCCCTGGAAAACACCTTGAAAATAGTCTCTAAAGTCAATTAGACACACATAAAGAAGAAAAAGAGAGGGAAAAAGAGTGGGTGGAAGCAAAAGAAATATCTGAATCAAATACAATCTAGTTCTTATAACTAATGCAGGTCAGAGCTGCCCTGTCTTTAGCATAAATTCTATTCAGGCTAGGGAATCACCAGAGAGAAGAGAGATGAGAGACAAATAAGATGTAAATGAGTTCACATATGACTAAGACTCTTTAATATGCTACAACCTCGATGTATTAAATGACCGGCCAAAAGCTAGAATATTAATGAAGAGAAGTTTCCAGTAGTGTGGAAATGTAGCTATATAATCTCCCATGGGTGCATATAAATTGCCCTCGCTCATCTCCCCCTGAATACCAAACTAACATCTCTCCAGCTCGCTAGACCCTGACAGGGGAATTCCATTCCCTCATTCAACTGATGCCTATTCTTTCTCTCAACCTGCTCCCACCCCCAGTGTTTCCTGTTTGTCCCACAATGAAGAGGTCAGCATGCGGCCACAGAGCCAGCTCATACAGGATGCATAGTGCCTGTGTAAACCATAACAGAGCCATAAGCCTCATATTTATTCGCAGGAACACTCGCACAGGAACTGCTTAATTGTTTTTATTTTCCCTTCTTTCTCCTGATGGAAATGACTATGTGCCTTATGGATCTAAAACAATCGCAGACGTGTCCATAGAGGGGATATTTGTTTAGGAGCTTGAAGTATTTTCAGATGTTTTACCAAACTCATCTGTAAACCAAAAGCATTCCACAGTTCTTGAGACATTTCAGAGTAGTCAGAGGCTGGCCCCCATTCTTTGGAACTGTAGCATATTTTCAAGTTATCAGGGAAGGAATGTTGAGTCAGAACTTCTTAGACCTGGGGCTTCCTTCTTCAGAGAATGACTCACAGAAGCCAAGTAATGACGGTCATTCCCGGCCAGGGTTACATCCAGACTTCTTATCTGGCACACGTAAAAGGAAAAGTCGTCAGTTATACTGAGACGTGAGACGAACACAAGGTTTGGAATCAGACAAAGCTGGGACTGAGGCCCAGCTCCACCACTTACTGGCTCTGTGACCTCCATCGAGATATTTAATCTCAATGAGTCTTAGTTTCCTCCTTTGTAGATAGTGGGTAACAATACTTTGCAGGACTAAGAGCAGTGATTTTTATATTGCATCCAGTGCAGGACATACTATATACAGTAGTTGCTCAAATAATGGGATCCATTATTAACAAACTCTCTGGGGTTGTTGCTTTTTCTTTGCATGGAAACCAGGATGACGTGTTTGGTTTTTAAGGCCCATCACAATAACAGATATGTGACCTTATTTTCCTCCAGGTTGGTTTCATTGACTACATTGTCCATCCGCTGTGGGAGACATGGGCAGATCTGGTACAGCCTGATGCCCAGGACATTCTGGACACATTAGAAGATAACAGGAACTGGTATCAGAGCATGATACCCCAGAGTCCCTCCCCACCGCTGGACGAGCAGAACAGAGACTGCCAGGGGCTGATGGAGAAGTTTCAATTTGAACTGACCCTAGAAGAGGAGGATTCTGAAGGACCTGAAAGAGAGGGAGAGGGCCACAACTATTTCAGCAGCACAAAGACACTTTGTGTGATCGACCCAGAAAATAGGGATTCACTGGAAGAGACCGATGTGGACATTGCGACAGAAGACAAGTCCCCAGTCGACACATAATCTCCCTCTCTCTGTGGAGATGTACATTCCACCTTGACAAGCATGCCAGCTATATGGTAGGGCCAGCCCACCATGGAGGCCAAGGCCTGCACAGGACAAGGGCCATGTGGCTTTTCAAGTTACTTGAGTATGGAGCCAGAGTGCAAGACCGTGAAGCAAATAGCAGCTCAGGAAATTCCACGGTTGACTTGCCTTGCTTGCAAGCTTGGTGGAGAGCTGAAGCTTCATGTGGTACTGGAGGCCAAGTTCGGATCACGACTAAATGGCCTGAAAATAGAAGACACAAAACTGAGAGATTTTTCTGCACTAAGTTTTGGGAATCTGTCCCCTCTAGTGACTGAATTGACCGATAACTTCATTTATAAATCTGCTCACCTGTCCCTTTGTCTGCCAACCTGTGTGCCTTTTTTGTAAAACATTTTCACGTCTTTAAAATGCCTGTTGAATACGTAGAGTTTAGTATCAACTTCTACACAGATAAGCGTTCAAAGTTGACACAAACTTTTTTTGACTATTTCTGGAAAAAAAAAAAAAAGGAAAGAAAATGGTCTTCCTTCTTTCTTGGGCAATATCTTTCACTTTACTACAGTTACTTTTGCAAATTGAAAGGATACGCTTCTAACCACATTCTACTTCCTTCCCCTGTTGTCCCATCTGATTCCACAGTTGCCCTTACAACCTATCTCTCTTTGCCTGCCTTGAACAGTACTTTTTCTCCTTGAGAGTTCCACTTTTTTTCTGTCAACAGAATAAAGTTGAATAAACTAAGGGGTAGGAAGGGAGTAGTTGTGCTGTTCATAGTAACCGTCTGTGTAAAACCAGCGTAATAAGGCAGTGCGCCCTGTGGTGTCCGGAATTCCTATGCCACTGGGAGCTTCATTGCCCCATGCTGTTCTCCCCCTCCTCTCTTCACTCTCACACCCAATTATGCCATTTTCAATTTAATGCTGCCGTCTTTCTCTTGCACTGCCTTCTGCGCTAACACCTTCATTTCTGTTTATAACCATGTATTTATTACTTAATGTATATAATGTAATGTTTTGTAAGTTATTAATTTATATATCTAACATTGCCTGCCAATGGTGGTGTTAAATTCGTGTAGAAAACTCTGCCTAAGAGTTGCGATTTTCTTGTAACGTTTTGTATTGTGTATTCTATAAACTGAACATTGCTTAAGAGAGATATACGGCCCCCTTGCCAGTGACATCATCGGTGGGCTCTTTTACTCAGAGGGTCTGCCCTTTACCTGTCTGAGTTGCTAATACTGCTCAACACCTTTATGAACCAGTTTAGAAACAGGATTCTCACATTGGATACTGAATGGTTTATACGGAGCTTTTACTTTTGTATAGTTCGATAGGGGTAGGAGGCAATGGGATGTAGTTTTCACCTATGTTCTGTCCAAATCTGTGTACGCACAAGTTGGGCTCTAACGGGGTTCTACTGTAACTGTGGCTTCAGTTTAAAAAGCAACACTACATTTGCTCACAGATGGTTCTTCTGAGTGTTTCCAAACTACTGACTTTGAAAAGAAAGCCTCCTGCCTGCCATTAAGCAGGAAAAAAATCATGTTCAAATTAATTACAAAAGAAAACAATAAAACAATGTGAATTTTATAATAAAATGTGAACTGATGTAGTAAATTATGCAAATGTGAAGCTTCTCATAACAGTTGTTAGGCCTCTTACTGGCTTCAGTCTCAGTTTGTAAAATATATTTCATGCTTTCAGTTCAGCATTGTGACTCAATAGTTAAAGAAATGGCACAAATGTGCATGACTAATGGGTTTGTATATCTATGAACACTGCATTATTTCGGGTGGACATTTTATTTTCAAAAGCTTCTCACAATGTATCTTATAATACTATTATTATTATATATTGTGTTCAACTGCATTCTTAACAGACTTTTCTATGAGGTGAATAAACAAAAGCATGATTAGATTAGACTGTAGGCCCAATTATTTTGTGGTTAGTTCTGACGTATTAAAAGCAGACCTTTTTTCGCTTCTCTTCTAACATACCCCACAAAGAAAACCAACCACTTTGCCTGGCCAACATCAAAACTGAAGTTTCAGAATCTGTGTCTGAAAAGTCCCCAACTTGGAACATTACACATTTTCTTAGCAATCGTTCACCCAGTTGCTAAGAAAATGGGAAGAGAGGTAATGAATGAAACCAAACAGAACCACCTTAAGAATCTGAAGAGTTTAATTTACTAGGTAAATAAAGGGAATCTCCATCTTCTCTGAGGCCTCTGGAAAAGTGAATCATAGACTCACAGAACATTAGTCAGATGGTCCCATCGATCATTTGACACAGGAAGAATCTGAGGGGCAAATAGTCCTCTGAAAGCACAGTTCACAGAACTCCTGCGGATACTTGTGGTCTTTCGATGATCCATGGAGTCTTCTGTTGATCAAATGGTTAGGCTTTTATTTTTTGAAAGAACCGTGTAGATATCATAAGCAAAATATTTTGTTGAATGCTTTGTTGAAATCTTATAGTTAGCTTTAAAAAAATTATACTGAGAAGTGTGTGTGTGTATGTGTGTGTGTGGTTAAGAAGTTTGCAAGAATCAGTAGATGACTCAGGTAAGCGGTTTGTGAACAAGTAAGAGGATCTGCTCTAGAGAACTCCACTCAAAAAAATGAAATCATTATATTTCTTTATAGAGATAATTGAAGATGAGCCAACATTGCAGAATCAGCTTGCCCGCTAGCTACAGAGCTAATATTTATAGCATTTCGTCACCACCCCTGATTTCCAATTGCACCCCACCATCTCTGAGCCTTTACTGATTGAGCGACAAAAGTGAATCCGTTAGAATAACCACAGGTGGGACTTTTAAAATGTCTACAGCCATAAATATTTATAAATGTTTGTAGGTCTGTTTCTACAGAGAAGTTGTTCTTAACCCTTGCTGCAAAATGAGAATCATCTGGGGAATGCCTATTTTTTTTAAATGTTGATGTTTGGCACTCATCCTTACCTCAGATTTCTATATGAATTGGTCTTGAATGGAGCCCTGGGTATCAAATTTTTTAAATTCTCCTGAGGTAATTCTAATATGTAATTGTGAGTAGGGAACCACTGTTCCAGAGAGAGAAATATGCTTGTAGCTAAGGCTTTTTTCTTAGTCCATCGGGGGTGCTGTAACAAAATACCAAAACTAGGTAAATTAAAAACAACAGAAATTTATTTCTCACAGTTCTAGAGGCCAGGAAGTCCAAGATTAAGACACCAATACGCTCACATTCTGCTGAGGACCCATTTCCTGGTTCATGGCCAATGACTTCTCCTTGTGTCCCTACATGGTAGAAGGGGCTAGAAATCTCTCCAGGCTCTTTCATAAGAGCATTAATCCCATTCATGTAGACTCCACCCTCATGACTCTAGCACCTCTCACAGGTTCCTCCTCCTAATATCATCATCTATCTTTGGAGTTATGATTTCAGCGTCTGAATTTTGGGTGATACACACATTCACACCATAGCAACTTTCTTTTACAGCAACTGTCTGCAGACATTGTGCACCTGCCATGAGCAGGCACTGGTTCAGATACAGAGATGAGAGTAGAGATGAGAGATAAGCAAGACAGAGCTTTATATTCCAAGAGCTTGTAATCTGCTATTGTTGTTCACCACTTGCCTTTTAGAGTACTGAATTATAATTATGTTTGTAGGAAAACCAAAATGAAGATCAATTGAAAAGAAAGTTAATCACCTGGTTCCAGAACATAGGCCCTAAGTGTAATCACCCCCCTATCTGTGATGGCATGTCAGTGTTCCTGATGGCAAGAAATGACTGCAGACACAGAAAATACTGTGCAATCTTTGCCAAGCCTAAGAGCAATAGCTTGATACTTAACAAAATATATAAGAGCCTAAGGCTATGGAATTGTCAGAGTTGAAAAGAAATACACAAATACACAGGCATACACATGCGCATGCACACATGCGCACGCACACACACACACTCACACACACATACACAGGAAAGCAGTTCCCAGGCATGTTCCCACAGCCTTATTTTAACATAAATAAGTTGAGGGTCATAGTAATTCTCAGTCCATTGAAGAAAGACTAAAAAGGCCAAGTGAAAAAGGGTGGTTGATTGAATGGATTCTGTTGCCATGAGGCCTAGGTTCAAATCCTAAATTATCCAACCACTCAACCTTAGACAAGTCAACTACTCCCTGGGCTTCAGTAAAATAAGGATGATAAGTCTGTTAAATGGGTATAATAAACCCAGGCCTTTTCTCGCCATTCCATTGCTACCTCTCTGAGCTCCATGTCTTACTCAGTGATCAAATCAATGATCATATGAGCCTTAAAACCGCTGAACCAACATGGGGCATGATGGTTGGCAAATCCCATTTATAAACCTATGCTTTGTGCACCCTGATCTCTGCTTTCACGTTCACATGGTGTTCTCTCCATGTGCATGTCTGTGTTTAAATTTCCCCTTTTTATAAGGACACCACTCACATTGGGTTAAGGGACCACCCTACTCCATTATGACTTCCTTTTAAATAATTAAATCTACAATAACCCTATCTCCAAATAAAGTCATATTCTGCAGTGTGAAGGGTTAGAACTTCAATATATACATTTGATGGAGGGGATAACAAATCAACCCATAACACACAGTTACTCACCAGAAGTTCCGTTTCCTAATATGGGGCTTTTTCTGCAACAACATAACCTTAGACACCCATTCAACTTCTCTGCATCTCAAACTCTTCTCTAAAATTAGAAGAATGGACTGTATGTTTGAACAGGTACTATCTAGTTATAAAACTTTAAATGCTTTATGCTAAAGCATTTTTGGTTTCTTAGGGTCTATATTCTTCAAACATATTAATTATTTTCTTGGTGTAGTTAGGTGCTACACAGAGAATCAGGGAGAAAAGGAAGCAGGACCTTGGGGTAGTAGGATAAACATAGCTCAGGGGTTAAGAGCTTAGGTTCTAATGGTGAACAGGTTCTGATTCAAATCTCTGCCATTCCGTTTTCCAGCTGTGTGACTGTGAACAAATACTTAACCTCTTCAAGCCACAGTTCCCTCCTCATTAAAATAAGGAAAATAATACTAATTGCTTCATAAGGTTTTTGTAAAGACCAGTGAATAGTACAATTAAAGTACATAAGTGTAAGCCATTGTATCACAGATGTCATCTAAGGATTCATTCTTTCCACGAATATTTATGGAGTGTTAATTATGTGCCAAGTATTAAACAAAACAAAGCCCCTGCCCTTATAAAGTTTATATTTTAGTGGGAGAAAATAACAAATAAAAAGATAAACTATACAATATCAGGTAGTGTGATATGTACTATGGGACTGGCGAGTGATGATGGTTAAAAGCAATGGCCCTGGAGTTCGATTGCCTGCTTGGAATCCCAGCTTCACCCCTTATTAATGGCCCAGACTGGAGTATAGCAAACACAAAGGCCCTAAAAATGTAATGGGCTTGTCAACCTCAGTGAACAGCAAAAAGGCCAGGTGAGGAAGAAGAGCAGGAAATAAGGTTGGCAGTCAGGTCACAGAGTTGTTAGGCTATTGTAGGGACTTTAGGAGGTCATTGGACAATTTTAAGCAAGGAACTGATATGACAGGACCTACATTCATCTAAAAGCTTACTCTGTGAGGGGAATAAACTATATTGAGGCATATGCAGAATCAGGGAGACCAGTTAGGAGGCTACTGAAATGGTCTTCTGAAGTGACATGAACTTGACAAGATTAGTGCTAGTAGAAGTATTGAGAGTTGGAAGATTTGGAGTACATTTTTAAGGCAGAGGCAACAGGGCTGGCTGATGCATTTGAAAATGGAACCACAGGAAAAGGAATGACAAAGATCCCAAAGATGTAACCTAGGTAACCTATTGAATGGTGGGAACATTTCCTGTGATGGGGAGCATTTGGAGAGGAACAGATTTTGGTTGGAGATGTTGAGGAGGCAATTAGATGTACGAATCTGAAGTTTAGGGCCAAGTTTCTGAGAGTCTTAAACCTATCAGTGAGCAGCTCCCTATCTACAGTTAGCCCCTCTATCTATGTAAGCTAACTATGTTTAACCCTAACTTATCCCTGATGCCAGGTGTATTCTTTTCAGTAGGTTCCTCAAGAAATCTGCCCACACCAATCATTTTGTGTTTTTATAGAATGTACAGGGGGTCTTGGGAGGTCATATTCAATAGCACGCTACTTTCTGCCACCTCACAGTTGTCTCGTTCTCTCTTTATTTTTTCCACTCTATCCTCCAACTCATAGATACTCCTTTCAGGAGCAAAATCTGTTATTTTTCCTGGCTTTTGCACTGCAGGTAGATTCACCTTTTGTTGGTGGAGCACGACTTAGGGGGAATCTCACCTTCTAAACCAAAGAGCTCTCAATAGTTATTTTGTGCAAATATATTTTGAGCACTCCCAAGATAAATTTGCATATAAGAACATTTCTCCATCTTGTTATACCTCCTCCCAATACAATTAGGAAGCTCACTCACAAACTTTAAGAGGTGGGTGAGGAAAAGACAAAGGTCAAATGTTTCCTTATGGCACTCAAGCTTTCCCCATCTCTACGTCCAGGTATTCCCACACTCTTTGCCAGATTTGCACTGATGCTTGACCTTTGCCCTCTGGCTCTGCTCAGTGGTTGGAACTTGGAGTCTTCAGTAGTGACCTTCCCAGACTCTCCTGTTCTTTTTTTCCTTCCCCTCAAATTTTACCCCATCCCTAAAAGGACAAAAATTCTTCTACATATCTTTGATAGAGAAATTTTACCAAACCCTTTTATTGCTCGAGAAGGCTCTTTGAGTCTGCTGCTTCACCCCAGGCAGCTCTCACCTCTCTCCACAGTTCCGTGCTCTGAGTGCAGGCCCTAGAGTGAGCCTAAGTGGAGACTTAAGCTACTCCCTCATTTGGTCTCAGTTCCTGCATGCCTCTCACTGTATTTGCTGAGTAAGATTTTTAATATCTAAAGATATATTCTTATTGCAAAGCATGGACCTTCAAAGCAAGACAATTAAGTCATCTGGTGCTTAGGTAAAATTAAAAACAAATAAAAAGTGATCATTTACAACACTGGGAGATAAACCAAAATGGCCATTATGGATGCTTTGAGAAAAAGCACGACCTGTCCAATATAGTTCTTTTCAACGGTAATTTGGTTTATATTCTATTTTTATCTTTCTCGTTGACATCTAACCTAACATTCAAGTAAGATGTGACTCCACAGTTTTTCTAGTTCCCTACATGGAAATCTCAAGAAGAGTCAGGCCAAAATGTTCACATGAAATCAAACAACTGTAACTTCTGCGAGGGCAAAGGTCAGTCAGGTCTGATGCTTTGCCCTGTTTCCGCAATGCCCAGCATCATAGCTGGCACAGAGTCTGTGCTCAGACGTTTTTTGAATATATCTGGATGTTGATGACAGTAAAACCCCAGTTAATGAGCAGATGAGAAGAATGTGTGTTGCAGCAAGTTGACTCTCAGTTTCTCTCACTAGATTGCATTGATCTGTTTTCAGATCTGTCTCCCCCTCAGCACTAAGCATCTCCAAGAGAGGACAATATATTTTGTTTTGTTTCCTTTTTAATCTTTGTATTCCTTGTCAGCAATCACTATGTTGGCCCTAAATGAAAGGAATTCTCTGTCATATTTGTTGAGCAAATGATCCAAGACACAAGCTAGAAAATCTTGTTATTGAAATTACTTGTGAAATATATCTGTCTACATGATTTTTTTGGTGGGAGAAGGAATAGAGTATTCTGGGGATAGCAAGATTTGACAAATCTTTGTTCCAGGCCTTGCTCTGTCCCTTCTTAGCTGTGGGAATTTGGGCAAATCACTTAAATTTTCTGAGCCTAAATTTTTTCATAATTAGATAGAGCAGACAATAGAAACCTAAAGATGAAATCAGAGATAGTATTACATATCGTACGTGCTCAATAAATCTTTATTATCTGGATATATGTTGTCATGAATGGAAGAATAAATTATATTAACTCTTTTAAATGATATAAGTAATATAATGATAAATCATTTAAAGGATAAATGATAAACACTTTTTTTAAATTGCCTTTGAAAAGCATAACACGGTAATACATTTTGATTAATTTAGGGTTCTGTAAGTCAAATTCTAGTTAATCTAGATTTTTCTATACATAACTCAAGATTCCAGGAGGAGAAATGCTCTTACTCTAACCCACCAATATGGAACTATGCTGACACCGATAGGCTCATTAAAATAGAAGGAAATGTGTAAGCCATATTAGTCCCCTCTCAAAAATATGTCTAATTGAAAACTTCCAGTGGCAGAGAACACTGCAATATTTTTTTAAGATGATGTAAATTATTAAATTTTTGAGATGGAATCAAACTATACTCTTCTAAAGCACCCTTTCTGGTTTATGTTTTTTCCTTCCATAGCCAGTCAATGTATATAACTCCTCTTCTAATTTCTTGTTGCAGTTGAAAATAGGAGTCAAACTTTCAGAGTTCATGATGATGTGACCTTGGGAAAAATAATATAACCTCTCTATGCCTCAGTATCCTTATCTGTAAAATAGAAGTAATAATAACTGTACCTATTTCAAAGATTATTGTGAAGATTATATAAATTAAGGCTGTAAAATATTTAGAATAGTTTCTAGCCCATAGTATATGTTAACAAATGTGAACTGTATATAGCTAGAAGTCATGTGTTTTCTACAATGTTCCTTCAACCATTTTTCATATGACTTAAATTCATCATTCTGGTCAAATTATCCTGGGCTTGCTCACATTGACAGTGTTTTCTTAGGATGAGTGTCCCAGAATAAAGCGCCATATTTCAGTCATGGTAGAGCGCACATAGCCCAAGATTGTATTCATTTGGGGAGAAGTCAATGACTCACCCTGATGATTCATAAGATGCTTATAGGCAAACAAACCCTTCACACCTTTTCACACGAACCAGTGTGAAACCATGTCTCCTCCATTCTCTGCTTGTAGAATTGAGTTTCTGTAACTCAGTGCATCATTTACACCTTTCTAATACATTTCATCTGCAAAACTCACATGGAGTAAAGGAGAGAGAGTCTTCAGTTCGGGTGTCAGACTGAACTGTGTGTAAACCCCAGCTCCAGGACTATCTTTGAGACCTTAGAGAAGGTACTTAATTTGTTTGATCTTCAGTTTCCTTTTCTGTAAAATGGAAAAATGATATCCATATCAGATTATTTAGAAAGACTGACATAATTTATGCACAGGCAGTCATGCAATATATGAGTGTAATTAGTAATATTAATACCCTACTATAATGATTAAATAAGATAATATATGTGTGGGAAAAATCTTCATATTGTTGGTTTAAATCCTAAAACCAACATTGTTTTTGACCTAAAAATAATTTTGAATTCTGATTCTGATAACCTATTATAATAATGCATTCTATATTTTTAATTACACTACTGGTAAAAATGTTAACCAGAACAGGACAAGAAATGGAGGTGTGTTAAGCTGCCAGCAGTCTTCCAGATCAGCATCAATCTATTAGTCAGTACTCCATTGGCAATGGCCATGAATCTACTATAATTTTAGCTATGTGCATAAACATATCAAGAAAAATGCAATCAAAAACTTTCTTGAAATTTAGACATAATGTCTAAAGCACTTCCCTCTAATCTACTAACACTAACTGAGAGATTATTATAGCATGACTCGTTCTTAGAGGACTCATGCTAGTTACTTTCCTCTCAAATGACCTACAAATCATATTTTAATTATCTATTCTAGAATTTCTTATACAATGATGTCATGCTCGACAATCTGTACTGCTGGATTTTTTTTCCTAATGATTGAGATAATATTTGTCTGTCACATATTCCCTTATTTATGACATATTTTGTGTTGTTGCTGATTTCTCAGAGATCGCCAATTACGAGTCAAAAACACATTGGTTAAATCCTTTCAGTATCCTGAAAAATCATGCTTTTAGAGACAAGAAACCACATACAGGACAGAGAGGCTCTCCTCACACCTCTTCACTTTATGTGTCAAGTCTAGCAGAAGAACATGGTACTTGTACACTCTTAGCTAAGGGCTTATCACCTTCTAACTGAAGAAAACTGTCTTCTTTCCCCAAACACACAGTTTCAGAAAAGATGCCAATAGAACAGTGAAAGAAGTCAGGGGAACCAATCTACTATTTCGAATTGTTCTTCTGCACTTATCATTGATTAATTAAGGAAATATGCATTGAGTTCTTAATATTTTTCAGATATTGTTTTAAAACATTTTCCTTTCTCCTTGGAGAATATAAGAAGACAGATGTGCAAATAAAAAAAAATTGATAACATTATACAAGGGGTAAAATGGAAGTATGCATGAAGAACACAAAAGTGGAAGCAACTATTTTGGGAGGGTGGATGACAGGGAGCACTTCTCATATGAGGACAGGGTTAAATATTTGAGGCTGAGTCTTGAAGGATATTGAAGCAGTCAGCAGATCAAAAGGATAAGGGAAGAAGGGCAGGAAGGGTTGTATTCCAGGAAAAAGATAGAACACATGAAAAGAGTAGAAATGTAAACGACCATCGCTGAGGTCTATCGACGTATTCATTCATTCATTCCACAAATATTTATTGAGTTCATACTGTGGGTCAGGTACTCTACTAGACATTGGGGATACAAAGATATGCAGAAAAAAAAAAGGCTTACTCTCATGAAATAAAGTTGCAGTTAGACAAATATTAAATTTTTAAAAGGCGAATGTGTTACTAGGAACTGATACAAGTTCTCCAAAGGATGAAAATATGAGAGTAATGAAAAGAAATTACCTTGGCCAATTTATAAGAAAAGGAAAAGGAAAGCATTTTATGACTATAAAAACAACCTGCGCCAAAGTCCCATTGCAGAGGAAGCAGAGTGCCTACGAGGACTGAAAAAAGGGCCGGTTACACTTGAGATTATGGAGTAGTAAGAAATGAGGCTGGTGAGGCAGGCACAGGCAAGATCTCACAGGGCATTTTAGAGATTTTGCTCTTCCTTACAATGAGAAGCCACCAAAAATTTTAAGCAGGGAGGCGATATAATAAGACTTGAATTTTGGAAGATCATTCTAATTACAGTGTGGAAGGCAGATCCTGAGATGACAATAAAAAACATGGGAGACAAGTTAATAGGCAATTTTAGTAGTCCAGCCAAGACAACATGATATCTTGGAGTAGGGTGGGACTGTGGAGATGGAGAAAAATGTGTGGATGTAGAGTTATTTAGTCATGGCATTTACCGATCTTAGTGATAGCTGATATAAGAGAAGAAAGAGGTGAAAAAGACTAAAGAATTGATCCAAAGTTTTTGGCTTATATAACTGAAAAGGTGGTGAGGTTGTTTTCTGAAAAAAGAAATACCAGGGAAGTACTAGTTTGTGGGAGGTCATGATTCCAGTTTGAGGGGATGTTGATTTTTGGATGTCTTCGTGACATCCAAATAGATGTCAAGTAGATAGATGAATATGACAATCTGAAACTCAAAGAAGCCTAGGCTGGGAGATATCCATAAGTCATACATAATGGTACTTGAAGTCATGGGATGTCCTAGGGAGACATTGCATAATGAGAAAAGAGGATTGAGGATAGGACTAATCTCTAAGGAACTCTTTTATTTAATGAGAGAATATAAAAAAGATAGGTCTATAAAAGAGACTGAGAAATTGAAATCAATAACTAGGAAGTGTACCAAGAGAATCTGATGTCTAAGAAAGCTAAAGGAAGAGAATGTTTTTAAGAAGGATGTGGTCCACAATGTTGAATCTTGGTGACAGATACAGTAAAATAAAAAAGAAAACATATTTTATTTAGAAATTAGATCATTTTCAATGGAGTAATGGCTCAATAGCCAGTTTCCAGTGAATAGAAAGTAAGAAGATTTTTAAAAAATGGAGGTGATAAGAACAGACAAGAAGTTTAGTTTTAAAAAGAAAGATTGAGAGGAACTAAGGGAAGAAAGGTTGAGGGATCCTCGGTAATGTCTGCCTGAAAAGGCAAAAGTGATGTGGTCCGAAGCACACAGGATTAGTGGAAGGATTAGTCTTACGAAGGCAATCACTTTTCCCAACATATGAAAAAAGGTGGGGTACCGGTATAAGTGGATTTGTAAGTTCAGCAGAGGGAAGGTAAAAGAAGTCCTTTCTTCTGATGTCTTTGATTTTCTTTTAACAAAAGAACATTGGCCTCTTCTCACGTGCTATTTCTTTCAAACAAGAGTAACATTTGGTTAAAATCAAGTTAAAACACTTTCAGAGGATACCAAAGGAACCCAACCATCCAATCATTGAGCCTAAAGAAATGATAACTCTACTTAGAGAAAAGAAATGGAAACAATCTTTGAATAATTAAATCATTATTATGTAAAATAATTAGTTTGTGCTAAATTACACTAAGGGTGGGACCCAGGCCAATGGGGTCTGTTTCAACTCAGAATTAAGACAAACTGGAATTTCTAACTGTTTTTATTGCCACCAAATTTAATAATGTGAAGATGTGATAAATCCTCAGTTACTAGACGTGGTTGTTCAAGGAGGCCTTTACTTGTTGCAGGCGATGTAAAGGGGGAAATTCAAGCATGAGATAGGAGGCTGAATGTTGGGAATTTCTATTTTTTTGACCATGTTTCTCCCCTTTACATGAAGACAATTTGTTTTTGTTTTTTTGTTTTTTCCTTTCAGCATGAAGTTTATTTTCCCCGAGAAGATGGAAAGATGGGAAGATAGGAAAAAAAGAGAAGATAGGAGAAAATAATTATCAGGCTAGAGTTTTCCTGGGAATCATGTTACTTCTACACTATTGGCCCCATCTATAGGACTCCCCGGTCCTTTCTAAATTTGTCTTTTTCTGAGAGTGTGTGTGTGTGTGTGCGTATGTGTGTGTGTTTTGGGCTTGATTTTCTTCAGAGGTTCGAATGCTCCTCTATGGTCCTCAGCAATTTTTCATCTATTCTATTCTCATTGCTTTCTTACCGAGCATATACTCCTATTCACCATTCACCAAGTGGCCTTCTTGACTTCTCTTATGGTCTCAAACATTTGCATTTTGGAAAAGTTGTCCCTCTTCCTCCATTTTTATACCTTTTTACTATTACTTAAAACCTGAAATCTTCAGAAAGCGTTCTTATGCAGTCACATGAGTTTTTCTCATTTCCTTCCTAAAATCCAGGAATAAGGGCCATTTGTATAATACTTTATAGGTTTTATAGTATCCATTCATAGGCATCACTGCATTTGATTATCACAAAGATGTCTTGAGATTCAAGTTACGTGCCACCAGCTCCAACAGCATCACCACTACCATAATCACCACCATAACCATCACCAACTCCATTTTAAAGATGGAAGTCCAGTGAAGACTAAGGGAGTGCTTCAAGTCATTCCACTGAATGGCTAAAAAGCAGAAACTGAGATCTGCATGACTCTACAAGTCTCTTTTTCCAGGACTTGTTTTCTCTGCTATTGTAAATTTTCGGTTGGCATGGTCACTTTCTTTAAAACTGCCTGTTATTTCCTTCTCAACAACAAGCACTTTTTCTTTGGTTGTAATTACATGGAATTGCAGTTCCCTTAGTTACTTCCTCTGTTATAAAGAGTGTTTATTGAATTATCGAGTGAACTTTCTAAGACCGTTCTTTACCAAATTCTCGTGAATATTAATGTTCCTTAGGTTGTGTGAGCCATCTCCTCTAGGTAAAATTAGTCTACCCCTTTTGAGGTCTCTGTGTCTAAATTTGCCCTCTCAGAGGCATATAAATACCCACCTTGAAAGTGCATCCAACTGTTCAATCTGTTGGTCAATCAATTAATTAAAAACTATTTACTGAGTGCCTGACATGTGCCAAGCACTGTCTAAGCTATTAGGGTAAATTGGTGAAAAACAAAAGAAATACATAAACCATATAAGAAAGACCTTAATCAAATAATCGCAAAAATAAATAAGTTGAGTATCTGTCCTTTTTTGCCCTTTGTTGGCTCTTTTGTAGTTTATATGACAAATCTACACTAGAAACATGCCTTTAACATCCTGCAACTTTTCCACAATGTACCTTGCTCTCTTACCTCTTTCACAGGCACAAAGAACTTAAGAATTAGAGAAAACTTGGAAATTAACCGGTGTGGCACTTCTCAAACTTGAACGTACATATAATTAATGGAAATATATTACTAAAATGCAGCTTCTGAATTAGTAGATCTTGGATGAGGCCGGAGAGTCTGCATTTTTACCAAGCTCCCAGGTGATGCTGATGCTGCTGATACATGAACAACACTTTGAATAGTAAAGATCTAGTCCCCTGGTTTATATCTGGCAATATCCGTCAGACTCCCTTGCTTTTGAAAAATACAAATTCTGAATCAGACTTTAGCAGGGGCTGGCCAAATGAAATTTGAGAAGACGATCTTAGGCTTCCACTTCCAGTTAATATGAAATAACTGAGTTTATCAACCCACCTGAAAAAACCAAAAGAATAAAATCTGATAAGATATGATACAATGATTTTTGAGATACTAGACATTAGTCAACGAACTAGAGTCTCTGACTCATCAGGAAACAAGTGCTATGAGCCCAACAGTCTTTTGAGAGAGAATTTCCAAGCCATGGTAGAAAGCAGTAACCCAAGCAGAGCCTAGCTGACTCCCTGAGTTGAAGAGACGAAAGTTGAGAGTCGGGGAGAGCAGGGTGGCTAGACCTTTCAGGATGGAGTACCAGAAAGGAGGGAGCTGCACAGAGAGAAAACTCTGGATGTCTAAAGAAAGTCCCTCTCAAGTATGTGGCAAAGTACTAATCAACACATACCTGTGAGAAAACTACCCAAGGCAAGGGTAAGAATTACTGGAAAAGAAATGAGATAACAGTGACCTGTGTTCACACAGAGCTGGAAAGAGAACTATAACTACCAACCAGACGGAAATCTCATGATTCATGGGGCATTAGTTAGAGTACTTAGAAAAGACTGCCTCCGGTAAGGAATAATTAACCTAGACTGAGCACAGCTATAGTTTCATCTAATAAATTTTAAAAGCAAAACCAAATGATCGAACTGTTTCCAAGTAACTTAACTGCATCACAGAATGAAGCTCAGGAATACTTATAGGAATACAAATTATCCAGCACCAAATAAGGTAAAATTTAAAATGTATGGGGTCTATTGAAAATTTACCAGGCATGGAAAGAAGAGAATACAACCCATAACAAGGAGAAAAATCAAACAAAACTGGCTTTGAACTGACAGAAATGTTAGAATTAGGAGATAGGAATACAGTTGAAGTTGTATTCCATATGTTCAAAATGTTAAGTAGAGATAAGAAAGATATAAAAATACAGTAAGATTAATAACAGATTAGACAATACAGAAGAAAAGGTTAGTGAACTTAAAAACATAGTAATGGCAAGTATTCAAAATAAAACACAATGAGAGGAGAATTAACAAAAAAAAAAGAAAGAAACCAATCATTATTGTGCTTTGGGACAACTTGAGGAGGCTAGTAATGTGTAGTTGGAGTCTCTGAGGAAGGGGGAAGAGTTCATTCAAATCTTTAAAAAAATAAATGCTAGAAAATTTTCAAATTTGATGAAAACTATAAGCCCACAAATTTAAGACGCTTATAAAGCCTAAAAACAAGAGACTTGAAGAAAATTATATCACAACACATCATAATCAAATTACTTAAAGCCAGTGATAAAAAAGTCTTAAAAGTAGCCAAGGGTAGGTAAGGCAGGGACTCATGTTATGTACAGAAGAACAAAGATAAATGTGTCAACCGATTTATTGTTAGAAATAATGGAAATTTTATTTCTTGTCAGAAACTATGCCAGCTTTGGGTCACTCCAGATGTTCCTTGGTTTGTGGGAGAATAACTCCAATTTCTGCCTCTGTCTTTACATGGCCTTCTCTTGTGTGTGTCTGTGTCATCTCTTTTTTCTCTTATAAGGACACCTGTCATTGAATTTAGGGCTCATCCTGATAATCCAGGATGATCTCATTTGGAGATTCTCAATTCTATCTACAAAGACTCTTTTTCCAACTAAGATCAAATTCACAGATTCTAGGGCCTAGAAGGTGGGCATAACTTTTGGGGGGCCACAATAAAACCCATTACAGAGGCATTTCCCACAGGATCAGGACTGCCATATAGAAGTAAGGCATTGGACTCAGTTGCAAAACTTAAGGGGATGCCAAAAAATTGAGTAGTATAAATAAATAATAAATTTATAATAATAAATAAATAATAAAAATATTTTAATAAAATATTTCCAAAAATCAAAATTAATACAAAAGTCAATAATTAATAAAATATAAACATTTTAAATAAAGAAAAGAGTAGTGTTTGAAGAGTAGTATGGCTCAGCATGACACTAATTTTCAGCAACAATCCAAGCCTCTGATCCATGATGAAAATGAACTGAGCCAAACCACCATTTCCCCTGTCACAATTTAGATCACTCTTCCCAGAAACATAGCTCCAGGGAGCTTTACTCCTCAGGAGACCAGGCCACTATGCTCTGGGCTTCTTGCTTCCAGAGAAGGTTTATTTGTCTTATGAATTGTGCAAACACCCCCTGAGAAGCTAATTAAAATGGAAGCTCATGCTGCCAAATCCGGGAAACCTCCAAATAAGAATCATGGGGCTGCCAGAAAGTGTTATTAATACACACATCCAACCCCTCGCTGTGGCTTAAGGGAGCAGAGGACAAACTTAAGGACAAACTCTGAAAGGTGAGACTGTAAGGTGGAAGTGGCTGAGCCCCACTGCCAATCACAGCACAGGACAAATGGAAGGCACTTAATATATGTAGGAGTAAATACTTGATGCTCTGGACTCTTTTGCAAAATTTAAAACAGGAATAAAACTAAATTCTCTGCCCCTTAGCACCACTAAGAAAGAAGAAATGTTACTTACATTTGATTTGTTTGCCACCACTTAAAGCTAAGTTAATATTATTAATTACCTAATACTAAATAATCAGTAAAAAATAACCATTGAAAAAGTATAATAAAATATATGATCACACTTACAATAGTATTGAAATATGTAGGAACAAACTTAAGAGGACATAGGCAATAAATGTAAGAAAAACCTTGGAGACTTTACTTAAGGACATAAAAGGAAACTTATACCCTTGGGTGGAAAGACTCACTATTATAATAATATAAATTCACCTTAATTTAATTTCAAAAGAACAATCAATAGTAGTTTTGTGGAGAAACTTAATGATCTGATTTTAAAATTCATCTGAAAGATAAAAGCAGTAAGAATAGATGAAGAACTTTAAAAGAAAATATTATGGACAATATAAACTTCCAGGTAATTAAAATTATTATAAAACTATAATAATTAAGACAAAGGATGGTGTTACAGAATAAGAAAATGCACCTATGTGACAGAAAGTAGGGAAACTAAACTTTCTATATATAAGTCATTTATATGTACTTATAGAGACTCCATATCAAGTCGTTTTTGAAAGAAAAATGATTAATGTCGTTCAAACCTGGAGCTATTTATTATTAGATAAATAGATTCCCATTTTATATTATATATGGGTTGGATTTAAATTAGTTACAGAGTTAAAGGTAGAAATGAATTATAATAAGTTATAGGAGACTATCTTATCTCAAGTAGAGATAGATTTTCTAAGCATAAAAGCAAAGAAAGAGACTATAAAGGAAAAGGTCGATCAATTTTTTTAAATAAAATTTAAACTTTGTATATTAAAACTCATCGTAAACACAAGTAAAGAAAACAATAAATGTAGAAAATATAGGCCACATATATGAAAGGCAAAGGATATAATACCTTATAGAATAGGCTTCCCAAAGATCAATAAGGGTTGATTTTAAATCTCAAAATCAATAAAATTTTCTCAAAAATCAATAAGAAAAAGAAAAAATGAATACTTGAAAAATGAGTGAAATTCATAGAGAGTTCATTTAAAAAAGAAATCAAAATGGCCAATTATTACAAGGAAAATATTAACCTTAAAAGTAACAAAAGAAAAGCAAATTAAAATAACAATAAGATACCATTTCTCAAATTGACAAAATTATTTTAAAAGATCAAACCCAATACTGAGACTCAAGTAATGTTAGCACTAACATTCTCACACACTCACTTCTGACAGAAGTATAGATCAATACAACTCTTCTGATGGAGATTTGAGTACTATATAGCAAAAGCCTAAAAATAATTCTAATCTTTTAATTTAGTTATTTCATTTTTAAGTGAAATTGCCTAAGAAAATAATTTAAGTTAGATTCATACATAAGATATCCATTATAATATTGTTCATATTGACAAAAAATGTAAAACACTCTCAGTGTCCTAGAATATGAAAACAAAAGATGAGATTTTATGGTCATTAAAATAAGATTTTTGAATAATATTTAAATAATATTTAACTGAATAGTCTAGTATATTTAGGTTTAAGTTTATTAAAAACTGTATAATAAATATATAAAACAAATAAGCACATAAACACAAATGTATACTATAAGAAAAAAATAATTAACACTAATACATTAATATTAAGTTTTTCTAAAGAGTAAGATTTGATTGGCTTCTGTTTTATACTTTTCATGTTATTCAGATTTTCTGATTAGAATGCATTATTTTATAATCCAAAAAAAGAAAATAATAAAAATATGTTTAAAAGTCTTGATCACTAGCTCAAAGTTTGTCAGCACTTGAAAAAGCACTAGCTAGGTGGTTGGAGAAGCCAGGTGTTATTTGCAAGACAGTAGATGTCTCTCTCTAAACCTCAGACTATTTCAAGGGATCCCTGAAATAGTCATACAAAAGGAGAAGTCACGAGCCTGTGGCACTCTTGGGGGTATAGAAGGCCAATGGCAATTTTCCACTCATCTCAAATAGGAGGACACAACCAAGACCTCAGTCTTACTGCCCAAGAGAGCAACCCTCACCTGCCCAGATTCTCGAGCAGATTCTGAATTCTTTTGCACAGAATCTGGAAGGTTCCATACATGTTTGAGAGGTGACAGAACTAAGGGAATCAGAAAATTCTACCCAACCCACATCCAAATATACCATGGTTCTTCACTCCTCCCTTAATACTCAGCTCCCTTTCATCCAAGAAGGTGTGTTGTGGGTGGAGGTGGTGGTGTCATTTCCATAGACTACAACTATACATAGTGACCCTGCTCTTGAAGGACGTGAAGGGGTTTATCATTGGAGAGGGCAGAAGTGGGCAGGCTTGTCAAACAGAGAACAGTGTGCGGGAAGGCCCAGAGCTTTGACGTGCACGATGAAAAGTTCAGCAGCATAGTCAGAGGATGATAGCCATTGTGGCTGGATTGTGAAAGGTCTTGAAGACTGTATGAAGGAGGACTGTGGGAAGTCAAGAGCAGGAGCAGACAATGAGAGTAGAAAATGTGCAAAGCAAGGCCCAGGCCCTGATGGTACTCCAGCCTTAGGCCAAGGCCAGCCAAGACATATGTCCTCAGTAAGAGCATCTGTATTGCCAGGGCCATACCTCCTGCCCTAGTTGTATATTTTCCCCCTGTGTGGGAGTAGACAGAAACATAGATGGGAGATCTATGGTTTCAAAAGAAATGGTTGAAGCTGTGGCTAAACAGAGAAAGTGACAGAATTTTGCAAGTTTTCAGCTGTAAGAAAAATCTCCTGTATATGCTGAAAGGAGGCCTGGTCCACAGCTGCTTGGCTGAGAGCTGTCAGCTCAGTTTATGGAGGATAGACATATTTGGGTGGAGGATGAATTTAGGAGATGAAAACTTCCTCCCAGCTCCACTGTTTCCTGTGGTGATGGGCAAGCTACTTATCCTCTCCAAGCCTTAGTTTTCTCATGTGTAAAATGAGTATAATAATAGTCCCTACTTCATAAGATTACAGAGAAGATAAAATGATATATTGCATAGGGCAGGGGTCCCCAACATCCAGGCTGCAGACAGGTACTGGTCAGTGACCCATTAGGAACCGGACCACAGAGCAGGCAGGAGGTGAGCAGCAGAGGAGTGAGTGAAGCTTCATCTGTATTTGCAGCCACTCCCCAGCGTGAGCATTACCGCCTCAGCTCCACCTCAGATCATCAGGTGACAGATACTCATAGGAGCACCAGCCCTGGTGCCAAAAAGGTTAGGGACTCTTGGCATAGAGTATGAATAACACAACTGTTGTTGTTAACTTTTCCTTCTCTTTTCATCTTCCTGGGGCCCAGATCCATTATTGGCATTTATATTAGAAGAGAAGAGGAAAGGGGTACATAAACAGCTACTTACTGAGTTTCTGCCTAATACTTCTCTCTAATTACTGTCATAATCTTTCCCAGGGCCCCACAAGAAGGCCAGGGCACTAAGATCTCTCACTCGCAAAGAAGTTGTAACTTAGAGAAGCTAAGTCATTCCTGTAAGATTTTAAGCTAACTCAAGGCTGGAAAAGAATTCTATTTATCTCTAAAATTTCTGCCTCTACTACCCATCAGGTCACCCCCAGTCTGTGCTGCCTTCCACAGGCCACATCCCCACAAGTTTAGTGCCACCTGCCCCTAGGCACTTGTTGCCTTGGGAACAGGGCTCCTCTCTCCTCAGTCATACAGACCCAGAATGTGCCCTGGTTTTACTGGTCAAAATTACCCAGGCCAGAGCATAGCCAAATGTATCATCCTTGAGTTTAGGACTCTGTGTGTCACAGGCACCCTTTTGATGAAGAGACACCACACCCAGAGTCCACTGCCTAGCAAAAAAGGAATTTGAAGGAAAACGCTGATCAGAAAAATCTGTGTGTGCTTCCATCCCACAAGGGGTTTCTGGGGCTGGAGGAAGCCTGTCAAGGTACAAAGAACCCAGAGGGATGAGAGCCAGGACCACCTGTGGTGGAGTGGGTGGTGGGCTAGGGGGCTGGGGAGGGCTTTGTCACACTACACATCCTAAAATACTCTCTAATATGGCTTAGCCCTTTCACTATACGAAGTAGGAAGCTGAGGCTCAGACATACTGGAAAGAGGCTGCTCCATATGACAGAAAGAGTTGGGCTTGGCATTCTCTTAGATTTTTGTTCCAATCCTAATTTCTTATTTTGCTCTTTCCTTACAAATTCTTCAGCCTTGTAGTTGTCTAAAGAGCATAAACCGATAGTTTGGGTTTAAATTCTGGCCCAATAATGAATAGCTGTGTGACTATGGGAAAGTTACATAATCTCTCTGAACCTCAGTTTCCTCATACGTAAAATGAGACTGGTAACAGCAGTTCTTGCTCCAAAGAGCCCTTACGACTTTAAAATGGGTTAATGTAGGGGGACACAATATGTTTTCTCTCCTTCGTGGATGAGACTAAGTCACCGTGAGACTCAAATCCCTTCTTTAGGGCCCAGAGTGCTCAGCATGTATCTTGAGACCACCCTGGGCAGGCCCTTCTCCTTTTCAGACCAAGGAGACTCTGACAAAGGGCCAATGTCAGAAATTTTTTTTTTCCTCTTGAAAACCACCACTCTGGATGATGCTGTGTGGAGGATTTCCTAGAGAGACATTCGTGATGGTTCTGCAGGGCAGGGGCAGCGTGGCCTTAGCCCTGCTTGCTAAACTCAATCAATAAGACTCCCTCCTATTCAAAGGAACAGAGCTCTCTCCTCCCCCCGTGTTGGGCTGTGTTTCCGGAACTTTGGGCTGAGCTAAGAGCCCTAGATGTGTCGAAACTCTGTAGAATTCAGGGGAAATCTTTGTTGGGTCAGAGCCTGTGCAGTTATCCCTCTGGGAGTTTCCAGCTTTGTGTGGGCTCAATGTCAACAATTTTTGTCCAAGAAACTCCAGAGCTGATCGAGGGCCAAGGTTGTATTTACTCTGTCCAGGTTATTGGCGAGAAAACTCCAAGGTTACCCTTTTACAAAAGACAGAGAAATTGCCCCTGATTGTCATGAGAGGAAAAAGCCAACTTTTGTCCGACGTCCATTGCGTATAGGGATTTTATAGTCGTCATCTCACTTGGCTCTCGCCCTGGAGGCAGAGGGTATTGTCTCCATCTGAGAACCGAATTGCCAAGATCATTCAGCAAATAGTAAAACTGCGAGATGTTTCTTTTTTCAAATCTAATGATCTTTTCACTGCCTATGATTCCTTGCTCATTCTCCAGCCATGTAGTTGTCTAAAGAGCATAAACTGATGGTTTGGGTTTAAATTCTGGCCCAATAATGAGTAACTGTGTGACTCTGGGAAAGTTACTTAATCTCTCTGAACCTCAAATTCTTCATACGTAAAATGAGACTGGTAACAGCAGTACTTGCTTCATAGGGCTCTTATGAGTTTAAAATAAGTTAATGTGGGGGAGAGGGGAATGTCTAGAACCATATATCATGACATACTGTCATATAACTGGATTGAAGAAATGCACTGTTGTTTTACTAGGTATAGTATCTCCTGAGGGAAAGAAGAATTCTTGTACAAGCCAATCTCTCTGCTGGGTGTGTGCTTCAGATTCATTCTCCTATTATATCTCCAGCAATCCTATCAGTGAGGGATTTTACAAATGAGGAAATTGAGGAATAAAGAAGTTAAACCACAGGACAAATGTTGCACAGCTACGGAGTATTAGAGCTGGGACTCAAATCCCAGCTTGACCCCAGCACTTCCACTTTCTCCTTTATTACTCTGTCCACTGCCTCTGGGTGGAAACAGAGCAGCCCAGCAAGAGAGCATGTGTGCACATGCACGTGTCTAGGAGCCTGCCAGGGAAAGGGGAGTTGCCATCTGGCAGGTGTTGTCTCATTTCATAAATCCATTATTTCCTGACAGGTCCTCTGCACATTTTTTATGGTTAATACTTTAAATGCTCAAAGCGCAAAGGAAGTTGGCAATTCGGGAGTTTCCTATAATTTGAAATTTGAAGACATTGGTCTGTATTTATTTGTTTGTTGATTGTCTGCCTACTATGTGCCGAACAATGAAGCTGTAAAAGTAAATGAAGACGTGATCAAATTGATTAAATAGTAACGCAATGAATGCATATTCACAAACCATGATAAGTTCCATGAAAGAAAGTTCTATAGTGTTAAAAGGAATAGATGGGTCTGATTTGAGCTAACTGGGGCTCAAGAGACAGCATGCCGAGGTCTTAAGGAAGAAAGTTAAGCAGATAAGGAAGGAGAGAAAAAATATTATAGAGAGAAAGAGCAGCATGTGCAAAGGCCCTGAGGGAGAAGGAAACATAGACTATTTGAGGAACTGAAAGGTTCTCATTGTGTCTAGAGGACATAAAAAGAAAGCAAAAGAGATTCGAGATGAGCTTAGAAAGATAAGAAAGGGTCAGAGTATGCAGAACATTTTTGAGCACATAGAATTAATCTTTGCTTTAAGAGAATGGAAAGGGATTTGGTTAAAAAGAATTGAGGTTTTTCATAGATGGTATAAAAATTTGAGTAATCTGTTTAGCATATAGTTATATAGCAGTACCCATCATATTGTGAAGGGATGACAATCTTCAACTTGCCTGCCAACTCTGAAGGGTAATTAATGTGCTGAGGACTCTGTGGGTGTATCTGAATCCAGCGGGAACAAGTATTGTTATCCATTAATGATGTGGGCCTAGAACGGGCTGGAGCTGGCTGCTCTAACTGAGGCTGCATAAAGCTCGGGGGCTCAGGCATCAGACTGACCCAGGTTTGAGAATCACAACTCTACCACTTGCTGGTCAGAACTTACATAGTTTACTTATGACAACCCAGAATCTCAGCTTCTCAAGCTGTAACATAGACATAACAGGACCCATCTTCAAGGGGTTTGTGAGGATTATAGGAATTAGAATGTTAAACAGTCAAGCACATTCTGGACCTCATAATAATAAACTTCTTTAGTATGGAAAGGTAATTCAGGAGTGTAATTATAGAATAATGAAAGTTGGAATTACCTTGAGTTAGCAGGAAGAAAAAAATAGAAAGGACAGTTATTTCACCTTTTCACAACAGATTTTGACCTGTTTTCTGTGTACTATATAAACTCTTAGCTCAGGGAACTGACAGCGAGCACGTAGGCTATGTTGGATCAGGCTTCCAAGGCACGGAGCAGTGTTTTGGAGAATACAAGTTAGCTTCAGGTATGAATGCTGCGCAATAAACTTTTATGTAAACAACCAAGTGGGCAGGTTTGTGTCCTGCATTCATTTACCAGGTTTGATAAATGGGCTATTAGCTCATTCACCTCATATACTTAAGAGAATATAAACTGAGGCACTAAGATGGACTAGATATTAGATGTTAAAGTGAATTTTGAGGCTGTCCATCCAGGATGCCTACAAAAAGGATGCAATCAGGAACCCATTGGATGATTCAAACACACTGAGAGGGTAAAAAGGTTGAAATGCTACGATTAACAGAGGATTTGTGAATAAGATTTCTTTAGAGAGAACTCTTAACGAGCTGTCAGTGCCAGCTACCTCTAGGTTTTTAGTATATGGTACGATTTTTCTGGTACAGTGCCAGGCACAGAATTGATGTTTGATAAGCATTTATTGAATGAATAAATAAGACATGAATTTAACTTGAAATACATGAGGAATAGGAGAAAAGCATGAAGGTTCCTTAATTAACCTTGAGCCTCCAAATACATATCAAGTATAATCCACAGAGTTGAGAAAGTTTGCAAGCAGGCATGATGAGGGAGCATTTTTTTACATCTTTGACAAGTATGAAGAAAGGAGCAAATTTTCTCATTTTCAAAAAGCTGAATTTTAGAAATAATAAACCTGTGCCATTAATTTGAGCAAAACTTTAGAGCATATTTCTAAATATTTAGGCGTGAAAGTAGTTGTCACGAGGAGCCAGCCTTTGTCTGATAGGATTACTGGAGTAGCTTGATCAGGAATATGCTTGATCAGGAACAAAATAATGTGTTCTGATTATAGAGGAAAATTTTACAACTAGGTTAATTGCAGAAATATGGGTGCAATGATAAGACAGAGTCATAGTTGATAACCACCTTACCCACATCTATTCATGGCTTATTAGTCTAGAAAAGTATCCCTAGATTCATGACATAGGGCTGTGGTTCCCAGTCTGTCCTGGCCAACTGCGAGAATAAGCAAGGGAACTTTTAAAACCCATCAATATCTGGTCCCACCCTCAGAGATTCAGATTTTATTTGTCTGGTATGAATGTCAGCCATTTGTATATTTCAGAAACTCACTATTGTTCTAATGTACAAAAGTTTAGCTCTATTTTCTTAGTGTTGTATTCTTAACCATAGCCTTTACAATATATTTTTAAAGAACTTATCGAATAAAGACAGAGAAGCCACCTGCGTTATAATTGTAGATAAGTCAAAAATAGGAAGTAGTAGAATTAAGTTTAAAATAAGCAAACAAAAACCCTCAACAAGCCAGAAAAATGAGCAGACATTAACAAAATAAAATGTCTTCTCACAAAGATACTATGCAAATTAAATGAGTCAACACATAGAGCTTAAAGCAGAATCAGGCACAAAAATAAGTGTTCCATACAGTTATATCCAATCCTCTTACCTTAGGAGGCTGATATTACCTCCATGTTAGAAAAAGCCTCAGAGTGCCTTCCTAGCCCCAGGTCATAAAGTATGTGGCAAATGAGATTTAAACCCAGTGTGGACTAAATTCAACGCTCCAGCTCTTATTTACTAGTCTGGGTATTACTGTTAAACTTGATTAGGGCTAGAAATCACTTTGTACATTTTAGCAAGAGAAACCGAGGCTCTGAGAGGTTAACTTGCCGAAGTTTACACATAGAGAGTGGTAAAGCCAGGACTCAGAAGCAAGTTTGTTCAAAAAAAACAAAATTATGGAAGGGAAAAAAAAAAAAAAAAGGCAGAGAGGGAAAAAGGAAACACAGGCAGGCAGACAGGTAGGCAAGTACTGTGGTTAAGGCCCCCTCCAGAGCAAGAGAAATCTGGTACTATCCTGGATTATCCCACAGAAATGGAATGAGTTAATAGGGAGTTCTGGCTCTGCTTAGGAAGCCCCACCCCCAAGGAAGCTTCTGAGAAATGCTCACAAAGAGGTCATTCTGGATTCTCACAATCAACACTGAAATTCTCTCGGTAATCCTGAGACTGCTCTAAGGCGCAGTTTTCCTGCCCCTCACAGCCCCATACCTGGACTAAAACATTTAATTAAAGAGGTGAGCTCCTATGTCAAGGAGAGTTTTAAGTGGTAGGAGTTGAAGTTTGTGTTTCTTGGCATAATAAAATCCTAGCCCAGAGATGCGGAGAAGGATATTAAAGGTGTTTTATAGCAAAACACAAAATCTTTGACAAAGAGATAGTTCAGGAGGACTCTCTAACATATACTGTGGCTAGCTTTCGCCTCCGCTTGCTAATGAAGAAATTCTAGGTTCCAGAGAATGCACTCTAATAATCGGGAGTCCTCAAGTGGGTTCCAGCACATACTCATGAACACGTTTTATTTGCTACCACATTGCTTCTACCCCGTTATTCTTCTCTTCCGGCATCCCTTTTCCATGAGACTTTCATTCCATGTGCTAGAACTGCCTCACTCACTAGTAAGCATGGGGTTAAATGAGATGGCACATAGTTGGTACTCAACAAATCAAAGTCTGCTATAAAATAGCATCAATATTAGAGAAAAACAACTCCATTGCTTCCTTTTGCCGGTTTAAACTAGATGCCCACAGGAACCAAGAGAGACCAGTAGAAGCTAGTTTGGAATATTGGAAGAAAAAATAATCGTTTTCTATTAATGATGGTAATCAGATTTTAAATGCTGGAGGATGACCCGGTCAGTATGCAATAGCAATTCCAGACACAAGTCACTGTGTTACAGGATCTCCTAAATTGACCCTTGGTAGATACTTGACTTAAAAGTACCTAGAGCCTAGATTCCTCTAGCTTGCACCTCTCAGCTCCAGCCACCTTGGAGAATGAAGATAAAGATAGCAACACTTAGGGCAGCGATCCCCAACCTTTTTGGCACCAGGGACTGGTGTCCCTGTGAGAATCTAATGCCTGATGATCTGAGGTGGAGCTGAGGAGGTGATGTTAGCTCTAGGGAGCGGCTGCAAATACAGATGAAGCTTCACTGGCTTGCCCGCCACTCACCTCCTGCTGTGCAGCCCAGTTTCTAGCAGGCCACAGACCGGTACCAGTCTGCGGCCCAGATGTTGGGGACCCTTGACTTAGGGACTGCATGCTGCGGGCCGTGGCCTGAGCTAAATGCTCTAGATCTGTGACCTTACTTAGGCCTCACAGCAATCTGTGAAGCCAGGACTCTTACCATCATTTCCTGTTTGACAGACAGGGAAATATACAGTCAAAGAAATTGAAGAACTTGCCCAAAAAAGAATTGGTGTTCTGACTTTGAGACATGTCTTTAACTTTTTTTGAAGCCTCATGAATCTCTAGCAGGTATCCTGCACCCAGTCCTGAAGGCAGGGCCTCCGTCTCCTCCCCTCATTTGCTCAAACCCTAAAACCATTCTCATACTTGGTCTCCTACAACTCTAGCCAGGGTGATTTCCCTGTCGCGCACGTCTTTGTGAAGGACAAATTTAGCTTCTTGGCTCACACCTTTGCTTCTGAATCGGACAGAAGATTCATATGACTTTGAACGTTGGGTCCCCAGGGACACGGTGTACAAATATCAGCTGCAGCTGTGGCTCCATTTGCTCACTGTTCTTGGAGGGGCCCAACCCCCACTCTGGAGGGTTGAGCAGACTTTCGCTTTTTGGGAGGTGAAGCGACATCTGGGGGTCCTGCTTTTGTCAAGATGCCTATTTCTGTGCTGGAAAAGGCAGGCTTCCCTCACCATTT